>NC_133665.1:102360009-102700701 GCF_037893015.1 Macrotis lagotis | reverse complement strand
GATACTACTGGTATTGTGATATAAACAAAGAAAAATAATGTTCTCCTTGAATTAATTTTTTTCTAATCTAAGATAAATAATAGACAAATTGCACACTGAATCTCATCTCTTACTATTATTCTCTACAAAATATTGAGTTTGAACTTCATGAATAAAAGTTTGCTTTTTAAAAATATTGTGGATATTAAGAATTAACATGTTTGATACTCATTATAATAGAATGAACATTCTCTGTTTTTGTTTACTTCAATGATCATTGGACGTGTATACTATAGAATAAAAGCAAAAACATTGCAATTATAACAAATGAGGCATGATTATTTTCAGAGACTTATTTTCTTAATTCACATTGAAAGACTATTAAAATATCTTGTAAAATTAAGAACTTCTTCCTCATTCAGGAGAGGAAAACATTAGTGCAATGTAGTGTTATAACTATCTGTACACAAATATGCAGTATATGGGAACTAAATTTCAAATATTGTTAAATCCATTACTAACATTTGAAGACAATTTTCCAATGGAGAAGAAAGACAAAAATCAAGAGAAGTTTTTGCCATACTAACTTCCAATTTTCCCAACAGTTTTTATGGAAGAGAGTTTTTATTCCAATAGCTGGGTTTATCAAATAGCAGATTACTATAATCAATTCTGCTATTGCACCTAGTCTATTTCACTGACCCACCACTCTATTTCTTAGCCAATACCAGACAATTTTGATTATTGATGCTTTATATTATAATTTTAGATCTGGTAGGGCTAAACCACCTTCTTTTGTACTTTTTTTCCCTTTAAATCCCTGGAGATTCTTGACATTTTGTTTCTCTATATGAATTTACGTACAACTTTTTCTAACTCATTAAAGTAATTTCTTAGAATTCTGATTGGTAGGGCACTAAACAAGTAGTTCAATTTTGGTAGAATTGTCATTTTTATTATATTAGCTTGGCCTATCCATGAGCAGTTGATATTTGCCCAGTTATTTAAATCTGATTTAATTTGTGTGAGAAGTGTTTTGTAATTATTTTCAAAAAGTTTCTGAGTCTGCCTTGGCAGGTAGACAGACTCCCAGGTACTGTATGTTGTCTTAAGTTACTTTGAATGGGATTTCTCTTTCAAGCTCTTTCTGCTGCATCTTGCTAGTCATATATAGAAATGTTGAGGATTTATGAGGGTTTATTTTTAGATCCTGTGACTTTGCTAAAGTTGCAAATTATTTCTAGTAGTTTTTTAGATGAGTTTTTGGGATTCTCTAGGTATACCATCATGTCATCTGCAAAGAGTGAGAGTTGTGTCTCTTCCTTCCCAATTCTAATTTCTTTAATTTCTTTTTCTTCTCTAATTGCTGAAGCTAACATTTCTAATACAATATTGAATAGTAGTGGTGACAATGGGCATCCTTGTTTCACTCCTGATCTTATAGGGAATGCCTTTAGAGTATTCCCATTGCATATAATGTTTTGATGGTTTCAGATAGATAGTGCTTATTATTCTAAGGATCAATCCATTTATTCCTACATTCTCTAGTGTTTTTAGTAGGAATGGGTGCTGTATTTTGTCAAAAGCTTTTTCAGCATCTATTGATATAATCATATGATTTATGATAGATTTGTTATTGATATAATTAATTATACTGGCAGTTTTCCTAATGTTGAACCGACTGCATTCCTGGAATAAATGCTACTTGGTCATAATGTATTAGCCTAGTGATAACTTGTTGTAGTCATTTTGCTAAGATTTTATTTAAGATTTTGGCATCTATATTCATCAGGGAAATAGGTCAATAATTTTCTTTCTCTGTTTTAACTCTTCTTGGTTTAGGTATCAGCACCATATTGATGTCATAGAAAGAGTTAGGCACCTATTTTTTCCCAAAGAGTTTATATAGAATTGGAACAAATTGTTCCTTAAATGTTTGATAGAATTCACTTGTGAATCCATCTGTCCCTGGAGATTTTTTCTTAGGGCATTCAATAATGGCTTGTTGAATTTCTTTTTTCTGAGATAGGGTTATTTAGGTATTTAATTTCTTCTTTATTTAACCTGAGTAACATATTTTTGTAAATATTTATCCATTTCACTTAGATGATAAAATTTGTTGGGCAAAATAATTCTGAATTATTACTTTAATTTCCTCCTCATTGGTGGTGAATTTACTTTTTTCATGCATAGTACTAGCAATTTGATTTTCTTCTTTCTTTTTTAAATCAAATTGACAAGAAGTTTATACATTTTGTTTTTTTTCATAAGCCCAACTTTTGGTTTTATTTATTAGTTCAATAGTTTTCTTGCTTTTGATTTTATTATTTTTTCCTTTAATTTTTAGAATTTCTAATTTGGTATTTAATTGGGGATTTTTTAATTTGTTCTTTCTCTAATTTTTTTTAGTTGCATATTTAGTTAATTAATTTCCTCTTTTTTTTTGTTAGGTTTTTGAAAGGCAAATGGGGTTAAGTGGCTTGCCCAAGGCCACACAACTAGGTAATTATTAAGTGTCTGAGACCAGATTTGAACCCAGGTACTCCTGACTCCAGGGCCGGTGCTTTAGCCACTGCACCATCTAGCTGCCCCGATTTCCTTTTTCTCTAATTTATTCATGTAAGTATTTAAAGATATAATATATCCCCTGACAGCTGCCTTGAATATATTCCATAGGTTCTGGTATGTTGTTTCATTATTGTCATTATCCAGGATGAAATAATTAATTCTTTCTATAATTTGTTGCTTGATCTACTCATTCTTTAAAGTGAGGTTATTTAGTCTCCAATTAGTTTTGGGTCTATATCTTCCTGGCCCAATACTGCATGTGATTTTTATTGAATTATGATCGCAGAAAGATGTATTCACTATTTCTGCCTTTCTGCAATTGATTATTAGGTTTTTATGCCCTAGTACATGGTCAGTTTTTGTGTAAGTGCCATATACCTTTCTATCCCCCATTCAATTTCCTCCATAAGTCTATCATGTCTAGGTTTTCTAACAATCTATTTACTTCCTTAACTTCCTCCTTGTTTATTTTATGGTTAGATTTATCTAAATCTGAGATCAGAAAGTTAAGGTCTCCCTCTGGTAGTTTTGTGATCTATGTCTTCCTGTAACTCCTTCAACTTCTCCTCTAAGAATTTGGATGCTATACCATTGGGTGCATGCATATTTAATATTAAAATTACTTTATTGTCTAAGGTACCTTAGGAGGATATAGTTTCCTTCCTTATCTCTTTTAACGATATCTATTTTTGCAGCTACTTTGTTTGAGATAAGGATTGCTACCCCTGCTTTTTTCACTTTAACTGAAGCAAAATATAGTTTGCTCCAAAATTTTACTTTTATTCTATATATATATATATATATATATATCTATGCTTCATATAAGTTTCTTGTAAGCAGCATATTGTAGGATTCTGATTTTTAATACATTTTGCTATTTGCTTATATTTTAAGGGAGAGTTCATCCC
Source organism: Macrotis lagotis (assembly GCF_037893015.1). NCBI lineage: Eukaryota > Metazoa > Chordata > Mammalia > Peramelemorphia > Peramelidae > Macrotis > Macrotis lagotis. Next base: position 102,697,246 of record NC_133665.1, on the reverse strand, counting down.
ATTCACATTCAAAGTTTATTACCCTCCATATTATCTTCCCTCTGTATTTTTACCCTTTCCCTCCTTTATCCATATTCCCCAGTATTTTGTTTCTGAATAGTACAACCTTCAGTGTGTTTGCCCTCCTATATCCACCCCCCATCCCTTTTTTCCCCTTTCCTTTTACCCCTTCTTCCTTCTGTTGGTTCACCTTTTCCTCCCCTCTCCCCTTTCCCCCTTTTAATAGTTGAAAGGTAAGATAAATTTCTTCACTTAACTGAGTGTATGTATGTTAACTTTAAGCCAAATCTGATGAGAGTAAGATTCAGGTGGTCCTCACCTCCTCCATTCTTCTCCTCTATTGCAATAGGTCCTTTGTACCTCTTAATGTAATGAGATTTACCCCATTCAATCTCCTCTAGCCTCCCAACTCTTTACTGTTGATTGGATTTCTGTTAAGTGGTTTGTTTCATATTATAGATGAGGAAAGATCAGGAGACCTTAGCACAGTGCTTGTCTTCTCTCTGTCATCTTGGCTGGAAGTCCCTCTCCTTATTTCTTGGATTGTCTGAGTTGCTTTTGTTTTCTTATTCTTGCAGTATATGCAGTAGGCCAAAGAACAAGATTTATATTAAATTATATTGCATATAAACATATTAATATATTTAATATATAAATTATATTATTATATTAAATTTATATTAAAAGTTGAATTCCTATCAATTTCTAAAACCCAGTTCAAATGCTGCCTCTTCCTGGAAGACTTCCTTCATTCCCTTGGTTGGCTAGACCTCACATACAATTTTGTTTGCAACTCCTCTTCTTAATGTGAGTTATGTTTTTTGTGTGTGTTTGTATCATATCCTCTTACTAAACTGTAGCAGAAGGAACACAATGCATCTAAACTGTACATCTCTTCCAAGCTGAGCCTAGCGTCTCTGTACTCAGATGGCATAAATGAATGTTTGTTGCTTAGAAGTGAATTGTTTATGGGTGGGAATAAGTTATGCTGCAAGACTGGGTTTGTAATGATATAGAATCTATGATCTCCCTTTGGAGATATAAGGGGAAAAGAAACCAAGTGTGAGGAGAGTGGGCCTCTTACCATGGGTTGGCACACAGAGTGCTCTGGAGGAAGGCTACTGCTCCTCCGGACAGGCCAGCATAGCATCGGGTCAGCTTAATCTTCCCTTTCCTCAGACCCTTCTGCAAGTCACAAGTCACCTCATTGCTAACAGGATACTCGGCACTCAGCCTGGTCAGGAGAGAGGAGAAAGTTAGCATAAATTGGCTGTATTTGGGGCAGATGCCTCCCTTCCCTAAGGAGGTCTGGGCTTCTGCCACACCAGAGACAAACTGGGTCAAGAGATATGAGGCTGCAAGTGGATGAATGTTGAGAAACTTTCATAACATGTAACTGGAAAAATAAAATAAAATATCAATTGAGAGAAAAGAAAAATAAAATTATCTTTAAAAAAAAAAGAGAGAGAGAGAGATGGAGGATTCTATGAAATCCTCTACACTCCCTCTCCTTATGGTCACTTTGATAGGTTCACAGCCAGGACAGGCCCAGGGTGGTTCCCTCCCACAATCTCAACTCCACCCCTACCCCCAACTCACATGATGAAAGCAGTTACACCAATGGCCCACACATCTGTCTGTGGAGTGGCTCCGTGGCCCTCCAAGAGTTCGGGAGCTAAAGTACAAACAGAAATTGGACAATAGAGTGAAAAAAGGAAATTCATTAAAATCATACTTCTACTTTGTTAAATGATGGAGATATAAAGATAAAACAAAATGATTTTTGCCTTCAAAATTTTTTTTTTTGAGAGAGGGCCAGACATATAATAGGTAAACTGATGAATATATACAGGATTATTTGAGGTGGATCCGGAAAGACTTTTCATAGGATGTGGCATCTGAGGTAAAAATTGAAGAAAGCCAAGGATTGTAAGAGGCAGAGATGAGAATATGCTCTGGATATGAGGGATAGACTGTTCAAAGTCATGATGGTAGTAGAAGTGATGCCGATTTGAGCGAACAGTGAGAAGGGTCAAGTTGACTAGATGGGAAATAAGCCTGAGAAGATGGGCTGGAAAAGGATTTTGAAAGACTTTAAAAGCCAAGCTGAGGAATTCACATCTTCTCTTGTAGCAAACACAAGTTCTATTTAACTTTTATTCAAATTCAACCCCCCTTCCATCTCATTTACCCATGGTTTCAATGTAGTCTTTGAACTTCTCTGTGGGAAGGACCTTGTCTTGGGTGTAGAATTGAGCATTGCCAAAGTCAAGGATCTTGAGTAAGTTGTACTCAGTGACGATCATGTTTTCTGACCTCAAGTCTAAATGCAGAATGTGGTTGGCATGGAGGAATTCAGTGGCACTAAGTATCTGCCACAAATAGTCCTTCACTTCCATCTCAGAATAAGTTTCCCTAGGATGGTGGGCATAATGAAACAAATGTTAATTTTTGCAGTGCTTTAAGGTATCAATAAATCTGATGGTAGTCATCTGAATGAATATCTTTGGGAATTTCACTTAGCTTCCCTTGAACTAAATTTCTTATTCTGTAAAATGTCAGGGATGGGGCAGCCAGGTGGTGCAGCAGATAGGACACTGGCCCTAAAGTCAGGAGAACCTGAGTTCAAATCCGGCCTCAGACACTTAATAATTACCTAGCTGTGGGACATTGGGCAAGTCACTTAACCTCATTGCCTTGCAAAAAAATAAACAAACTAAAAAAAATATTAAAATGTGGGCGTTGAACAAGATAATCTCTAAGGATCAGGCCATTTTAAATCCTATGAGTCTAGGATTTTACAACCAATTCTTGCCTTCCAGTCTAACTATATCCCATCAGGATTTTCTTACAGGGAGATGTGATCTGACCACTTGGATCAATTTGGTGTACTGGAGAAAGTTATCAGACAAGGATGTGAGGAGACCAGGATCTTGGACTAAGTTATGCCACTTACTTACTGAGTGATCTAGGGCAAATCAATTCTCCTTTCTGGGCTTTAGTTTTCCCTTCTATAAAATGAAGGGCTTGGACTAGAAAAAGAATTCTTAATTATTTTTTTTTATTGTTGAAAACTTTTGGTAATTTAGTAAACCTACTGTAATTTTTTTATCCTGAATTAACAATTTTTTAATAACTTTTTTTTTTTTTAGTTTTTGCAAGGCAATGGGGTTAAGTGGCTTGCTCAGGGCCACACAGCTAGGTAATTATTAAGTGTCTGAGACCGGATTTGAACCCAGGTACTCCTGACTCCAAGGCCGGTGCTCTATCTACTGTGCCACCTAGCCACCCCCTGAATTAACAATTAAGAGAAATGTTAAACTCCAGTTGGAGGTAAGTAAAAATAAATTTTTACAAGTTTTTTTTTCAAAAAATTTATTTTAAAATTTTAAAATTAAAATTTTTTTTTCCCATCCAAATTGACTGATCTCAAAGAACTGTGGATCCCAGGTTATTAATCTCTGGATTAGGGGTAGCTAAATGGTACAGTGGATAGAACACTGGCCCTGGAGTTAGGAGGATCTCAGTTCAAATGTGGCCTCATACACACATAATACTTAACTAGCTGTGTGACCTTAGGCAAGTCTCTTAACCCCACTGCCTTGCAAAAATAAAAACAGAAAAAGAATCTCTGGATTAGATCATCTTTTGGATTGTCTCTCTAGCACGGTCATTCTATGAATCCATGGTAGGGAGGTATATTTAATGACTTTGACCTAAATGGACTGTGATCATGAGAGGGCTGCTTCTCAGTTTTTAGGGACTTTTCTGGGCAACTGGCAAAGGATGCAGGCTTTTACATGTTATTTGCTTGGATTTACCTTTCAGCTAAACAGTGAAGTAGCTCTGGCCCAGCACAGAACTCCAAAATGAGTACCAAATGTCGGGGGCTGATATAGGCCCCAAAGAGCTGTGCAATATTGGGGTGGTGGATCGCCTTTAGGACCTCATACTCTCTGAGTGTGGCCAATTTGTCTTCTTGTCGGTAGGGGATGATTTTTGCCGCCATGACCCTCCCACTCGACTTTTCTCTGCATTGTCGTACAACGCTGAATCGACCCCTGTAAGGACCAAAAAATTTTGCCATGAGAGGGATATTTTTTCTTTCTTGTTCTCTACTTCTTAGCTCATATATTTTGACAAAGTCATAAAACACCATCATCTATAAGTATACTTGTGGCTGATCTTACCCCCAAAAGGAGTAAACAATTTATAGGATTATAGGATTTCTAAATAGTTATTCACTTCGCATCTTACTTTGATCAAAGGGGCAAGTACTCTCAATTTAATTCAACAGTCTGAACATTTCTAAACCTCTTATCTTAGATGACCATGTGGGAAGATACCAAGATGAACTGTTATCATGAATCCCAAGATTGTTTTTTCTTCAGGTCTAAGACCCATGATGTGAAGCCACTGGACAGCTCAGTGCATAGAGTCCTGGACCTGGGGTCAGAAAGATGTGAATTCAAATGTGACTTCAGACATTCACTGACTATTTGATCTTCGGAAAGTCCCTTAACCTCTCTTTGCTTAATGCACTGGAGAAGGAAATGGCAAACTATTCCAGTATCTTTGCCAAGAAAACCCCATATGAGGTCACAAAGAGTTGGACATGCCAGACTGAACACAACAAGTTCTATGACTTCTACAATTTTGTATGGCAAAGTCTAGGGAATGGTATTTGCACTCCTGGGACACCTCTCTTCCATACTGTTCAGTCTCCCAGTTAGGTGTATCTAAAAGGGTCCATAGCAACGGAGCCCTTTTTGCTGGTTCTAAAAGAGGTTTTATGATGTTAAAGGGTCTCCTTTTCTCCCCATTTTTATAATTTTTCTGTATCTCATTTTTCCTCTGCTAGTGACTGTGTGACCTTGGATAAATCACTTTTTGGATTTCAGTTTTTCCTTTTGTAAAATGAGGGGTTAGACTGCAGGGTCTCTTAAAATTTCTCTTTCAATTGTGACAGTCTGTGTTCTAAATCCTTAAAGATCAATCTACATCTGATAGTCTATGCTCTGGGGTCCCTTCTAATTCTGATTTTCTAAGTTCTATTTCCTTAGGTTCCTTCCAGCTTTGACATCTTATGTCCTATGAATTTCAGGTTTCAGACAACTCTAATATTCCATCTTTTATGTCCTAAAGATCCTTCTAGCTCTGATAGTCTAAGGTTCCTTCCAATGCCAACATTTTGTGCTCTTCATTTTAAGGTGCTTCCAAAGTGCCTCATGTTTTAGGGTCTTTTCAGTTCTGACATTCTCAGCATTAGAACTGGTGAGTGATAGGAAGCTGGCAGGGAAAAAAAAGAGGTCAAAAATGACTGAGATTTCAAGTCTGGGTGGCTGGATGGTGTGCCATTGACAGATAGAGAACTGGATTTAAGAGGACAGATTACAATGGGAAACTTGAAATATTGAGCTTTGTTGGGGGGAGTTAGGTGGTACAGTGGATAGAGCACTGGCCCTGGAGTCATGAGGACCTGAGTTCAAATCGAACCTCAGACCTAGCTGTGTGACCTTGGGCTAGTCACTCTTAAGCCCATTTCCTTAAATAAATAAAATGTAAAAAAAAAGAGAAATATTGAGCTTTGTTTAAATTGAGCTGGTGATAAAACCTGATCCCATTTCTTTGCCATAGCCTTCCTTACCTCCGTATTTCCATTTGAAAGGCATAGGTTTGCTGGCTTGAGAGAGGTTGAGTTTGAATGACTTTCTCACTCTTCTCCATGGTGGTCCCTGGGAACACATCTGGGATGATGGCTGGTCCTGAAGGACAAAGGAAAGAGCAAACAATTAGTGGCAAAACCTCTGGTGCTGGCATGTTCAAAGTTTGGCATCTCCTACTGTAGTAGAGGAAATATTGACAGAGAAATATGTTCTATAACTAACCTGTTCCCTTTGTGCTGACCTTGTCAAATAGCTAATTTCTGATCTGATCTTACATTAACACTGATCCCCATCCTACTGTCCAAGCTATCTAGATGAGGTCAAAGAACTTTTAGTAAAGTACTTTGTCCCTAGGCTAAAAGTCAAGTCCTCTATCAATAAAACCAAGGATCTCTGCCTCAGCCTGAAAGGATTGTTTTAGACCCACAGTTCCTCATCCCAACTTCCCCCTTTAAAGCTCACTTTTAAAGCTCCCCTTTTAAATGCCCCCAAGCCATCTGAATGTAGACTATCAGTGGTGGGATTCAGCCAGAGGATACCTAATTTTATGTGGAGTTCCACAAATCCATTGTTAAAATGGCATTTGTTATCAGAGTTCTCTCTAAGGTGGGCAACTGGGCAGCTACCCAATGTGGAAATAACAAATTTACATTCCTCACACTTTTTCAACATCCATCTATGCAACAGCGTTTTCTAAGCACTGGAAATGTTCATTCCATCCATAGGTGAAAAAAAAAAATTGACAGAACTATGCATGTAATATTTGTTCATTTCTTAAAACTCATTATATCTTTGATGAAATACTACATTTTAATTCCCTAGTTTTTGTTCAGTAAACCTATAATGTAAAGAGAAAAAGTGCCAAACAACCAGGGGGTGACAAGCTGTCATTTGTTCCACTTTGTGTTATGCCCAAAATTTCTCAGAGATATTATGAGTGCGCTGGTATTTCCTGAACTGTGAAATCAATAGGAAGCTGGGACACAATGAACCAATAGAAAAATAGATTTCAAGGGTTATCTTATTACCCATTTTGGAAGCCAAAAAAGTAGAAGTAAAAAGAGTTGGAAAAGATAGGATGAGTTTGGGTTCTGTATGTGTTCCAACACTGGCTGCTGTGGTCATGTGGCTGCTTTTGCCCCATAGGAATACGTTTGCTTACTGTGAGTACTATAGCAATCTAGTTTTGTGTACATCATTTATTGTTCTTATTTGAGTATTAAATGCATGGAATATTAAATTACCTTTTGGTATATCTTTTTGTATACTTAAAATAGTCATTAAAATTTGTATACTTAAAATAGACATTGTTAATTTATTTGACTCCCACCACTGTATACTATGTTCACTTTTTAAAAACTGTTTTTCCTTCCTATTTCATGGTTTTCTTTCTTTCCCCTTAGTTCTAATTTCTCTTATACAAAATGACTAATATAAGTAAGTTAAACACAAATATACAGGTACAACTTTTACTGGACTAGTCACTGCCAAAGGGAGGGAGGAGGGAAGGGAAAGTGGTAGAAAAATGTATAACTTATAAATTTGTGAATGGATGAATGTTGAAAAACTATAATAGTATGTAATTGGGAAAAATAAAAAAAAATATAAACTTATTCTCGACTTGGTTGAAGCACCTTCTTCCTCTGATACACCAATCCTTTCTTGGGAAGTGTAATTGCTCCAAATAAACCCTCATACTCCTATACCCATCTTTATGCCACTTATTCCCTTATGGCAATGACTCCTGCTGCTAATCCCCTAGTCTCCCTCTTCCTTAGGGTCTGCTAACCACAGTCCTATGTAGTAAACTTTTTGGGTCCCTAAATTCTTCTGTATGTTGATCTTTTACATAGAAAAGGTAATAAGTTCGCATGTACAAAAATACTCATAGCAGCTCAAAATTGGAAATTGAGGGGATGCCCATCAATTGGGGAATGGCTGAACAAGGTGTGGTATATGAATATGATGGAATACTGTTGTTCTGTAAGAAATCATGAGTGACTGGACTTCAGAAAAGCTTGGAAAGACTTGCATGAACTGATGTTTAATGAAGTGATGAAGTGGACAAAACCAAAAGAACATTTTAAACATTAACATCAACATTGTATGATTATCAACTATGATGGGCTTGCTCTAAACAGTACAATGATCAAAGACAATTCTAAGGTACTTGAGATGGAAAATCCCATCCACATTCAAAGAAGGAACTATGGAATCTAAAATGCAAACCAAAATATACTACCTTCAATTTTTAAAATTTGTTCTATGTTTAATTTTTTCCTTTTTATGGTTTTTTCCTTTTTGCTCTGATTCTTCTTTCACCATTGGTTGATATGGAAATATGTTTAACACAGTTATACATGTATAACCTATATTAGATTAATTGCTGTCAAGAGGGGAAGGAAAAATGTGAAAGTCTTTTTTTTTTTAGGTTTTTTGCAAGGCAAATGGTGTTAAGTGGCTTGCCCAAAGCCACACAGCTAGGTAATTATTAAGTGTCTGAGACCAGATTTGAACCCAGTACTCCTGACTGCAGGGCTGGTGCTTCATCCACTATGCCACCTAGCCGCCCCGAAAGTCAAAGTCTTACAAAATGAATGTTAAAAATTATCTTTGCATATAATTGAGAAAATAAATAAATATATTAAATAAAAAAGAGTCAAATCTTTTAAGTGAATTCTTTCACATTTGCTCTAACCCCTGCTCCAACCCATTCATACATTTTCTGGCAATACTACCATATTCAGTCTGGAAAGGGAAGAATTCTATTTCAACAAGTATGTAGACTGAGAGGTTCCTGAATCCCCACAAAGAATATCTAGCCAGCCCTCTACCCTTAGGTTGTTCCCTACAATGCTATCCTCTAGCCTAGCTCCAGTCCAATCTTCTCCACAAAAGCTCTGCTCAGGTCGACCCTCAAGCATCTTCCTCTTTCCTCCAAACCCCTGTCGTACTTGCTGCTTCTCGATTCACTTTAACAGTGATTTAGACAAAGTAGGTTATATCCTTCTGTATTAAAAGGAACCTTTAATACCAATTACATATGATCTTTTACTGTGTGCCAATTCTTATATGCTAGTTTTATAATGGGTTGAAGTATGAATTTTCTAAGGACAGGTATATGGTAGTGTCTCTTTTTTGTATTCTTCCTCCTTCACCTGCCTGAAGCAGTGTTAATGATAAATAAACAGTCATGTTTAATAAGTGAATGAATACTAATAAATTTACTAATATAATTCACTTAATAAAATAATAAATATTTTATAAATGAATGAAAAAGGAGAGCAGCCTGAAGAAAGGGAGAGAGTTTCACTTTTTATTTTTGGCTCAGAGTTGTTGACAGCAGGAACTGTGGTCTACAGACCGAGGTGAGGGGTGACTCATAATCTCATCAGTACTCCTATACTACTCTTTAACTACAAAGCTTTCAGGGGTTCTTAAAGTCAAAATAAGAGGATGGGGCTGACTCATTTCATTAATATGCTAAAGGTATCACATTAGCATGTAGCTTTGAGCAAAGCCTGGATCCCCATTCATCACTTTGTTTTGTATTTCTCTGATACACTTCTCTCATGATGCTTTATGTCACCATTATTTTATTATACAAGTTCTGTACCTTGTGACCCTGCTAGAGAGACAGCACTATGATGGAAGGGACCATACCTCATCTAAACCTCACATTTTCCCCAGCTCTTTATATAAGCAGTATGTTTGTTGAAATGTATCAAGCATCTTTCCAAAGAAATATAAAACCAAACATCGTACTGGCTGACCTCCATGTCTCTACTGCTAGATGGGGCAGTGGGTAGAGTGCTGGCCTTGAAGTCAGAAGGGCACAAGTTCAAATCAAGCCTCAGATACGGGGCCATCTCTAGAAAATGAGGCTGGCACTCAAATTTAATTCACCTTCATGTCCTGTCATCACCTCTCTGATGGCATGGTCCTCTTTGAGAACAAAGGACAAACCGCAACTGCCTGCCCTCCCTGATTCTGCCTCATAGAATCCTTCACTTCCTTCACAATGCAGTCTAAGTACTAACTGCTCCATGAGATCTTCTCTGATCTCTCCACATCCCTCGCTTGTCACCTTACATTTAATTACCTGTTTTCATTTTTTATTTAATCTGTTTGTACTTCTATGGATATATATTGTTTCCTCTGATAGATTACAAGTTTCTTGAGAATAGAGTGTTTCATTTTTTTGTTTTTATATCCCTAGTGTTTGGCAAATAGAAGGTGCTTAAAAAAATCTATGTTGGTTAATTGTCTGATATAGGAGCTAAAACCATTATTACCCAGCATCTTTGTATTGTAATTACATCAATTATATGAATTGTTTAAAATGTAAGTAGGACAGATGAAACAATTTTAAAATCTCTTCTGTGTAAATGTGTGTCTAATATGGTTCTTTAAAAAATATATTTTAAGGAGTCTTACAAAATGCTTCTTTCCTTTAAAACGTTGCAAATCCTTAATACAACTTAATCCTGATCTCCTTTTGCGTCCTGCTTACCCATCTGGTTGTGATCACCGATGTGGATTTGTTCTGAGGCAATGCTGTATGGTCCCATGCCCGCCTTGCTGACGCAGGCTGTTCGGAAGGAGTACAATCCACCATGAGAGAGATTGTTGGCATAGTAACAGCAGTCAAAGATGTCAGATGCCAGTGTGATCCAGTCCCCACCTGAGTGAGTCATAAGAGGATAGGGTTTGGGAGTTAGTGGCGCAGTATGTAGGCTGTCTTTTTTTGTCTACATGTGGCCCACCCAGTAAGGGGATGAGGGAGGGGAGGTGGCATCTTAAAGACTCAATGGCCCAGCCATTAGGTCTGTTTTTGATTCTACTGCTTTGACAACATTATGAGAATTCCACCAGAAGTAGGCATCTGGAATTTTAATCCTATTTATAGTCATACTGTCAGTCCTAGGTATGGGACAGTCCCAGGGAAAGTCCTGGGATATCCTAAGCTCTGGTTTCTGATTATACCAGAGATCAGAATTGAATTCCAGAGGTTACGGATAGGCCTTAAAATGTTAGGGAAGTGCCCCCAGGACCTCTTTTAAACCAGCATGGCTTAGATTTAATTTTAAGGAGGATGAGATGAGAATAAACCAAAGTCCAGTCCCACATTACCTTCTATCTTGCATTGTATGATGTAAGTCACTGGGCTGTGGGACTCCACGGGCTTCCAGACCAGGAGCACCCCATTTTCATATATCTCTCCAATGACCGGGCGTGGGGAAGAGGAGGGTATTTCTGTCACAGAGAGTCAGAAGGGAAGTTAGGTGTACAGAGCTATAACTAGAATACTGTGATGAGACGTGACATATGGGGCGGAAGTAGAAACAGGACAGTGGAAGAGCATTAGGCACAGGAACAGTTGACTGGAAGACTATCTTGGGGTATAAGCACATCGGCTACCCATAGGGATCACAGTCCTGCACTACTGATGTGCTGTGAGGGTCTCAGGCCTATCCTGGAGCTAGATTCCTGCACTCAAGATTCCACCTCACACTTCCCCTTGTCTTGTGTCCTCCAAGGGGATAGGATTTGATAGCTCCCCACTAGAGTCTGGATTCTCTGGGAAAGGAGCAATCGCCTCTCCTTATGCAATGATACTGGGATGGGGTGGGCTCCCTTCTCCTCCTTTCTCTAACTTAGCTCAATTTTCCTCCAGGTGTCAGAATTCCTAATTGTGGCGCAGTAGGTGCCATCTTCAGGATCCTTGGTTACTTAGACTATTTCAAGGGTTTTCAAATCCAAATCAATTTATCACCCCCTCCCCATCCTATGGTTTACACGGTGCTGAATAGGGCAAATGACAGCACTTTGGAAGACTCTAAGTGGGAAATTACTCTGTAGTAAGGCAGAAAGTATCTGAAAAAATGGGTGGAGGGAAGGCCCACCTGGACTGAATATCTATTCAAGAATGAAGAATTGTCAACCATTCAAAGATTCCTGGAATCATTTCACACTTGAATGTTTTAAGGGCTTTAAAGCTAGTGGGTCCCAGACCCCTGACATGCAAAGGGGCTTAAAAATCCATATTATGAAATATTCCTACAGAAATCCAAACATTGCCATTTGTATATTAGCTCTTACAAAACATACAGTGTGACTTATAATAAATGTCTTCTGAACTTGGGTTAAGTAATATACTTTACACATATATGTACCACTACTTTTCAAATGCATGTAAATGATACTGCTATGTTTCACTCACCATATTTATGATTTTCAGGTAATAACTCCCTTCCATGGACAATCCTTCTCCTCTTCCTCCCCCCCCCAAAAATATTGTTTCCTACACTAGGATTTAAACATTTTGAGGGCAGAAATTATTTCATTTTTGTATCTGGATCTCCAGAACTTAGCATAGTGTTTAGTACATAACAAAAGAATTATTAAATGACTTTCATTTATTCCTTATTTATATTCATTCATTAAAAAAGCTTCTCAAATCACAGAAATTCCCATCATTGTATATTTTCTCCTTCTTTTTCACACAAGGAATTCTTTGAAAGGGCTGAAAGCTGGTAGAGGAAAAAGAGTTAATACTGACCTGCTTTTCTAATGACACCAACTGTAGATGCCATCCCCAGGGAATTGCTCACAGAACACTTGTAGACCCCAAGGTCTTCCTCTGTCACTACCAGTATGGTCAGAAGCTGAAAGTTTTTGAGTGTGGAAGAGATGAGGAGCCTGCCACTGGTCTGAATGGGGAGCCCATCTAGGAAGAAGAGATAACCAAAATCTTGAGTCTGGGAAGCAAATCTGAAGGTGATTTCAAAAAGGGAATGATAAGTATATGTAATAAGTAGTTCTTTGGGATCCTCTAGTATGTTCAGCTGCTTAGTTGAAAGATCCTAATCTTATACCTCATTGGCCAGATTTTGTTCACATGAGTAGGATTCATGATAGAATCTAATGGTTAGCACACCAATCTGGTGTGTAGAAATGGATCAGAATGGAAAGAATACAGGATTGGGAGCCAGGGACATGGGTCATGAACTAGTTGCATAATCTTGGGCAAATAATATCTTCCTGAGCCTCAGTATCTTGGTTCTTAACAATTGTGGCAGTCTATATCTGATGGTTCCTTTCAGTTCTGACATTCTGAGATTTCTAAACTCCCATCTCCAGGCTCTCCTTTTTAAAGTAGGGATTAGACTGTGTGTTAGGGGATGAGTCCCATCTCCCAAGCTTCAGGGTAGAATCATCACCTTTGAACCATTCAGTCTGTGGAGTTGGGTGAGCAGAAACTTGGCAGGAGAGTGTTACGGACTGGCCCAGGATGACAGCCTCATCTGTGAGCTCCTTTACAAACAAAGGTGCTGGGAGAGACAGACAGATAAAGAGACACAGATTAGTTCAGACATATGGACCGTGGACAAAGATCTTCAAAGACAAGGTTGACTGAAGTGATCCTAAGTTTGAAATAGGGAGGAAATATAACAATATGTAAGACATTTATTAAGAGTCTACTGTGGGAGAGCTCAGTAGTAGGTAACAGAAGGATTAAGAAGATAGGATAAAACACTATACCTGCCCTCATGGAATTCATAGTCAGATAAAGAGCTAATACACCAATACAGATAAACAATATTACATGGTAAATTCCATTAGAGAGGAGCAAATGGTTGCATTGTGGTGTGCCATGAGAAACATGAAAGTAATGGCAATTATGAAAAGTTAGGTTAAGATTACATTTTGGAAGTGCTCAGAAATACTCCCCTTTAATCATGCATGATCTGACTATACAAGGGTTATTTCTTCAGGTTCTTTAACCTGAGTATGTTCCTTCCTCTTTTTCAAATCCCTTCGCCCTGATCTTTCAAAGCTCAGCTCAATAAAACCTTTTCCCACAATTTCAGTCATGCTGACCTCTCATCTCCACGAACCCCCTTACAGAAGACATATTTTTTTGTATTAACCTTCTATTCACCTTCTTCTCTGTGATTTCCTCAAGGGTAGAGACTGGATTTTTATGGATAACTGACAAGATCCCCTTCCCCTATTTATCCTACAAACACAGTAGGGAATAAGCCAAAGATCCAAACACAGAGAAAACAAATTTCTCTCATTTCTGGGTCACCCCCTGAAGTCGACACCTGTAACACCCTTTCAAAGGTTACCCAGGGGCTATCTTGGTCAAGATAGCTCTGGGAATGGGGGCGGCTAGGTGGTGCAGTGGCTAAAGCACCAGCCTTGGAGTCAGGAGTACCTGGGTTCAAATCCGGTCTCAGACACTTAATAATTACCTAGCTGTGTGGCCTCGGGCAAGCCACTTAACCCCATCGCCTTGCAAAACCCTAAAAAAAGAGATAACTCTGGGAAAAGGGGCTGACATTGAAGAGGAGGAGGGAACTGACCTCAGAACCTTTTCTGAGAGCAAACTTGGCTGGAGGGAGGATGAAGATGGTGTCCAGGGCTCTTTCCAGAACAGACATTTTCAAAGGTCTTACTATGCTGGATGCTGTTTAGCTCCACAGATTACCATGGAACACTGAGCAATTTGCACAGGAGTACAGAAGCAAATCTCAGCTTTGCCATTAGCTGGCTATATAATTTTGAGCAAGTAGCCTCAATTTCCTAATCTATAAAATAGGAAATGCATTATCCAACTGTCTACAGAAGGCTACTGTGAGGATGGTACTTTGAAAATCTTGAAGCACCATAGAAATAGTAGTTATTATTATTATGACTATTATTATTATCCTTGAAGCCATGCCATAGTAAATGCTCAATATAGACTTGATTGATCCAGTGGAAAAAAAATAAAACTGGACAGGAAGGGATTAATCCCCAAGAGGCCCAAATACACACCTCTATCTTTGGTTTTCATTCCAGAGAGTCTGAATGTTGACAATCCAGATTTCTTCTTAAAAGCCTCTTCCTCCTCTAGAACTGCCAAAAGAAAAGAGAGGAGGAGGAACTTGGTGTATGTTACCTAGAGTAGTGGGCTAAAACAGACCCTCTTCTCTTCCCACCTCCTTGCCTTTGCCTTTCTTCTAGTTATCTGGCATACTCTCTCTTCTCTTTACCCTGTTGAATTTTTTTCCCAGCCTTTAAAATCCAACTCAAAGGCTTCTACTTCCATGTTTTCCCTGAGTCCCCTTGTTTAGAAGGACCTGCCCCTAGGACCCCATTTAGCTCTTTTTTGGGGAACATCTATGTGAAGCTACAATGCATTATTGTGTAAAATGGTTATCTGTGTTATGTCGTATGTTTCTGTTGGACTGTGAGCTGTTTGAAGTCAGGGAAAATAGTTTATGTAAACCTCATTCTAGAGTTTCAGAACAAGACCTTATACTTTATAATCTTGAATTAAATTGGATTGCATATTTGTTTTAAGCTAGAACACTCATCTATTTACACTGCTGTTCTACAAACCTTTGTTTCTTTTCATTAACAGGTTATTTATGACCAAATAGTATGTTTGGGATGAGGTTGGGGGGGGAGTCTTAATAAGACCCAAGGAACACTAGAAACTTGAGAATCTTGAAGAAAACCAAGCCTTATTACAGACTTAGGCAAGTCACTTTCTTTTCTTTTCTGGGCCTCAGTTTCCTTATCTATAAAATGGAAGACTTACAATGAATAATCTCCAAAATCCCTTTCAGTTCTGAATTCTATGGTCTTTTTTTTAAATTTTAACAGACTTACAAAATTTTAAAATCTTATCCTCTGATCCAGAAGTCCAGGCTGCCATTTGTCACACAAATGCATCTTATAATTTAAATCTGATTGCATTCCAAAAAAGTACATCTACTGATAAGACAAGCACTGGGGAGGATGTCACAAGGCCACTTGACTTGCCCCCCTATCTCTGAGCAGGAATAAATTCAGATGGTCTCTGAGAAAGCACTTCCTGTACTCCAGAGAAGATACCTCAAAGACCACTTGTGTTATGGTGTCATATAAAAATGAGTATTATTTTCCTATCTTTCTTTATGTTTTGCAGGAATGTCATCATGTTTGAAAGAGACCCTGGATTCTTGGATCAGCAGGGACCACTTTTGAACATATTTCACCAATCTGTAAAGGCTTTGGACACCAGCCAGGTGATGGATTATGTGTACTTCTTGTGAGGAGGAGTCTTGTGAGGAGGGTGAGAGTTTTGGCTAGGATAAGGAGCTGCAAGAGCCCTGGGTGGATTGGATAGGGGAGAAGTCATGCTCCTCTAATCCATCCCTTTTATTTTCTGCATGAGAAAATTGAGGCCCTAAGGCCATGTAGATTGTAAGTGGCAGAGTCAGGCATCTAGCCCCTGACCTTAACTCTCCCCACTGAATCAGACCACAGAGGACAAAGAGTCTGTCACCTAATGCAAGGAGGATGTTTAAGATGGGGTTAAGGTGTGATTCATCATGAATATGTATATTATAGCAAGAATGAAAAGAATCCATTATTACTGTATCCCCATGGTACAAACTTGGTAATGTTACCCAATTTTAGCAACACCAGGACTTTATTATACCAGAATCTAAATTCCTTAAGAGCTATTAAGGCAAGAAATGAGAGAAGAGCTACATTTCAATGTAATTTTTCTGTCTTCTGGCTATAAATGGGGGTCATGATAATTGTACTACCAAGCTCATGGGTTGACTTGAGGAAAGACAATAATAACTTCCAATAACTAAGTAGTTGTTCCAGGTTGAGTGAGATTTTTACCTTCTCGTCTTTCTTGTTCAAAGGCTGGCTTGCCCTTCAGAATTCTTGAAATATGGGCCACTGAAGCCTTCACTTTTTTCTTCAGGCTGTATTCCACTGGACTGTCCAGAGGCTGGTATTTCCCAGAGAAATTGAAAAATCCAGATTTGTTTGGGGAGGATTTCCTCTTCTTCCTACTAGTATCCATAAGACCCTTGGTGTCCTTACTCATGAGTTCCATTGGATCCAAGTCTTCCATTATCTGTAGACTTCTCTGTTGTCCAGTGGCTCTAATGGGGAAGAGCCCAAATTCTTCTTGCTTATGCCAGGCTTCTTCTACTTCTGTCTTCTCTATGCTCTCCACCTCCTGTTGGGTTGGGGCATCTTTTTCAATTGGTTTGGGGACCTTCCTGAAAATCATAAACTCAAAGGGGAGGTATTTGATATCATACAAATCTGACAAGTTTAGGTAGGCTGGTTCCACCTCAGAGATGTCTAGAGACACTCTATCTCCAATAGATGAATCTTCAGAAAGGTCTTTGATTTGCACCAAGGAAACTTGGGAACTTTTGCCAAATTCCTCCCATGAGAGGAATTCCCCTGACCCCTTTCCAGTTTCTTTCCCTGGGTCCTTCCTAGCATCCTTCCTTGTCTCTTTTCCAACATCCTTGCCAATCTCTTTCCCAGCATCCTTGCCAAGCTCCACAATCTCAGTGAGGGATGCAGACTTTGTCTCAGATTGTGTGTGCTCTGGCACTGTCTCCTCTGGTTCTTCAGATGATATTGATTCAGTCCAGGTTCTGGCAACCCACAGGGGTCTATGGCCCAGCACATTTCCCTCTCCCCCAAAGGCAAAACTGCCATAGCCCCCAATTCCCACATAGCCCCCACGCTCTCCATAGGAGAACTTCCTGGAAACAGTCTGTGCCTTTGGGTCCTGTTGGTCAGACACTGAGTCAGCTAGGTCTGTCATCTTTTTGGACAAATCGACCATCTCTTCCACAACATCCTCTAAGGATGCTGACTCTGCGGCGCTGTAGAAATATCCACTCTTGGAAGTCAAACCTAGAGCAGATCTTGAAGAGCCAGGGAGTTCACTCACTGAATCTGTGAATGTACTGGTTTGGGTTTGGAAGGCTGATAACCCAGGGGAGTCTGCTGGCTGAGGCTGACCTGGGAGGAAGGAGCTACATGTCTTTAGTAGCCCTTCCAGGTGGGTGCCAGGTGAGGTTGAACTGGGGGTGCCCTGTTTTTGTAAGAAGGTGGTATCCCAAGCAATACTACCCTCTGAAAGAGCAGACCCTGGATCAAAGGAAAGGAAAGGATTAGATCTCTTTAGCGAATCTCCAGAGATTCCAATGAGCTGGTTCCCTTCCTGTAGAGCAGACCCTGTGTCACTGTACAGGAATGGGTTGGATTGCTTTAGAGATTCATCTTTGTGCCTGCCCACAAAGCCGATTGAAGCTGAGGGTCTGGAACCTATGGTTGGGAAACTGCTGGGACCCAGGTCACTGGAGAGGAATGGGTTTGAGTGCTTCAGAGAGTCATCTGTCTGTCTGTGCTCAGTGGTTAATCCTGGGGATACTTGTAAGTTAGAAGTAGGTACCAATGGATGGCTACCAGTCTGGAGTGTGGTTGTGGAATCACTGAACAGAAAGGGGTTTGAGCTCTTTAGGGAGCCATCCTTTAATCCATCCTCCCTAGGTGAGCTCAAAGCCATCTGTGAATGTGAGACAGATGAGGTGGGGCAATGACCTTCCTGGCAGGTTCCTGTCACCTTTGAACCTGAACTTTTGGGAAGAGGGGGCCTAGCCTTTAGGACTGACCCTTCCTCTTTCTGACTTGAAGAGGTAGGCAGTGAAGCAACTTGTGATGGGGAGACTGCTCCTACCATGGCTTCTTGCCCCTTGGCTGGTGTCAGAGGTATGGTGGTCCCCCTTGGGCTTTCTGACTGGCTGATCTTTGGGGATTCTCCTGTAGCAGAGTGGGCTCCACTAGTATCAGTGGGTGGGTCCTTGCCCTGTTCTTTCCCCTCACTTAGCTCTGGGAAGGGGCTGCTTGTTCTCAGCCTGTAGTCATCAAATGAATGGCTTCGGTTGGAGATGCGGGAGGTAGAGCCAGGCAACCGGAGGGCTGTCTCAAAAGATGATGACTTGGTCAGTGGGCTGACCTGGGCCTCCCGGGCTTCCTCTTCCTCCATTTCATAGTGTTCTAGAAGAGGCTCTCGTAGGCCTCGAAGGGCTCCTTTGGAGTACCAGCCCTTCAGAAGGTTCCTCCGGGCCCTCTCCAAGTGCTTCCTGTAATCATGAACAGGAGATGCACCCTCTCGTTCCGAGGCCTCACAGGCCTGCCAGGAGAATGTACTCTTGATAACACTTTGCCGGGGTACACAGGTGGTAGTCCTGGCCATTGTCTTGTCCCCTTCCTGGGTTGAGGCTGCTTCTACAGTTTCACTCTCCCCTTCCTTGAAGGTCATACTGTCAGCAGAGGCTGATTTCAGTAACAGAGGTTGCTCCCAGAACTTCTGGGGAGCCTGAGGAGATAGCTTGCCACCCTGTTCCCATCTGGGGCTAGCGCCTCTTGGGGCAGCTTCAGAAAGCTCACCCTCCTCGGGAAGGCTGGCAGAACTTCGGAGAAGACTCTTGGGTGGCAAGACAGGGGAGTATGTTCCTGGTGAAGGCGGCAGGGACTTGGCCCGGGAATAGGCTGCAATCTCATTATCTGAGGAGGAGCTGCTGGTAGAGTAGCTGGCCTCTTTGATGAGGTGTCGGGAGATACCGAGGGATGGGCTGTCGGAAGGACCCTGTAGTAGCTCTGGGATAGATTGCATCACCAGGATGGATTTGTAGCACATCAACGACCGCTGGAAGAAGAGAGGAGAATGCAGGAATTGTCAGTCAAAAGCATAGCTTGGAAACCCCAAGACCCTTCTGGGCTTGGCAATCTCAAGAGAAATCTGGTTAAATCTTTGTCATTGCAAAGGGTGGGTGGGAAGGATGAGAAGGCCAAGAGAGAAGGAAGTGGGGGACCTCATTTGTATTCATGCATTGAGTGTGATCCTCCCATACCTGATGCAGATAGATAACTCAGGAAATGAGATGATGGCCTGGTTCAAATTTCATTATGATCTGTGTGATCTTGGGCAAATCACTTCACTTTCCTAGGCCCCAGTCTCCTCAGTTTTCTTGGCAAAGACACTGACTATTTCCTTCTCTAGATCATTTTGCAGATGAGGAAACTGAGGCTGCCCAGGTTAAGTGACTAGTCCAGGGTCACACAGCCAGTAAGTGAGGCCAAACTGGAACTCTCGAAGATGAGTCTTCTTGACTTCAAACTCAGTGTACTGTGGTGCCACCTGGCTGCCTTACACCTATGTCCAGACTTGAAGGTTTCTTAAGGCCCTGCCAGCTCTGGAATTCTCAGTTCTTCTATGCTCCATGGTCTAAGGTCTGTTCTAGAGCTCAGGTTCTGCAATCTCAAGACCTCTCTAGTTCTGCTATCACAGGTTTTTAGTTCTAGGTGCTTTCAGACACTGCCACTCTATGTTCAAAAGTCACAATTCTGGGCTCAAAAGTGCTCAGCACACACAATGCCATGTAAAGGTGAGCTCTTATCCTGAAGATGCCCTGTGTTCTGAGGGCCCTCCCAGCTCTGATAGCCTGTGTCCTGTGGCACACCAGATGGAGCACTGGGTCTGGAGTCAGGAAGACCTGAGTTCAAATCCAGCCCTGGGCAAGTCACTTTGCCTCTGTATGCTCAATTTCCACATCTGTAAAATGGGGATAATAGCACTTACCTTGGAGGGCTGTTGTGAGGCTCTAATGACATCATGTTTTAAAGGGCTGGAACTAAGAAAGTACTAAAAAGCTTATTCCCTTTTTTTCTTCCTAGTTGATCCCCTAGCAAATTGGACAAGTTTCACCCTGAATATGAGAGTGATAAAAAGTCTCAGTTTCTACTGAGCAGGCCTGTGGGAGGGACAACACCAAAGCCCAGTCAAGACCCACAGCTGACCTGCCACCGGCTCCGGGTCACGATGAATTTCAGCTGCTTGGTATTGATGAAGTGAGCCTCCTCTGGAGGTACTGGAGGTTTCTGGGAAGAAGAAAGACCCCGACCAAGAGTGATGAGAGCTAGCCCACTCTGCAAGGTCTCAACCAAGGAGTCATAGTGTCAAGGCTGAGACCACATAACAAAAATGTGAAGTGGAAGAGGGTTTCCCTTCCTTTCTTTTCCTTCCTCTCTCCTTTCTTTCCCTTCATCCCTCTTTCTTCCTCTCTTCTTTCCTTCCTCTCTTCCTTTATTCCCTCTCTTCCTCCCTCCTTCCTTTTCTTCATCCCTCTTCTTCCTTCCTTCCTTCCTTCCTTCCTTCCTTCCTTCCTTCCTTCTTTTTTCTTTATCTCTATTTTCCTATCTCTCATGTGAAGCAGCTTACAGTCTTTGTTTTGGTATGACAATTCAAAAAGGAACTACCTACTCTCCCACCATTCTCTGAGGGTCCCTGAATGGCAGGGCCCCTAGAAGCCCCAGGGGAGCAAAGATCCAGCTCTGCTCTCACCAGTGTCTCCCACCATCTTTTCTTTCTAGATTTTGGTGATGGGTCTGGTGATAGAAGGAAGAGGGTAAAAAACGAGCCAAGTCAGCTTACCATAAACCACAGGTGGGTGAGACATTTGGAAGCACTAGGTCTGGCCCTAGGAATCAAAAAAGAGACACCTGGTTGATTCAGTGTGATGAAAAGAGTCCCAAAGAGACTCAGGTTTGAATCCTAGCTCTGACTCTAATGTGTGATCTTTGAGCCTCAAGTTCCCTACCTGTAAAATGGCAATAATAATCCTATGCTATTTAGCTCAGAGCATGGTAGTAAGAAAATGCTTTGTGAACCTTTGCTTTATACAAATCCATATTGTTATTATTGATTTGGCAAACATTGACTGAGTCTACTGAAGATTTGGTGAATTCTGCTGTGGGTAGAAACGGGCAGTGGGGAGTGGAAAATATACTAGATTTGATCTTAGAGAACCCAAGTTCAAAACTCTCATCTCTACTTCTTCCTTATTGTGTGACTTTGGGCTAAACTCTTTCCTCTCAGCTTCAATTTTCTCATCTACAAAAGGGAGGCCATGGGCTAGATGATCCCTACTGTATCTTCCAACTCTCAAACCATGATCTCAGATAGTCTATCTGCCCTTAAGGACTGGAAGCAGAGATAAGATGTACCTTCTAGGTAGACTGTGATTCAAATTACAGTTGGGACCCTGTCAAAATGAGTCTATTGGAAGACTCCAAAATAGTCCTGGCTCTCAGGCATAGGTTATTTTTTCTTTGCCTTTGCGGAGCAGATTGGGCACAAAGGAGTCAACACTGGACCAGGTGAAGCAACAAGGATGGAGGCTGAGGACTCTTGGGAAGCCAACTCCAACATTCTATATTCTATTCTATCCCAATGAAGCCCATGCTTGTTCTAATTTCCTGTTAGGGTTCACATTCTAAGTTCTTTGTTACTGGGGGCTCTTCCATCTCTAATAGTCTACACTCCAAGGGTTCTTTCAGTTTTAACCGTATGTAGTCTATGATCTAAATTCCTTTTATCTCTATCTCTCATTCTGTGTTTTAAGGTTCTATGTTCTGACATTCTGTGTTCCAAGGCCCCTCTTATTTCTGACCTAAGTTCCAAGATTCCTCCTAGCTATAACATCCTATGGTTTTGATTCTGAACACTAGCTTGGAGAGAATTTGGAATGTGAAATCACAGGGGATCTTAAGAGTACTGTCCTTACTCTGGTGCCAGTTGAAGAATCCCCTTTATAAAGTCCTTTGCTTCCTCGCTCAGGTGGGTGGCCTGGGGGGTGGTCCAGGAGATCTTTCCCTCTCGTACATTCAGGAGAGTTGCCCGGTCATTCTCACCAGCAAATGGGGATGTGCAGGTCAAACTGGAGTAGAAAACGGGAGAGAAGTCTTTCTATTAGTATTGGGTTAATTCTAAAGTTGAATGTGTTGAGAGAGAAATCATATCCTTAAGGAAAAAAGTACCATGCTTATTTTTAAGAAAAAAAATACTCAAAGCAGGCATGGGGCAGTTTGGAATTCATGCCTCTGAAGATTTCTTAATCATAGCATCCACAGGCATTCTATTGCAGGCTTATTCTTTTTCAAGAGGTTGGAGTCAGGGAAGAAAAAAAGGGAAGGATCCTTGGGAGATAGAATCGGCTATCTCAATGGAAAAGGTACTGATTGCTCTGAGAGAGAACTGGGCACTTAAGACATGGGTAAGAGAGGAAACTGCTTACCTTGGGAGAGAAAGGATTAGTGACTTTGGGAGATAGGGGATTGAGAATTTAGGAGACAGAAGATTGGTTACCTTAAGTAGGTGATGACACCAACAGCCCTGTAGAAAAACAAAAGTTTAATGTCACATGATGATTCAGGATTGGCAGAGACAGTAGCCTGAAGGAACCAGGGAAGAAACCAGGACAGGGAAACAGGAAACTTAAGAATTAGAGAAGCTTACTGAAGTTACTTACTAATAAGTAAGCTAACTGAACCCTCAGGATTCATAAATATCAGAAGCAGGGTCAGTAAGGTTGGCCAGGATTAGACAGAACCTGTGATTGAATATTCCTCATTAATAGTTAATATTTTTGTTGACATTAAAGATTTAAATGGAATAACATGAGTGATTCAGGATAAGGTGGCCTCAATCAGAAAGCAACAACTAGTACCAATTAATTCTGGAAGATAACCCCTGATAACAAGGTCAGAAGACAAAAAAGCAGGCTGGGAGAAATGGGATGAGGTCATAAGCAGACAAAGCTGAATGAAATGTCCTGGTAGCCCTCTCCCCCTTCCCCCCTGCTTTTTTTTTTTTTTGAGAAATGGAGACTATGAGTGCTTTTGCTATTAGGTGAGTTCACTGTGTCAGTTTTGTTTAAATGATTCATTTTTGTTAAAACAGAATCTTGAGCATAGAGACAGATATATATATATATGTATATATACAGAAATTACTGAGATATAAAAAAGTATCAATAATTTTTAAAAAGGTCTTGGCAGCAGTTAACCTAAGTCTATAAACTACTAAATCCCATCCTCATTCTCCTACCCCCTTGAAAATGAAGACCAGGAACTTATGGGATGACACGTGCAGATAAAATAGCACTAGATGAGAGAAGAGTAAAGAGGAGTCAAGACAACAAGCATCTAATAGAGCCATTAGAAGGTGGTGGGATTCGATGGGGATGATGAGTCATAGATGGGGGCTGCAACAAGGGAGGGAATGTCAGACTTTTTCAGTCTCTGCTGCTCCCTCAGCTGTACTGAGCCAAATCATGAATAAACTTGTTGGTTGCTGACTTGGCCATCTCCTCAGCTGGCCAGTGATCACGTCATACTGGGTCGGAGCCTGCATGATGCCTGAGCTCCAAGGTCCAAGGATGGGGGTGGAGGTTGATGGTGATGGGTATGCTTGTCCTTGTGTTCCTTTTGAGTGGAGCCTGGTCTATTTTTGGGGTGATGAGAATGCTGTATCTATTTGTTCTGGTCTTTCTCTTGTTGAACAGGGAGAGGATATAATGAATAAATAAATGCTATGTTCTTCCTATTATATGGTCCATTCTTTTATCTAGCTGCCACTCTTTCATCACTTTTGGGAGAATTTAATAAGACAGTGCATGTAAAGGCATTTTATGGAATCTAGAGCTACCTTTAGGACTTCTGGTTTTGAGAGGCTAGATGACCTTGTTATTAGAGAGGCCAAGCAGGAGATTCATGCTTAGGGGGTCAAGATTGTTTCAGATATTTTCTGCAATCTTCTTTTAGCACTGTTTTATGAAAGCACTATGAAAATCCATGTAATAGCAACATGAGACTCTTTTAAAAGAGATCTCTGATATGACAGGGGAATTTTATCATATTAAAGATAAACCACTAGGGGGAAAAATTCTGGCTTCCTCTTCCCCATAATCCTTACTTTTGGTGGTTGATCAGTGAATACAAAGCATTGTTTCTCACCAGATATCTGATGTGGTCGTCACAGGGGTCTGGGCAATAATTTCTGGGGAGACAAACTCCGGTGAGCCAAATTTGCTGTACTGGGGCTCCGAGGGGGTGATTTTTTGGGCAAAGCCAAAGTCGCAGATTTTAATATCTTCCCTAGTTGGGTGAGCCATTAGGATGTTAGGAGGCTGATAAGAGAGAAAGAGAAGAGAATGTTAGCCATTTGACTTACTTTCAAAAGGACAGTGACAGGTTGCAGCACATTCAGAAGAGGGTGATTGAATTGGTGAGGAAACTATGCCATATGAGGATTGAAGGACCTGGGGATGTTTCACTTAGATTGGTGAAGACCCGAGAATGATATGGTCACAGTTTTCAAACATTTGAAAGGTTGTCATGGGGAAAAGGGATTAAATCATTACTGCTTAGCTCCAGAGAGCAGATCTACAAGCAACATGTAAAACTTAGAGGGAGGCAAGATTTTGTTTGTTTTAAGAACTCTGCAACAAATGTTGAACTTTCTTATGAAGTAGTGAGCCCCATATCACTGGAAGTATTCAAAGTTTGCAAGACTTTCTGTCAGAGATAATGGTGATTTCTGCTCTAGATGGAAGGTTCAGTGAGATGGCCTGTAAGTTCCCTTCCCTGTCTGATTCACTGTGGATAATTACTTATTAGTTAGGGAGTCTTGGGTGTCTAGGGTGTTTTTTGAACCTCAGTTTCTTTACATGTCAAAGTAAAAGAAGTTGATCTCTAAAACCTTTTGTAATTCTAAATTCTATGATGCTTTGGTTTGCACTTGGCAATCACATAAAGTAATTTTCACAGGCAGATGTCCAAGCTGGTGATTGGTCTTAGTGAGAGACTATTTATGCAGTTTTAAAAAATTTACAAAGCACTTTCTTCATAATAACTAATGTGGTGAAGTACTCAATCAAGTATTATTATATGCATTTTACAGATGTTGTCATCCATCCTTCATTCACAAAGACAACCAGTGATATCAAGAGGTGATGTCTTAACTTGTATGTGAACTGGATTTGAGTGAGGCAGAGCTACACAAAGACATCAGCCTTAATCTTTCCTCCAGAGTTACTGGAGTCCGGAGGCAAGACAAAGGCCGAGGCAACTGGCAATGGTTCAGAATGCAGTGGGGGACCCTGACCTTTTAAAATTAAGATCTTTCCCAGGTCTCAGTTTGTTTGAGGCCACGCCTACTCAGTGACTAAGGGCTAGGTAAGAACTGAGACAAAAGATGGTCCAATTTACCATCCTAAAGATATCAATCAGGAAGGAAAAAACCCTTAGTGTTTCTGGCCAGAACAGAAAATAATTGCTGTTTTACAGTCATTCTAAGCCCTCAATACCTAAACAATAAGCCAAGAGGCTTGGGGTCTGGCCTATTATTGGCCCTTCAGTGAAAGCCAGAATGATTTAGGTTTAAAAGCATAGTTAAGTAGCTCCATTTAATACACAGTGGGCTTTTTAAAAGCCTTTTTTTTTCAGAGTTATATTTCAAGTAATCAAAATGAAAACGACATAGGACAAAAGTAAATTGTTCTAGCTTTTTGAAAAATAAAAGAAGAAGAAGAAGAAAATAGCATTTTCCAACTTCTGTTCTAATTGGCAGGTTTAGACCCCAGAAGGCAGTTACTACTACTCTCTGATAATGTGGTAAAGGCAGTTAATACAAAAGCTCCTAAGAACCAGGTTCACTCCTCACAAATACACTAAGCCTCCTTGGGAGAAGAAGGCTTAAACTTAGACCATAATAATAGTGAGGTCTATGTGTAGGCAGAAAATGACTTCCTGAAGGTTCTCTGCTAGTACCTTTCTATGCCATTTTACAGACTGGGAAGAAGGTAGGGGGGAACCACCTATATAACACAATATCCAGCCATAACACAGGGTGCTAGTCCCTTCTCCGAGACAGTCTGACTGGGTGGCCCAGGCCATGTTCCTTCCCTTCTCTGAGCTTCAGTTCCATTCTCTCTACAAGGAAAGAACTGGACTAAATGGTCTCTGGGATCCCTCTGGGGTGCCAGTTCTTCACTGAAGTAGGGGAAATATTGGATAGAAATGTTTTATAGTCAGGGCGGCTAGGTGGTGCAGTGGATAAAGCACCGGCCCTGGAGTCAGGAGTACCTGGGTTTAAATCCAGTCTCAGACACTTAATAATTACCTAGCCATGTGGCCTTGGGCAAGCCACTTAACCCCATTTGCCTTGCAAAAAAAAAAAAAAACAACCTAAAAAAAAGAAATGTTTTATATTTATTAATCTGTAATGACCATATATCTCTGCCTCTCCTCCCCCAATCCCCATCCCACTGTCCAAAACATGAAAGAGGTCAAAGAACTTTTAGTAAAGTACCTTGCCCTTTCCTGGCTAGGATTCCCAGTAAATCCCAGATACCAGGCTCTGTGCTGAGATCAATGAATTTTTTTTTTTTAGATTTTTAAAGGCAAAGGGGTTAAGTGGCTTGCCCAAGGCCACATGGCTAGGTAATTATTAAGTGTTGAGGTTGAATTTGAACCCAGGTACTCCTGACTCCAGGGCTGGTGCTCTATTCACTGTGCCACCTAGCCGCCCCATCAGTGAATTTTTAATAAAGTATCTCACCCTGCCCCAGGTAAAAGATAAATTCTTATCAACAAACAATAGACCCCTGTCATAGCCTGAAAGGATTAAGTCTTTGACCTACCACCCCTCATCCACATAACTCTCATTACCTCATCTCTGCTCTTATAAGCTCCTTGTCAACATATCTCCCCCAAGCTATATCCTCCTTAAAATCTGCTCACTCCTCAGTTGAGCTGATCCTCTGCCTTTGGAGGATAGACCACTCTAGGGGAAGCCACCTTTTTTTTTACTAATTGGTGGCTCACTGTCTTTTGAAAGGCAGCCCACTCTAGGGGAAAGCATCATCCCCCAAACTCAAAGGGGTAGGCTCTTTGTTCTTCTCTGCTACTTGCAAGGGTGAGGAATCCTTTTTCCTGTCAGAAGCCATTTGGGATATTTATAACATCATTCACCGGCCACACAAACTATCAACTTAAAAATTAACCTGCCATATTTGGTCAAACATTTAATTAATTCACTCCTAAAAGTTCCTAGATTTATTGAATTTTGAATCCCACCTGCAGTTGCCTTGGCAGCACTGGTTCCTCAAATCTCTAGGTAGCTGACCTTGAAGCTACCCTCCTCTGGAGTGTGAACTCCCTTTACTACCACTCCTCTGCCTGCTTGTCTTCCAGTGGGAAGTGAACCTACTTGGGGGAGCATGATTCCCCAAACTCTCCCATCCTCTTCCTACTTCAACTGAAACTATCTTGCTGTTTCTCCAAAGAACCTCACCTATGAGCCTTTTGTAGTTACTTATGAGGTTTTTGTATTAGTTTGTGAACTTTTTTGGTAACTTGTAAACTATTTGAGCAACCTGTGAATTAAAATTTAAGCCTTTCTTACCTTCCTGAGTCAGAGTTGGTGAATTTTAAGCAATTCTGTATTGAAATCATACCTTAATATCCAAGTGCAGGATGTCATTGTCGTGGAGGTACTTGAGGCCTTCTAAAATCTGTTTTATGTATACCTTCACCTAGGAATAAAAGTACAGAGCTCATGTTTATTGAGCATCCACCCTCTGTGGGCAAAACTCAGTACTGGGCCCAAGGGGAGATGCAAAGTTTAGATAATAGGACATTTATTAGGTCCTACTTCCCCAGGATTTTCATGAGCCCTAAGATGACATGTTTACTTTCTTCTGAGGTTCCCCTCAATTTCTATTCACTCATCACTTTTTTTCTTGTTGGCCAGCATCAGGTAGCCACTCCCCCTCATCACTTCCTTTATTTTTTGAAAGATGAAATTTCTGGTGAGGCAAGGGAAGGCTTTATAGCTACTTTACTTTTGGCTCATTAATTAACAATCAGAGTTGATTGTCATCTGTCAGGAAATCCCACCCTTCCAAGGGCATATAAGCATCAATAGGCTGCCATTATCCATTGGTTCACAAGAGAAGACCAAATGACTAATCCTTTTATTAATTATTAACTAGCCATAATTAATAAAATAATTAATTACCCAGAAATTAAGTCTCTTGAACTTTTCATTTGTCTCTTGTCTCATTAAGTCTCTTGAACTTTTCATCAGAAAATTATTTTCTTTCCATCTTATATCAGATGCTCTCTCTCTCTCTCTCTCTCTCTCTCTCTCTCTCTCTCTCTCTCTCCATCATTGTTGAACCTTCACCTTGTTTTGGGTCCATAAATCCTTATTCAACTCTCTGCTGATACTTTTAGCTAAATGCTTCCTTTCCCCTATCAGCTTTTCCTTTCTAATTCTTAATTAGAAGTAGTGATGGAAATATTTCCTATGTCTCCAAATCCTTCGATTTTCTACCCAAACCCGGATAATTTTTTTTAGATTTCTTCCAATAATATAATTCTCACAGGAATCACTTTAAATGAACAGTGACCATCAGAATTGACAAGTTCCAAATACACATGTTCCAAGAACACATTAAAACTATTGATTAGTCATACAATTGTAATGTAGATATAGAGTTATCTCTGTATCCCTTAGCAAGATGCTGACCACCACAATGTACTTCTTTTTTTTCTGGGACTGAGCAGAGTTTCTCAAATCTCTTGGCACTTTTTTATAAAGTATGGGAGGTCATTACTTCTTCAAGAGATTCAAATCTATTCTTTACAGGAAAAGAAAATCTTATATCTGTTATATAGATCTAATAGTTCTGAGTATCTTGTTCTTCCTTTCCCCTTCCATGCTATTTACTGCTGTCCTTTAATTTCCAAACATTGTTTTATATTCTCATCTTTGGACCCTTCTTCATCCTGACTGCATTGTACTCAGAAGAAACACAACTTATGAGCCAATGAAAACAGTTTTCTTTCCAGAATTTGAACTAGTGGTAAGCAGCTAACATACAGAAATTGCAGTGAGGGACATTTTGAAATATGCCTTTGTAGTATTCCATATCCTCTCCTTATGTTCTGTTCTGAGTTCTAGAAGCATAAATTGACAAAGTGAAAGTTTTCGCAGGTTCTATTTAGCTAGAAAGACCTTGAGTATGGTTCCAGGAGATGGACCATGGAACTAGCCAGCCTAAGTCCCATTGTTAAATAGTGTTCCCTTAAGGTGATAAATTTGTTTAACCAAAACAGCTCAAGAAGACCATCTTCCATGGAGTGTAGGGACTGCAATTTTCATTAGCAAAAGTGAAAAAAATCATAAATCTTTTTTTTTTTTTTAGGTTTTTGAAAGGCAAATGGGGTTAAGTAGCTTGCTCAAGGCCACACAGCTAGGTCATTATTAAGTGTCTGAGGCCGGATTTGAACCCAGGTACTCCTGACTCCAGGGCCGGTGCTCTATCCACTGCGCCACCTAGCCGCCCCCAAATCATAAATCTTTTGACACCCATGGATTGTTTTTAGAGATACAAAGTGATCTTTCCCTGCATCATAAGGATTTATTTCCTGGTAAATCAAGACACATGTCCTAAAGACCTTCCTGCCTTGGAAAGTAGCATAGCTTCCAATGAAGCCGTTAAGCTATGGTTAGACAATTCCTTGTGGGGGATTTATAAACAGAATTCTTGCCTAGGTAAGAATTCTTACCTGGGGGCAGCTAGGTGGCGCAGTGGATAGAGCACCGGCCCTGGAGTCAGGAGTACCTGGGTTCAAATCCGGCCTCAGACACTTAATAATGACCTAGCTGTGTGGCCTTGGGCAAGCTACTTAACCCCATTTGCCTTGCAAAAAAACTAAAAAAAATTAAAAAAAAAGAATTCTTACCTGGACAAGGTAAGTTGTGTGTATATGTGTTGCATCTCCCCTTCTCTAGGCATCTAATGTACAGTGCTATGTGAGGTTTCTAGTATTAGGGAATTCTATATTCAAAGCAATTCAATATTAAGCAATTCTATGATGTCAAAACCTTTCTGAGACAGCCTTAAGGCAGCTGAACCTTTAAAAACATACATGTCCATGAATCTGCTCCTTCAATCTTGGGGGGTGGGGTGGTGTCGAGATGCTCAGACATAATATTCTGGCTGCTTTGTCCCTCAGTAGAGACTTCTATCTCCAAGGTCTGACCTCCTTACTTTCCTGTCCTGTTGTGTTCTGGGACCTGCCCCAAACCAGGCCTCTGTAAGTATCCTAAAACCATCACTAGTCAAAGAGAATATGATCCTGCTGAGCCAGGGCAGAGATGTCACTAGAGAACACAGAAACACTACATGAACCATGGCATCCTCTTCATACACTTATCCTCAGAAGCAGGGGGCTACAAAGGAAGATGAGGGATGCAGCCCAGAGGTTAGGCAGAGGGGTTAATGGTCCCATGAGGTAGCAGCTCCCTGGGAGTCATCCTGCCCACGTCTTCTTCCTCATCCTCAGCCAAGGTTTAATAGACTAACATGGGTTAGGAGGGAATGAATTAGGGAGAGAATTAAATGATTTGTACAGAACAATTGGAACAAGAGACTTTTGTTACCTCAGTTTCAGTCGCTACATTCTTTTTGTATAAGCGGTCTAGGAGCTCTTCAGAGGAACATCTAAGGTTACAGTCAAGGACAATTAGGATGCAGTAAGAAAGCAATGTGAGGTTGCTGGATGGTGCCGTGGATAGAGTACTGGACCTGGAATCAGGGAGATCTGGGTTCAAATCCAGCCTCGAACTTACTAGCTAGGTGACCCTGGATAAGCCACTCGACCCCTTTTTTTGACTCAGTTCCTCATCTGTAAAATGGGGACACATTGGTGAAGGAAATGGCAAATTCTTCTAGTATCTTTGCCAAGAATATTCCATGGACTCTCATAGACAGATAGGATTAAATAACAAAAATAATGTGATGTGGTTCATTCAAAAGTGATGAAGTAACAAAAACAGCTGATGTTTCTCTAGTGCTTTATGATTTACAAAGAGCTCTAGACCCTTTATCTTATGTCATCTTCACAAACAACATTGCCAGAGAATAAGGGTTACATCGTAACATCCTTATTTTATAAAGGAGAAAACTGAGGCCCCGGGGGGGGGGGGGGGGGAAATGGCATATAGGATTGAATTAGTTAAGGACCTTTGAAATCATGTAATCCAAACATCTCATTTTAACAAATTTATTGTGTCTTGAGTTTGCAAAGCACTTCATCAATATTACTATCAAACCGTTACAAAATTATGTCACTTTATTCTCACAATAACCCTGGGAAGGAGGTACTATTATTATCATCCCTGTTTTACAGATTTGGAAACTGAGGCAGGCAGTGGTAAAGGGTCATACAACTGAATGAATATCTGAGGTTTGGATTTGAATTCAAATCTTTTTTTTCTTCAGGTCCAGTATTCTGTTCATTGCGTTATTTAGTTGACTCAAATTTTACATAGGAAGAATCTGAGACCCAGAAAGAGGAAGTGATGCTGCCCAAAGACACATAGTTAGAAAGAAGTCAGAATTTTTATCTAATTCTGCCTCCAAGCCCAAGACTCTTTCCACTAGACTGCAGTTGACCCTCCAAGCTACTGGCGCCAGAAGAAACCAGAAGAACTTTCTGACAAAACTTAACACTATTTGCCCAAATTTAAAATCCTATTAAGAGGATTTCAATTTAGGGCAACATTAGGAAATTAATGATTTGATAGATCTTTGGTTTTTAATAATAAAAAATGACACCAAAACATATATTTTTATAACTATAGACACAAGTCAGGCATGCAGTGATATGATTTGTTTTGAACTTTGGGAGACATATGTATCCCCTATCCCTTGTAGAGAACAGAAAACAGCATAATGGAAGGGAAGCGCTAGAAGGGACCTGCTGATGGTTCCTCCTGTGCAATATACTATCTTCCCTATCCCAGTCTTTGCTGCCTCATCTGGAATCACTCTCATCTCTAACTCTGCAATTCCTAATTTCCTTCAAGGCTCGGGTGCTGCTTCCCGTAGGAAGCCTTCCCTAATCTTTTTTAATTTTCAATGTACTGATCTGTTTATGAATCTTACTAGTAGAGCAAGGGTGAGGACGTTTTTTCTGTCAGGGGCCACTTGAGATATTTATAACATCATTCATGGTCCATACAAAAGTATCAACTTAAAAATTAATCTGCCATATTTGGTCAAACATTTAATTAATTTACTCCTAAAAACTTCCTAGATTTATTGAATTTTGAGAGCCACCTGCAGTTGCCTTGGCAGCACCAGATCAAATGATTTCTTGGACCTTATATAGCCCACTGGAAGGATGCTCCCCACCCTTGCAGAATATAAGCTTCTTAAAGACATGAACTGTTTTCTTTCTGTCTTTAAATCCTCTGTCTCTAGTTCAGTCCCTTGTACTGTGCTTAATAGTATTTAATATATGTTTATTGAATTGTTTAAATTGAATTGAATTAAATTGACCTTGGAACTGAACTGAATTAACTTGTCCATAGGATATAAAAGAAAGTTAGAGCTAGGAATGCTATTAGAGAGAGACCTCAAAGAATATTTAGTCCAAACTCCTCACTTTATAAAGAAAGAAAACAAAGAAGTGAAGCGACTTAGCCACCCAGACTCATATTATGAATAAATGACAGGATTTAAATCCCTACCTTCTGGTTGTAAGTTCTTGCTTGTCCTATAACAAGACAGAACCACTATGGAGAAGAGTCTCCAGCATCAGTGGAAAAAGGATACAGTTCTAGGATCAAAATGAGTGTTTTCCTGGTTTCAAACTCATCCAGAAGCTGAGTGACCAGCTTATGGTTCAAGGTGGCCAGGATATCCCGCTCCCGATATGCTTGGACTCGGGTCTTGGTCCGAAGAGGGATGAATTTTGCAGCACAGGAAACCTTGTTGCCTTTGTGTTCAACTCTCTTCACAAAGCCAAAAGCACCCCTAGGCAAAGGGAGATACCAGGTTATGCTGGTCAGGACCACTGCCAATTCTGACTGGAAAAGATCACTCCCTGAAGAACTTCCCAGCCTCCCTTAGTCACTGGCTTCATCTTCTTAAGATCACTGTTTTACCCCCAAACCTCTAGTGGGTTGCCACTGCCTACAGAATAAAATATAGATTCCTGACACTGATGTCCAAAACATGGTCTCCAACCTACCTGCTAAACTTATCTCATCCCATTCCCCCTTCATGTATTCTATACTTTCACTCAAAGCCGACTATTTTTCATCCCCCTTCTTATCCTATCTTCTCTCACCTCTGTATCTTGGCTTACTATGACTCATATGCTTAGACCCTTCTCATACCCAATCTCTGCCTTTTGAAGTCTTCCTTGCTCTTCAAGGTGAAGCCTGGTGCCACTTCTTCCATGAAGCCTTCCTGGGTCAACCCCTCACTCCCTTTAGGTGAAAGTGATCTCTCCTTCCTTAAATTTCTCACAGGAGTTTTCTGGGACCCTTACTTTGCATTTAGTTTATTCTCCCCTTTATCAGTTATTTGTGGATATGTCTTTTCTGGGTACCCAGGTGTCAGCTGTGCCAGCAGTCAGGAAGACTTACCTTCCTGAATTCAGATCTGGTCTCAGCACTTAATTGTGTGACCCTGAACAAGTCACTTCATCCTATATCCTCATTTCCTCATCTGTAAAATGAGCTGGAGAAGGAAATGGTAAACCACTCCAGTAACTTTGTCAAGAAAACCCCAAATAGGGTCATAAACAGTTGGACATGACTGAACATTGACCATTTTTTCCCCAGTAGACTTTTTTCCCCTAGTAAGCTTCTTGAGGACAGGTCTTGTATCAAGTATAAACACTAATAAAAGTTTGTTGAAAAAAATTTTTGTTGAGTGCATGAATAATTTTAAAAGAACAGAGAAGTGTTCTTGTATGTCTAATTAAAATCTTCCTGGTTACAACCCAAACTCTTTTTCTGGTAATAATAGCTGGCCTTTATGGATTTTCAAATCACTTTATCACTTGTTTGTACTTCACAATAATCCCTTGAAACTGCTGGGGTTTTTTGTTTATCATTTCAATTGATGTAGGAAGCTCCTAGTATGAAAACCATATCATTAATAATTCCATCCATCCATCTATTTATTTATTTGTTTGTTTGTTTATTCATCTATATGTATATTTTTAAGTTAGAAAATTTCCTTCCACCTTCCCTTCCCACCCGCCCCCCTCCCCTCAACAGCGAATAATCAGGTTAGCATTGTACATACATATTTTTAATGAACATATTTACAGATTAGTCATTTTCAGTATGAATTAGGATTAAGAGAGATGCATAAAAGATAATTTTTATAAAGTGTTCATCAGATTCAGAAGGGTTGTTTTTATGTTGTTTTGTTTTTCTTCTACTGGATGGGGATAACATTGTCCATAGCTGGACTAATACAGTTGCCCTAGCTCTCTGTGCAGCTGAGAGGAGCTGCTTCTTCAGGGTTAATCATCTCATAATGTTGTTGTTAATGTGTACATTGTTCCCTTGGTTCTGCTACCTTTGCTTAGCATCAGATCCTATAACTCATTCCATGCTTCTCTAGAGTCAGGCAATTTATGGTTTATTTTTTTTTTTAGTTTTTTTCAAGGCAAACGGGGTTAAGTGGCTTGCCCAAGGCCACACAGCTAGGTAATTATTAAGTGTCTGAGACCGGATTTGAACCCAGGTACTCCTGACTCCAGGGCCGGTGCTTTATCCACTGCACCACCTAGCTGCCCCATTTATGGTTTCTTATAGAATAATAATATTCTATAGTATTCATTGTACCATAACTTGTTCAGCCATTCCTCAATTGATGGATATTCCCTCAATTTTCATTTTTTTTTTGCCACTACAAAAGAGCTGCTATTAATATTTTGGAACATGTGGGACTTTACCCTTTTTTTGCAATTTCTTCTGGATATAGACCTAGAATTGGAATTCCTGGGTCAAAGGGTATGAACGGTTTTATTGCTCTTTGGGCATAGTTCCATATTGCTCTCCAGAAAGGTTGGATCCATTCACAACTCCACCAGCAATTCATCAATGTTCCAATCTTCCCACAACCTCTCCAATATTGATCATCTTCCCTTTTTCTCATTTTGACCAATCTAATAGGTGTGAGGTGATACCTCATTGTTGTTTTAATTTGCATTTCTCTAATCAATAATGATTTGGAACATTTTTTCCTATGATTATATATAGCTTTAATTTTTTTTCATTTGAAAACTGTCTATTCATATACTTTGATCATTTATCAATTGGGAATGACTTATACCTCATAATTTGATGCAATTCTCATTATATTTTAGAAATTAGCCCTTTATCAGAATTCCTAGTTGTGAAGATGGTTTCCCTACTTTCTGCTTTCCTTCTGATTTTATTAGTGCAAAACCTTATTAATTTAATATAGTCAAAATCATTCATTTTGTAGTTTACAACATACTCTAATTCTTATTTGGTCATAAATTTATTCTTTCTGTAGATATGATAGATAAAGAATATTTCTTGGTCTACTAATTTATCTATGGTATTGCCCTTTATGTCTAAATCCTGTACCCATTTTGACATTATTTTGGTATAGGGTGTGAGATGTGAGTCTATGCCTAGTTTTTGCCATACTATTTTCCAGTTTTCCCAGCAAATTTTGTCAATTAGTGAGTTCTTATCCCAGAAGCTTATGTGTCAAACTGTAGATTATTGCTGTCATTTACTGCAGTTTCTTTTGAAACTACCCTAATCCAATGATCCATTACTCTATTTCTTTTTAAAAAAATGTTATATTATTACAATAATCTTTTTGTGAGAGTTATCATAAACCCCCTTCCCCACCCCCCAAAAAGGACAAGAAACCTCAAGAATAGTGAGAGAGAGAAAAAAATGTACTTCAGTCTGTGTTCAGATCCCAACAGATTTGCCTCTGGGATGAGTTGCCTTCTTTATCTTAAGTCCACCAAAGAAGTTGCTTCAATATTTTTCCCACAGTTGCTATCACTAGCTGTATTTCCCTCCTCTATTCCTTCCCACTCTCATTTTTTCTATTCTCTCTTTCCTTTCACCCTGTCCCTGCTCAGAAGTGTGTTGTATCTGAATACCCTCTCCCATAATCTTCCCTTTCTTCTGTTACCTATTCCCTCCTACCCTCCCCCTGTTCCCCCTCATCCCATCCCTTTCATATCATTTTTCTCTAGGGTAAGATAGATTTCTATTTCCTATTAAATGTGTATGTTATTTCCTCTCTGAAACATTTCTGATGAGAATGAAGGCTCACTGATTCCCCCTCGCCTTCCCCCATTCTACCCCACTGTAAAAGCTTCTTCTTGACTCCTATGTGAAATATCTTAGCCCCTTCTTCCTCTCCTTTCCCTTCTTCTCAGAACTTTTCTTATCACCTATTGACTCCATCTTTTTACTATATTATACCATCATATTCAGTTCCTTCCTGTGCCTTGTCTATATATGCTCCTTCTAACAGCTCTTATAAATGAGAAAGTTCATGTGAGTTATTAGTATCTTCTTCCCATGCAGGAATACAAACAGTTCAATATCATTAAGTCCCTCATAATTAGTCCTTCTTATCCATCCCTTCTATAGTTCACCTGAGTCCTGTACTTGGAGATCCAACTTTCTGTTCAACTCTGGTTGTTTCAGTAGGAAAGTCTGAAAGTCCCATTTCATTTAAAGTCCATCTTTTTCCCCTGAAAGAGGATGTTCAGTTTTGCTGGGTAGTTGATTCTCAGTTGTAAACCAAGATCTTCTGCCTTCTGGAATATAATATTCCAAGCCCAACGAGCCCTCACTGTAGATGCTGCCAGATCCTGTGTAATCCTGAAAATAGAGCCATGGTAGTAGAATTGTTCGTTTCTGGCAGCTTTTAGTATTTTCTCTTTGACTTGGGAGTTCTGGAGTTTGGCTTTAATATTCCTGAGTTTTTCTTTTGGGATTTCTTTCAGGAGGCGACTGGTGAATTCTGCTGTATTATTTCTTGAAAAATGAAGTCTAGGCTCTTTTCCTGGTCATGACTTTTATGTAGCCCAATAATTTTTAAATTATCTCTTCTGGATCTGATTTCAAGGTCAATTATTTTTCCAATGAGATATTCTACATTTTCTTCTAATTTTTGTTTTTTGGGGGGTACAGTTTTATTTCTTCCTGGGGTCTCACAAAGTCATTCACTTCCTTTAGTTCCATTCTGCATCTGAAGGAGTTATTTTCTTCAGAGAGCTTTTATATCTCCTTTTCCAGCTGGCCAATTCTGCTTTTTAAGGTAGTCTTCTTCTCTTTTGCCTTTTGTGTTGCTTTTCCCATTTGGCCTAAACTGGTTTTTAACATATTAGTTTCTTCAGTATTTTTTTGGTATTTCTTTCACCAAGTTGCTGACTTGGTTTTCATGATTTATCTGCATCGCTCTCATTTTTCTTCCCAATTTTTTCCTCTACCTCCCTTAATTGCTTTTCATAGTTTTTTTTAACTCATCCAGAGCTGGAGCCCAGTTTCTATTTCTCTTGGAGGTTTTGGATACAGAAGCTTTGATTTTGTTATCATCTGAGTATGTATTTTGGTCCTCTATGGGACCAAAGTAATTTTCTATGATCAGATTCTTCTTTTTCTGTTGTTTGCTCATTTCCTCAGCCTATGACTGATTTACCACACTTCCAAGACTTTGGGGTTTTTTTGGGGAGACAATTCACAGGGATTTTAATTCCTCCAAGGCCACTGAGAGCTCCAGATGTGCTGGGTGGCTCTGCTGACTACTGCTGCAGGTTCTCACCACAGGGTTGCTCTGAGTCTGGAGCTCTGCTCCGCACTCACTCTGTTGAGGCAGAGTTCTCTCAACACCCCTTCCAGCTGTTCCTGATGATTAAACTGCCCCCTCTGCCATGGACCCAGACATCTAGCCTGGCTGTGCTGTGCTGTGGCTTTTTCCAATCCCTGGTCCTGGTGATTTTCTAAGTTATCTTGGACTGGGAAATTGTATCACTCAGTCTTTCCGTGGATTCTGCCCCCTCTAGATTTTGGCTATAGTCATAATTTGATGGCTTTGGGAGTTTTTTGGGGAATGAGTTTCCAGGAATTCCTGCCTTCATGCAGTCATCTTGGCTCTGCACCCCCCACCCCAATTACTCTATTTCTTAACCAGTACCAGGCAATTTTGAGGGCTGCCATGTTATAGTACATACATTATAGTATATACATATTATAGTATATACATTTTTTTCATCAGTTACCTTGCTATTCTTGATCTTTAGATGTTCCAGTTGAATTGTTACTACTTTTTTCTAG
The DNA here is from genome assembly GCF_037893015.1 of Macrotis lagotis. Taxonomy (NCBI): domain Eukaryota; kingdom Metazoa; phylum Chordata; class Mammalia; order Peramelemorphia; family Peramelidae; genus Macrotis; species Macrotis lagotis. The sequence continues at coordinate 102,658,711 of NC_133665.1, read as the reverse complement.
CTTGATAAAGTTGTTATTTGGTAGTTTTATTGGTATGGCACTGAATAAGTAATTTAATTTGGGTAGAATTATCATTTTTATTTTATTAGCTTGATCTAACTATAAGCATCTGAGGGTTTTCCACTTATCTAGATCTGACTTTATTTGGATGAGAAGTACTTCATAATTGTGTTCCTTGACTTTCTGGGTTTATCCTGGGAGGTAGATTCTCAAGTATTCAATATTGTGTCTAGTTACTTTAAATGGAATTTCTCTTTCTATCTCTTGTTCTTGGGCTTCATTATTTATATATAGAAATGCTTATGATTTATGTGCATTTATTTTATATTCTGCTATTTTGTTGAATTTGTTAATTGTTTCAAGAAGTTTTTAGATGATTTTCTTGGGTTCTCTAGGTACACTATCATATCATCTGCAAAGAGTGAAAGTTTTGTTTCCTCACTGACAATTCTGATTCCTTCAATTTCTTTTTCTTCTTTTATTGCTACAGTTGGATTTCTAATACTACATTGCATAGTAATGATGATAATGGGCATCCTTGTTTCACCCCTGATCTTACTAAAAATGCTCTGAATTTATCCCCATTACATATAATATTTGTTGATGGTTTTAGATAGATACTACTTATTATTTTAAGGAAAACTCCATTTAATCTTAAACTTTCTAGTATTTTTAAAAGGAATGGATGTTGTATTTTATCAAAGGCTTTTTTCAGCATCTGTTGAGATAATTATTTTATTTCTGTTGGTTTTGCTATTGATATGTTCAATTACATTGAGTGTTTTCCTAATATTGAACCATCCCTACCTACCTGGTATATATCCTACCTGATTATGATGTATTATCCTAATAATAACTAGTTGTAGTCTCATTGCTAAAATTTTATTTAAGATTTTTTGCATCAATATTCATAAGGGAGATTGCTCTATAACTCTTGGTTAAGTGAAGCACTGATTAAGTCAAACCTTGATATAGTTAACTACAAGAATCTCAAAGATCTCTAAGTAGTGGGAAGCTCTAGAGGCCTCACCTGGGAACTTTACAAATGATTTCAAGTTATGGGAGACACTGACTCAGGACCTGTCAGCTTATGATGCCCTCATTAGACAAAATCCTAAGCTTTGTCAGCAAGGCAGAGTTAAAATGGGTCAAAGGATATTAAGTTTAAGTTAATACCCCTGCTTTTCATTAGGGCTTTTTGTCTCCAACATAGTGAAGTCATCTTGGACCTCTTCAATGGAGAAACAAGACCCAACTATACCTATATCCTTTAAGTCCATTCTCTTCAATTATATTCAGCTCTTTAATTATCCTAAGAGAAGTAAAGTGCTCAAAAAACCTAAAAAAAAGAATTAGAAGTGTTTTTTCTTCCCTTTTAGAGCTGTATACAATTTGATGCTCTTGACCAACATTTGTTTTGTTTTTTCCTTCCCCTTTTCATTTACATTTTAATGCAACTCTTGAGTCATGTATTTGACAATTGAATTCTCTGTTCAGTTCTGGTCTTTGTGTCAGGAAATTCAGGAAGTCCTCTATATTACTGAACATCCATCTTTTCTCCTGACAGTATATGCTGAATTTTGCAGGGTAGTACGTTCTAGGATGTACTCCCAGGTCCTTTGCTCTGTGATATATGGTATTACAGGTCTCCAGTTCCTTCAATGTTGAGGCTGATAGGTCCTGTATGAGTCTGATTATATTTCCTTTGTATTTGAATTGTTTTCTTTTTTTCTGTTTGCAAAATTCTCTCCTTTATTTGAGAATTCTAGAATTTGGCTATAATAGGCCTTGGAGTTTTTATCCTGGGATCTATTTCTGGAGGGGTTCTGTGTATTCTTTCAATGGTTATAATGTTTTCTTGTTCTAGTAAATTTGGTTTTCCCTTATAATTTTTCGCATGATGTTTTCCAGATACTTTTTTTAGGTTTTTTTTGCAAGGCAAACGGGGTTAAGTGGCTTGCCCAAGGCCACACAGCTAGGTAATTAAGTGTCTGATACCGGATTTGAACCCAGGTACACCTGACTCCAGGGTCAGTGCTTTATCTACTATGCCACCTAGCTGCCCCCAGATATTTTTTTTTTTGACTTATGCTTTCTAGTAGTCTAATGATTCATAGATTGCCTCTCCTAGATCTATTTTCCAGGTCATTTGTTTTCCCTAAAAAAAGTACTTTATATTTTCTTCAATTTTTTTCAGCCTTTTTATTTTCTTTGATAGAATCTTATAGTCTCATAGATTCTTTGGTTTCTATTTGTTCAATTCTAACTTTTAGGGTTTTATTTTCTTTAATTACCTTTTTGAGTTTCCTTTTTAAAGGTGTTGAATTCTCTGGTCAATGTTTTACAATTTTCCTGCATGACTCTCATTTCTTGTTTCCATTTTTCTTCTTCCTCTCTTCTTTGGTTTTTAAAATCTTTTTAAAGCTCTTCGATGAGTTTAATTTATAGATTGTTTTGATGCTTCTCCTTGAGTTATTTTCCACTAGTTTCTTCTTCAGACATGGCATTGTTATAATTTATGTCTGTAAAGTAGTTGTCTATAGTGAGTGCTCTTCCAGCTTTTTTGCTTATCTCTGTTGTTTTAGCTCTGCTTTCCCATAAGGAGTATAGATTCAAGCTTTTATTTATTTATTTTTTTTACTGGGGCTGTGGTCTGATCCCTGGTTTGTTGTTGGCCAAGATGCTGCCTGTGCAGTGCAGGCTATGCCCTTGCAGAGGTTTGTTTCTTCCTTTATTTCCAGGTTCTTTTTTCTTTATTTAATATTTATTTATTCTCATTTTGTACAAATTATTTTTATACATTAATAAAATATTTTTGTTTAAGAGTAAACAAAATACCCCTCCGCCAAAAAATTATAGACTCACTTGAGTGATAAAGTAAAAGGGAGAGAAAAAAATTAAAATTAAAAAAATTAATAGTAATAATTGTAGGTATGGCCAAGTTGCACAGTGGACAGAGCACCAGCCCTGGAGCCAGGAGCACCCGAGCCCATATCCAGCCCCATACTCCCAACACTCACCCAGCTGTGTGACATGCAAGCCACCCCAACCCCACTGCCCTGCAAAAACCAAAAAAAGAAAAAAAAAGACCCAAAATAAAATAAAATAGTTAAAACAGAAGGGGCGGCTGGGTGGTGGACAGAGCACTCGTCCTTGAGCCAGGAGCACCCAGGTCCAAATCTGGCCTCAGACACCCAATGATCACCCTGCTATGCAGGCCCAGGCAGGCCACCCAGCCCCATTTGCCCTGCACCCCCCCAAAAGAATAATAATAAAAAATGTGCTTCAGTCTGTGTTCCAACACCACCAACTCTGTTGTGGGTGGATCACATTCTTTATGGTAAGTCCATCACAAAAGTTACTTCCATATTTTTCCACCATTGCCATTGCTGATTGCAACTCCCTCCATTCATACTTCTCCACAACCATGTACTATATTTTCTCTCTCCTTTCACTCTGACTCTGCTGTAGGGTAGCTGAGTGGCGCAGCAGACAGATCCCTGGCCTTGGGGCCAAGAGCCCCCGAGCCCACATACCACCCCTTAGGCCCAGCATCCACCTGGCCCTATGGTCCTGGGCAGGCCTTCCAATCCCAGCCCCTCACAAGAAGTAAAAAAGAAAATGTGTTATATCTGACCACTCTCCCCCCCCCCCCCCCATGGTCCATCCTCAACTCCTTCATTCACATCCCCACCTCTTCCCCCTGTCCCCCCACTTCTTACTCCAGATATCTATACCCCATTGAGTATATATGCTGTTTCCTCTCCTAGCCACCTCTGATGAGAGCAAAGATTCCCTCATTCCCCCTTGCCTTCCCCCTTCCATATCATTGCAATAGCTCATTGTAATAAAGAAAAATCTTATTATATGAAATATCTTGGCCTATTCCCCCTCTCCTTTTTTCTTTCTCCCATTACATTTCCTTTTTTTCTACTGACTCTTTTTACACCATATTCCATCTTCAAATTCAGCTTTCTCCTGTGCTTCATCTATAAAATCTCCTTCTACCTGCTCTGTTAATTAAGAAGGTTCATATGAGTATTATCAGTGTCATCTTTCTATACAGGAATACATACAGTTCATTACCATTAAGTCCCTCATATTTTCCCCTTCTCCTCCAATCTCTATGCTTCACCTGAGTCCTGTATCTGAAGATCAAACCTTCTGTTCAGCTCTGGCCATTCCAAAAGGAACATTTGAAATTCCCTTGGTTCATTGAAAGTCCATCTTTTTCCCTGGAAGAATACATTCAGTTTTGCTGGGTAGTTGATTCTCGGTTGCATTCTAAGCTCTTTTGCCTTCCGGTATATTATATTCCAAGCCCTACAAGCTTTTAAGTCCTGTGAAATCCTGATTGCAGTTCCACAGTATTTGAATTGTGTCCTTCTGGCTGCTTGTAATATTTTCTCTTTGACTTTGGAGTTCTGGAACTTGGCTATAATATTCCTGGGGGTTGGTTTTTTGGGATCTCTTTCTTGGGGGGATAGGTGGATTCTCTCCATTGCTATTTTGCCTTCTGCTTCTAGGATATCAGGGCAATTTTCCTGTAGTAATTCTTTGAAAATGATGTCAAGGCTCTTTTCCTGATCATGACTTTCAGGTATTCCAATAATTTTTAAATTATCTTTCCTAAATCTGTTTTCCATATCAGTTATTTTTTCAATGAGATGTTTCACATGTTCTTCTAATTTTTCATTCTTTTGGTTTTGAAGTATTGAGTCCTGATTTCTTGTAAATTCATCAATCTCCCTGAGTTCTATTTTTTGTCTGAAGGACTTATTTTCCTCAAGAGAGCTTTCTTATCTTTTTTTCCATCTGGCCAATTCTGCTTTTTAAAGTATTCTTCTCCTCAATAACTTTTTGAATTGTTTTATCCATTTGACCTAAGCTGGTTTTTAGCATTTTTTTTAGGTTTTTGCAAGGCAAATGGGGTTAAGTACTTGCCCAAGGCCACACAGCTAGGTAATTATTAAGTGTCTGAGACCGGATTTGAACCCAGGTACTCCTGACCCCAGGGCCAGTGCTTTATCCACTGCGCCACCTAGCCGCCCCAGCATGCTATTTTCTTAAACATTTTTTTGGATTTCCTTGACTAGGCTGTTGACTTCATTTTCATGTTTTTCCTGCATCTCTCTCATTTCTTTTCCCAATTTTTCTTCTATCTCCCTCATTTGATTTTCAAAGTCTTTTTTGAGCTCTATCATAGCCTGAGCCCAATTTCTGTTTTTCTTGGAGTCTTTTGATGCAGGAGCTTGTGCTTGGGCTTCCTCATCTTCAGATTGAGTATTTTAGTCCTTCTTGAGCTCATAGGCAAAATATTTCTCAATTGCTCATTTTCCCAGCCTAAGCCTGGTTTTGGGGTGCTTCCTGAGCTTTTGGGACACTCCCACAAGGATCTCAGTGTGTGAGGCTCTGTCCTCCCTCCTTATCTGTGAATGACCATAAGCTCCCCCCCTCTGCCATGGGGCTGAGGTGGGGGGGACTTTCTGTTCTATGGGGGCGCCTAGACTGCAAGCAGGATCTGAATGTGGTCAGAACCCCAGCATTCTGTTCCAGGGTCAGAGGACAGAGCTCTGCAGTTTCTCTTCACTCCCCTCCTTCAGCTCAATGGGCTCATGCCCTGGGGGCTCTTGCTTGCCATCTCTGCCTGCTTCTGTTTCCTGCATCTGGACTGCCTTGGCCATGCTGCTCACTGTGTGCTCTGAGGGCTGGGCTTCATGTGCTCACTCTGGCAGAGGTCCCCCTGCTGTTCCCCCAAGTTGTGACAGGTGCTCCCCAGGGTGTAAGTCAGGAAACTCCCCCCTCTGCTGTGAGCTGTGGGTCACCCTTCTGGCGGGCCACCCCTACAACTCCAGGGAGCAGAGCCTTTCAGCTCTTTTCTAGGTTACCTTGACTAGGACAACTGCCTCACTGGGTCCCTCTGTGGGTTCTGTCTCTCGAAAATTTAGAGTCCTTAGTTTATAAGTTTTATGAGAGAGAGCGCCTAAGACATGATCCTCTCTTGTCGGCATCTTGGCTCCCCCCCCCCCATTTCCAGGTTCTGACTTAGCTGTGGTTTGTTCCAAACCCAGTCCTGTCTTTTGCCCTGGTGTTCCCAGGGTTCATACTTTGTTTGGGTCTGGGATCCTCTCAGCTGGCTTGCTATCTAGCTGCCTGGATTTCTGCTGTTTGGAAGTTGTCTGTTGGATCCTAGATTTTTCTGTGGCTAAGAGCCTCCTCCTGGATTTCTCGATCTCCCTCCTCCCGGGCTTTACTTCCCCCCGCCCCCAAAGAGATAGACCTTCACAAGAGATAGATCCTCCATACTGTCTACCATTGAAAATTTCTTTAAATCTTCTTTTTCTTGGTGGGATCTATAGCTTGAATGTTAGAATACATTTTTTTAAATTTATCTTTGGTAGGGAAAAGACCCAAGACCATGTTAGCTTCATGCTGCCATCTTGAATTAGCCATTTTAGAGAGTTGCTTGGAACACTAAGGAATTAAGTGATATACTTTCAACAGGCACTATTTTGCCTATTTTACAAATGAAGAAACTGATATTCAGGAGATAAGTGACTTATATACAACATTATACTGACCTGCCATGCTCTTAACAGAGATTGAGACTAGAAGACCATCCTGCATTATATCATAAATTTGAGGATCTTAATCTGCATAAAACAATTTTATCTTCCAAGTTGAACAATCCCAAGGTGGAATTTTATATTTTTCAAAGTGTTTTTATATCCATCATCTTATTTGACCTTCATAAGACTTCTATTAAGCAAGGGTTAACTTTATTGTTCACATTTTACAGATAAGGAAACTAAGTCTCAGGGAACTGAACTGACTTAGAATACTGTTGCTAAGACAGGATCTTTGGGATCATCTAGTCTGATTCCATTTTGCAGAAGAGGAAACTGAGTTCTTGAGTAGTAAAGTGCTTGCCCAAGGGTAAAGTTAACATCAGAGCCAGAATTTAAAGACACCTCTTCTGACTCTTTACACTCAGGGGTCTTTCATGATACCATTTAGTCTCAGAGATGGAGCTGAAGACAAAGCCTCCTGGCTTCCTCTCCAGGCTCTTTCCATGACCACTAGGATGATAATTTAACCTGAAACTAAACTACACTTTGATTATATAAGAAGACTTTAACTTCTTGGATTGTCATTCCATTCTCTACCTCCCTTTGCCCCACACCCTGTATCTTTGTCAGCTCCTCTATCCTTCCTGGTGATGAAACCCTAATTGGAGAGATGTCTCATTTGCTAATGTAAGCAGTTCCTGTAGCTATCTCAGAAACCCAACAAAACTCATAGGCCTTCGTTACCTTCCTATTTCCTCCTTGACTTCATAGAAAGAGTGGAGTTTCCTTCGGTAACTCTGTTTCTCCGCTCCCTGATTGGCCTCACCTTGGTTACATAAAAAAAGAAGAGATTCAGTAAGACAGGGAAAGCTGTGCTCCAAGGTTCACATTCTTTCTGTTCTACTCATCCAACTTCCATACAACAATAATCACCATACTGGGGTCTGGGCTGTGAGAGGAAGGACCTCATTCTGTTCCCATCCTTAGTAAGAAGTGATCCAATTCCTAAGTCCCCGATCAGCCCTGTCTTTTAACTGGATCCTTACAATCCTATTTTCAAGATTCTGCCAAGTCCATACCCTCTTTGGGTTTTCTGGAACATTTGGCATTCACAGAATGCCACAACTGAAAGGGACTACAGAATAGACAGAATAGAATGTTAAAGCTGGAGGGGACCATATGTATAGATCTTAGAATGTTAAAGTCAAAAGTACCTTTGAGAGTCTTGTGTCAAAATCCCTCACTTTATGGATGAAAAAATTGAAGCTGGATGTGTATGTGTGCCTGTTTACTTGCTCAAGGGCACATGATAGGTTCATGGCACAAGGAGGATTAGAACTCAGGTCTCCTGAGTCAATATGGAGCTCTTTCCTTTTTGCAATTTTCCTTCCTTCCACAACAATGAGCCAATGTGTTTCTCTCTTAACTTGTCTCTGTTTTGAGCTTCTACCTGAAGTCCTCACGAAGTCTAGCTCAATGAAGTATAATTCCTTGCAAAAGAGAAGGATCTGTGGAAAAGGGCAATACTAGGATGAGCTGCTATCACCAACAGGTGTTCACTGGAGGTATATGGAGCATTCTTTTTTTTAGGTTTTTTTGCAAGGCAAATGGGGTTAAGTGGTTTGCCCAAGGCCACACAGCTAGGTAATTATTAAGTGTCTGAGACTGGATTTGAACCCAGGTACTCCTGACTCCAGGGCCAGTGCTTTATCCACTGCGCCACCTAGCTGCCCCTATATGGATCATTCTTCATAAGAGACATGAGGCAATCATTTCAACAGTCAAATAGAAATCCATAAAGTGACAGATACATGGTGATAGGAAGGAGTTGGAAGTAATGAATCCAGAGCCTGGTTGGGTGATGATCTATGCAACGGAAGGTCAGGAAAATTCCTTCCCTGAAACTAAAGATAATTTGCTTCACATAAAGACTCCTCCTGGGGCAGTTTCATTTTTTCTTTTTTAGGTTTTTTTTTTTGCAAGGCAAATGGGGTTAAGTGGCTTGCCCAAGGCCACACAGCTAGGTAATTATTAAGTGTCTGAGACTGGATTTGAACCCAGGTACTCCTGACTCCAAGGCCAGTGCTTTATCCACTGTGCCACCTAGCTGCCCCGGGCAGTTTCATTTTAAGGCTATGTAAACTAAAGAGTGAGTGTGCGAATGGGGGTGCCAGTGGACATCAGCTATATATATATATATATATATGTATGTATATGTATATGTACACACACACATATGTAAAATTCAGTGGTTTCAGTGAATTGGGAATACCTGGAAATACAAGATCTTTAGAGATAATTCAGTCCAAACTCTTCATTTCAAATGAAGAGACAATGTTGTCCTTAATTTCTGAAGAGGGTCAATGACTTCACAGGGTGATACCTTGACTATTGTATGAACTGGATTAAAGTGAGGCAAAGTTGAACAAGGTCATCAGCCTCACTCTCTCTTTTATAGTCTTCTAGAGTCAAGACAAAAGCCAGGATAACTGGCAATGACCTGGGATGCAGTGGATGACCTTGGTGTCTTCAATGTCTAACCAAGCTCTAAGCACTCTACAATGTCTGCTTCAAGGCACCTTGATGACCACTGGAACAAATTGTCCTCATTAGGAAGTCATTACGTGCTTGGGATAGAGACTCCCTTAACTTGAAGATGGGTTTGAGGTCTTTCGGTTACCCTCAGCCTGGTTTTACTTGTATGCCAAGATGGTTTTACCAACATAAGGTTGCTGTGCATGTTATAGCTTTTTGGAGTCACAGGTGAGAGTTGAGTGAAAGGTGGATACCAAAAGTGGATGAACAGTCCTCACTAGAGGTGCTATTCCTCCTTAAATATTCCATATATCTCACACAGCTAATAAATAAAAGAGAGCCAAGACTCAAACCTAGTTCTTCTGATTTGAAATCTAGAATCCCTTTATCATGTGGACTCAATAAACTATCTAAGCCTAAAAACCTTTCAACTCAAAATGCAGGGAAAGGGAGAAAAACTCTCTCTTACATCTACTAATTGCTCTTGTACTTCAAAAACTGGGGGGGCTGTTGTTCATCAAGGTGTTCACTTACCCTAAGGGTAGGAAGTCAGATGTCTCTGCTTTGGAAGGGCTGAGGGAGGGCTCCCACCTCTCCTGGGACTTACATACATACCCCTGCCCACACATTTGCCAACTCACCACCCTGGACCAGCAACTCTGCTTTGCACAACACCTCGCCACTGGTATTCCTGGCCAGGCAGGTGTAGATGCCAGCATCCTGTTGGGTTATGTCCTTCAAGACCAGGGAGTAGTTAGTGCCTTCTTGTTCTTGGAAGACTCGGGGGTTGTTGGTCAGCAAGGTGTTGCCCTGAGGATATGAAGTCAAATGTTAGCCTTGCTATTCTTTCTCTATCCTCATCAGCAAGAGTCCCACTGCTAGTGCCTATTTTTACAATCTCAGAGCTCACCAAGCATTTGGGAAGTTTGAGTTTGTGCTCTTTAAAGGATTCTTTGGAATAAGAACTAACATAGATATCAGCATTTAAAGTTCTCCAAATCTAGCTCCAACCCACCCTAGCCAGTTGCATCTCACCTTTCTCCCTCCAAGCATTGAACAGTCCAGTCAAGCTAAACTACTTACTGTCCCATGTTTTTATCTTGGTATCTTCTTTCTTATTGACATTGCTCGTACTATCCCCATGCCAGAAATAGTTTCCCTCTCCTCCCTACTTCCACTCCTTAAAGGTCTCACACTTAGACATCACTTCCTCCAAGAAGCCTTCCCTGATCCCCCTTCCCCACCCCTTCATCAAGTTTCACCTGGCAAGTTTCACTTTGGACCTTTCCTTTTCATTTATCTCCTTCTCCTTTATATTTTACCCTGGTTGGACAGTACGTTCCTAGGAGGTAGACTCTGTGTGGTATCTATCTTTGTATCTCCTTAAGCTCTTAGCCTAGGGCCTTGAACATAGCAAAAGATTAATAAATGATCATCAAATTGAAGAAGTTTGGCAAACATTTATTCAATGGATAATGTATGCAGAACTTTTGGAGAATGTTCAGTTTAGGCAAGATCTGGTCCTTGTTATAGAACTTGAAGTCTAATAGAGGGATAAGACAGAAGGCATAGAAAACTTTAATAAAGAATATTACATAATAAATGCATTAGGCAAGTGCAAATAGTGTTGAACATGATGTAAAGGGCAAAGGTTTTATTCCAAAAAGGAGTTCAAGGAAGACTTCCTGGGGAGGTAACCCTAGATGAGCTTTCAAGGATGGGTAGGACTTCAGCAGACAAAGGAGAGGGAAAATATTCTAGATAGGGAACCATATAAGCAAAAGATCATAGGTGAGTACCCCAGTTTGGCTAAAGGCTAATATATATGGATGGAATTAATGTAAGGCTGGAAAAATAGAAGGACACCAGATTGTGTTGGGTTGCTATGGATTGGCTGAAGATTGAACTTCAACTCCATAGGCAATAGGAAGCCAACATGGGGTCTGAGTTGAGGTAAGTGACTATCTGCTTGTATAAAGATTATTCTAGTAATATGTTAAGGGCAGAGTGTAGGGGAAAAAGAGGGGAGGCATAAAGACCTGGAAGGATATTATTGCTATGATCCAGATGAGTGGTAATAAGGATATGAATCAGGTAGGACCTCCACACATCAAGCCTAAACTTCAGGCCTTGGCTTTCAAGGCCCTTCAGGATCTGGTCCCACCTTGGTCCTAACCCATTTCCCATGGTGTTTTCTCCAAGCTAGTCTCTTCACTGTGCTCCCAACAGGAAAGGTTCACTTCACTTCACTTGCTATGTTTTCTCCCCCTTCTTTCTGTCAAAGTGTTGGAATGGAAGAATTTTGGCTTTGGAAAACCTGCTTTTGAAAATTTCAAGTTAGCTGGGTGACCATGGACACCATGTGACTTCACCTGCATTGTAAACTGAGGATGATAATTCTCGGGGTCTCTGACTTACAAGATATGGTGAAGAAGATGCTTTGTAAACCTTAATGCACAATGGAAATAGGTATTATTTTTATAATGTGGAAATATCTCTCTCTTTTGAGTTTCTAATGTCCTTGTTGGCTAAAATAGTTACCATTTATATGAATGGCACTTTAAGATGTATAAAGCACTTTATATTTGCTATACTATCCAATTCTATAAGCTTGCTACCATTATGTCCATTTTACAGACGAGAAGTCAGATATTTCTAACTCCAAGTCTAACACATTATCCACTGCAATACCTAACTGCTACATAGTAATTCTATATTATCTTTATTATTTAATGTAGCTTGATTATATCAGTTGTAGCTCTCTCTTCTCTTCATGACCCCATTTAGGGGTTTCTTTGCAGGGATACTGGAGTATCTTTCCTTCTCCAGTTCATTTTGCAGATGAAGAAACTGAGGCAAATAGAATGAAGTGACTTGCTCAAGGCCACACAATAAGGAAGTGTCTGAGATGGGATTTGAATTTGGGTCTTCATGACTTCAAGTCTGGTGCCACCTAACTGCCCCTGTTAAATGTTATGTTAGCCTTGATTAATGTAGACTGGGCTCTCTCAGGCAGGGAACCCTTTTCCTTCTTCTGTCTCCCTCACAGGCTACTCTGACACTGGACTTGGCAAGCAATAACATCGATAGCTTCCATTCTAAATTGTTATAAAGTTTACAAAACACAAAATCACAATACTCTGGGGATTAGTGCATGTATTATTATTATCCCCAATTTACAGGGATGGAAACCAAGGTTCAGAGAAATTAAAAAGATTCTGAGTCATATTGATGCAGGGTAATGATAGAGAATTATGAATGTAGCTTTGATGATATTAAAATCTTATTATTTGTGGAGGACTGTTTGCTCCTGAGATGTAAACAGACCCCCTGAAGATTGTATACTGTCTTCCTTTGAGGCTGTGGGTGTATCTTGACCCCCCATTTTCTCCTTCACCTAACCTTGGTCGTCCAGGACGGGGCATTCTCATGCCATCCTTAACCCATGGGGAGCATTGTGTGCTTCTTGCCATGTGGCTAGGTTAAGCCAAGCCTCAGGGCTGCCTCTCTCTCCCCTCCCCTCTCCTCCCCTCCCCTCCCTCCCCTCCTCTTCTTTCTCTTCTCTTCTCTTCTCTTCTCTTCTCTTCTCTTCTCTTCTCTTCTCTTCTCTTCTCTTCTCTTCTTTCTCTCTCTCTCCTGGCCTATGCTCAGAGTGCTTACTGCTTTTCGTACTACTTGACCAATGTACTTTATAACCATATTTTCCCATAATAAAATCCTGAGCAGCCTGCTCTGGATTTGTGGCAAAATATTGTGAATTCCTTCAACTTTTCAGTAACCTTAAATCTTATTCCTTCAATTTCTAAATCTTTAATAATTGGCAACAATATGGCTAGTAAGTGTCAGAGATGGGGCTTGAAATCAAGGTATTTGACTCTGGGTTATAGAATCTCAGAGCTAGAAGGGAGCACCAGGGGTAGCTAGTCCAATCTCAGCTAGAATCCCCTCTAGAATGCTTCTTATATGTGCTCCTCCCTCACTCCTGAAGATTTATAGTGATGGAGAGTTCATCACCTCCCAATATGGGCCTCTTAACTTTGGATGGCTCCAATTGCCAGGAAATTTTCCTTCTAGGAAATAAAAATCTGACTTCTGGCAACTTCTCCCATTGCTCCTAGTTTAGCCCTCTACTTGGGGCCAAGTAGAACAAATATGATTCCTCTTTTGCATGATAGTTATTAAAGATAAGCAAAGACATCAAGTCCCTCCCTTAAATCTTAAATCTTGCCTTCTCCAGGCTGAATGGCCCCAGTTTCTTCAGCTGCTCTCTAAAATGGCTTCTATTCTGTATCCTTCCTATCCTGATCACCCTTTTCTAGACATGCTCCCACTAGTCAACGCCTTTGCCAGCTTTAAATTGAAGATGATATTCTTGATAGACTCTAACCAAGGCAGAAGACAACAGACTGAGTAGCATCACACATTATACTCTTCTCACTACACCATGGTCCCTCTGCTTGGTGATGCTTTTGATTGCTTGGGTGCCCTCATTCTTCTCTATCATCATCATCATCATCATCATCATCATCATCATCATCACCAACAACATGTAAGCCCATTGCTCTGGGCCATTGTGGTACTCTATGGAAGAGCCATTTTTGAAGTATGGATCCTCTTCCCATTATTGGCTCATTCTTAGAAACAAAAATTATTCTTACCTGGTACCAGGTCACTGTGGGCTGGGGATGCCCTTCAATAATTGCTTGGAACTTGGCTGTTTCTCCGGCCTGAGCTTGTACATCTTCAATGGTCACCTGCATGGAAGGTGGTTCTGGGGAGAAATCACAAAGTTTGGTTAGTCCAGCATGAGTGGCTATAGGATGGGGACACAAGGAGAATGAGTGAGAACGGGCAGAATTATCAATGCAAAAGACAAACCAAATCATCAGGGTCTTGCAGATATGTTGAGGGAGGGAGACATAAAATCAGTAAAATCACAGAATATTTCAAGTGGAAGGATCCTTTTGAGATCACTAGATCCAATAACTTTTCGGCTAGTGATTATTGAACTCACCCAAACCTAATGACTGACCCTGTAGGGGAGAAGAGGAACCACCTGGTGGCCTAAAATTACAAAGTCCCCAATTCTTATGCAAAGAGGCAGTAAAATGGATAGTCTTATCCACAACTGTAACAACTACTTGCTGTCCTTGGATAAGAGATTCTGCAGTTTTGTCTAAAAGAACTGTTTCTGTAATTGAAAAAGAATTTGGCCTTTCCCTCTTATCTCTTACTCTTAAATGGGGAATATGCTCTAATTTTGATGATAAAGTCTAATATTTGCCTTTGAAATACTCCCTTTTTCCCTCCCTTAACTTATTCCCCCTTTTCTCTGCTCCTCCCTCTCCTATGAATTGCTTTACTTTTCTATCCTAAGATGTTATAGGAATACTCCTGTTTGGATGTTTACTCTGAGGACCTGAAAAGTTATAAAAATCAAATCTCTATCTCAAGAATCTGAATTTACTATCAGTGGGAGCAGATTTCTTTGCAGGATAATAAAGCTCTTTACTTTTTTTTTAGGTTTTTTTTTTTTGCAAGGCAAATGGGGTTAAGTGGCTTGCCCAAGGCCACACAGCTAGGTAATTATTAAGTGTCTGAGACCAGATTTGAACCCAGGTACTCCTGACTCCAAGGCCAGTGCTTTGTCCACTATGCCACCTAGCCACCCAAGCACTTTACTTTCAATCTTGCCAACTATTTTTCTTTTTGTTAATTGATATTTTATTTTTCCAGTTATATGCTATGAATATTCATCCATTTGTAAATTTATAAGCTACACATTTTTCTACTGCCCTCTTTTCCCTCTCCCCTTCCCCTGACAGAAAACAGTCTGGTAAAAAATTGCGCATGTACATATGTGTTCAATGCATTTACATATTAGTCATTTTGTGCAAGAGGAATTAGGACTAAGGGAAAAGAAAACCAAAAGAGAGGAAGGAAAAATAAAAGAGAAGTTTTAGAAAAGTTAACATAGTATACAGTTTCTGTGAGTTTTTTGATTTTTTCCCCCCCTCTGAATGTGAATGGCATTGCTCATAATAGATCTCCCAGGGTTGTAGGTAATAAGGGTTTGGGGGGAGTCACCATCTATTTTTGACTCCCAATCATCATAAGACCTCAAATGAAAGTCAAGCCTCTCTTAGGATATCGAGAGAATTCTCCAGCAACCATTTTGTTTTTGAAAGTCTCTGTGAATGGAGGTACCACATACATTCCCAGTCACTCATTCCAGAGTGAGATATATTTAATCCTTCTGACTATAGACTGTTGTTTCATTATGAGTTCTACATAATTCAAGGTGAACAGGGAGTAGATAGCCAACTAACTGGGAGCATAGATAGACAGAAAGGTCAAGAAGCTCAAAATGGAACTCTGAGGAGAAAATATAAGAATGGCTGGTTTGATTCTTTGGATCCCCTTTCTGCAACCATAGAGCATGTTCTCACTTTCAATTTTAATAAATTAGAGCTAAGGAGAACTTTAGAACACAGAATGGCAGAACTGAAAGTGACCTTAGAACATAGACTATCAGAACTGGAAGGGTTCTTTAGATGCCATCTGGTCCAGCTCCTTGTGAAGAAACTCAAGCCTGAAGATGCTATTTGTACAAAGTTAAGTGGCAGAACTAACATTTAAACTCATACCTTCTGGTTGTAAATTTAATGCTCTTTCCAACCTGCCTGCTGGCAGACTCCCTCTCTTTCAATAGAGCCTGTGAACACTTTACTAGAGGGGCTTTTGGACCTCACTTCCCATCCCTCAACCCCATCCCCTGCCCCCCAACTCTGAAGCCCCCAGCCTGTCTGAGAGGGAAGAACTAGGGCACTTATAGGAAAAGTAGCTAATAGTAAATAATTATAGTTGCAAAGCCTTTTTGTTTCCTGCCTTGGAGACTTCCTTATGGGCAAGTCACATAATATTTTAGGGCCTCAATTTTCTCATTTATAAAGTGGGAGGGTGGTATTTTTACTACTTACATCACAGGATTAATGTGAGGAAAACGCATTGCAAGCCTTATAGTGTCATATAAATATGAAGGAGATTATGGGTAGTAATATGAAAAGAGCACTGAATTTGGAGAGAGGCTTTGAATTCAAATCCTGACTCTGCTACTTTCTTATGACTTCCTAATCTGTGAAATAAAGAACTGGACTAGATGATCCCTAAGGATCCTTCCAAATCTTTCTATATTCTCTTCTTGTCAAGTTGTGTTCAACTCTTGTTAGTCCCATTTGAGATTTTTCTTGGCAAAGATCTTTTAGTGATTTGCCATTTCCTTCTCCAGTTCATGAGGAAACTGAGGCAAACAGAGTTTTTTTTTTCTTTCCCCTTGCTGCCTAATGAACGTGTATTGAGTTGAATTTGTTGAAAAGAAATAAGTATTTATGAGAGACAGGCCATTTGGTTCAGAGGTTTTGTTACTAGTTAGTTATTCAAGTTCTTGGTGCCTTAGTTTCCCCAACTGTAAATTGAGGACTTAAGACTAGATTGTCTCTAAGATTCAATCTAACTCTGACATTCTCTGTTTTTCTAGATCTATGATCCTGCATTCTAACAATTCCTTACATTCTATATTTTCTGTACTCTGTGGTCCTGCTTTCCTCTCCCCTGTATCCTTGTGAACTGACATTTTACATTCTAAGATCTCTTACAGTTCTGGCATTTTGTATTCTATATTCCCTTCTGTCTCTAACATTCTATATTCTGTGCTCTAAGATTCTTCCCAATTCTGAAATTTTATATTCTAAGGTCCCTTTAAATTCTGCTATTAAATTTTATTTTTGTATCATATGGGTTATTCAAGGAGGAACAAGGGCCATCTCTGAGTCACCAAAGGTCAATGAAAATACAAACCTGAGAGATGATCAGGGTCTAAGACAGAAGGAATTTCACCCCCCCCCCATTCCTTACTTGTGGTGCTTCCATCTCCAGCCTGATAGATGCAGGTCCTCTGTGTGGTCTCAACATAGATGTGACTGTGGATGTCCCAGGCTTCCTCAGTCCCCTCCTTCCTTGGCCAGGCTCTACCTTCCATCCTGTAGGTAAAAATGTAGGGATGTAGTGAGGTTCCTGAGACCTATCAAGTCCAACATGTCCTCAACCCGCTGGAGAAATAGTCCAGGAAGTGTTGACAAGTGGTGATGGGAGGGGGGGGAGGACTTTTGCAGTGGGGAAAGCCAAAAAAGCCAACATGATCACCCTGTCCAAGGGCTAAGTCTGACCTTGAGGAACAGAGAACTTGATGAGCTGTGAGTACTAAGGGAACAGAAGACTATTTGACTCTTCTCTTAGATTAACTTTTAGCACAGACTCATTTCTCTATCCCTTTCTATCTAAAAGTTGTTTTTTTTTTCAAACTGGTCCCTATTTAATTCTTCTCCCCACATCCCTATTGTTAATGAAGCTTCATTTAAAGTCTTCCATTTAAAGAATTCCCCATATCCATTCCCATTAGATATGCCTCTCTTTCCCACTGCCCCATTTTCAGACTGGATTACCCAACATCCATCCCCTAGCCTTCCTCCCTCTTTCTGCCAAAGGGGAATAGTTGAAGAAAAGTGAAAAGGGTTTGGACTCAGAATCTAAAGCATCTCCTGAAAAGGCAAGTTGGTAGAAGATAATTAAATGAGAGTCAGGGATACCTACACCAGCCCCCCTCGAATTCTTCCATACACTTCTCTGGCTTATACATAAAAATTGTTTATAATATTTGATACGTTGTCATTGAACTGAATGAACATTCCCACCTCCTCCATTGCACATGGACTGGGGACCCTGCCATATTTTCTGTGGAATCAGACTCTTCAAGCAACCTGAGCTACAAATACTCTCTATGCATCCTCTCCAGCTTTCTGGAAGCATGTTGGAGGGATAACAAAGGATCTGTCTGCAGCTCCCCATCCACCTCCCAAGGCTTAAGAAAGAACACTCAATCTTGGGGTGTGAGGAGTGGGGGTTACCTAATAGGGATGGTACGCTCCTGGGAGCCACTGGTTGATGCTGTCTCCTCTTTCTTGCTGGTGCTGGTGCTTGGGGCAGGCTGGGGGCCGCTCCAGTCTTCATTGGGTATTTTCCCAGAGCTGTCATGTGCCCCATCTGATGGAGATAATAAGGTTGTATGAGACCAAATGACGTGGGGCCAAGCCAGAAAAAGAGGAACAAAGTTTGAACCTGATCCAGAGGGTTGCCAGGGAGACCCTGGAGAAAACTGTCCCAAGATGATTGAGTCACATTCCCATCAAGGTACTGGGAAAAGACTAATGCTAGTTTCTAGGGTTCAAGGGGTATTAAGTACCACAAAACTAATAAATCTTAAGTAACTATAGGGGAGAGGAGTTGGGAGACTTTAAGGGTTGGGCTAGCTTAAATTGTCTAAAGAAAATAGATTGTGAAATTTTTAGTGTGAGTATTTACAACTTGGAAATTGGCAAATATTAGGGTTTGCTTTATTGTTTTGTTGATTGTCTAGACTTTAGAAAGTAAAGGAAAACATATTAATAATTAGGTTGAATTTAAAAATGTGTTGTGAAGACATTCCCCCACCCACCCTTGGAAAGCTGGTAAATAAACATTTATCATTTTACCACTGGCTGGTGTTGAGAGATGGGCTATAGTGAGAAGAGTAAAAAGAAAACAGGTCCTAAAAAGCAAGGGCCTATGTTTATACAATGAATAGATCTTATCCTTAGGTATCACAGCAGATCTTAAGACTCTGGGAAAGCTTAAGAGAAATGCTTCCTGGCTATGGATAGCACTACTAAGTGACTTCCAGAGAGCCTTCTCATCTGAAGGAATGAGTGTTACCAGTCTTAGGAAGTCTGAGTTGATCTGCAGATATATTAGTTCATATTGTGATGCCTCATTGCTAGGTGGCACAGTGAATGGAGTGCCCCAGGTCTGGAATTAGGAAGACCTGAGTTTAAATGTGTCTTCAGAAACTTGCTAGCTGTGTGACCCTGGGCAAGTCACTTTATCCTGTTTTTCTGTTTCCCCATCTGTAAAGGAGCTGGAGAAGGAAATGGCAAACTACTCTAGTATTTTTGCCAAGAAAACTCCAAATGGGGTCACAAAGAGTCAGACAAGACTGAAAACAACTGAACCAGCAATAACAAGCCCATCAAGATAAGGATCAGCCTTCTAGAAGTTCAAATTATCTGCAGCACATCTAGGAATCTAGAAGGAAGGGGAAAAGATCTCTAAATTTGGAGGAAAAGTTAGACATGAACTTTCTAGGAAAGGTGATATATCATGTTGATATTTACCTTTTATCTACCTTTTATCTTTTGCATGTACTTGTTTTTTTTAAGGAATATTTTTTTAATTAAAATTTTTAAAAAAATTTTTGCAAGACAATGGGGTTTAAGTGACTTGCCCAAGTTCACACAGCTAGGTAATTATTAAGTGTCTGAGGCCGGATGGAGGACTCAGGTCCTCCTGACTCTAGGGCTGGTGCTCTATCCACTGCGACACCTAGCTGCCCCTTTTTTTGTTTTAATATTGTCTCATGCATCAGAATGCAAGTTTCTTAAGGGCAAGAACCATGTTTCGTTTCCTCTGTTTTGAACACAGCTATATTTATCTGAATGGTCAAGGTGAACTAAAAAAGGCACTGATGTTTAAAAACTCTATTATCTGAAAATATCTCATATCCAGGACCATCTCCAGTTGTCCTGATCCATAACTGGCCACTGGACCCAGGTGGCTCTGGAGGGAAACGTGAAGCTGGTGACTTAGCACAGCATCTCCTCACTCAAATCTAATTCACATGTTTATCATGACATCACCTCCCTGATATTGTGATCTTCTTTGATAACAAAGGATAATAATAATAATTATTATCATCATCATCATCATCATCATTATCATTATCACTTAGAGGGAGCAGTTCATCCATTCCCCTAATGATGTTGATGCAATAAAGGGTGACTGGTTTCCTAACTGACATGGGACTGATCTTGAAGGAGCCAACATGGAAGGGCCAGGGCTTGGACTTGGGTTAGAAAAATTATTCTAGCTGTGGTTTGAAGGCAATATTGGAAAGTAGAGGATGGAGGCAAGATTTTTCCTTTGTCCATAGCAAGTCTACTTAGTTTTCATATTATATTTATTCATGTCAGTGTTGCAATCAGCCCTACACCCACCTTCCCCCCACTAGACTGTGGGTTTTTTCACAATAGGGCTATCCCCTCTGGTAACAGTTCTGAGTGGCTTGATGGCAGGGGCATGTATTTGTATGAACGGAAGATGTGGGAGCTGGTCCAAGAAATGCTGTTATAATTGTGAGAGGCCTTGAATGCAGTATGACTAACAAGTTTCAACTTCCTGTCTCATGATGGACAACCATTGACTAATCTAGCCAAGATACAAGGAGGATGGAGATCCCCTTCCCATTGGAACTATAGATACCCTTAGATGGAAGAGCAGCGTCAACTTGGAAATCTAAGCAACAAAAGCTGATTAGCCTCCCTCATCCCCCATTAATCTGAAAGTTAAGACTTCCAGCAGCCTCACTCACCCAGGACATAGTCAGGAACTCTGGAGAAAGTGAAAAAGGCCTCCAAGCTGGGAGGACAACAGCAGTCTTAAAGCCCATGCAGCAGGGGAATGGGGGAGGCTGGGGGCTGCTTGCACAGGGAAGAAGCCCAACCTGGTAAGCTAAGAAAGCAGGGTGGTTAGTGTTAAAAGCTTTCAGCAAACATGGTTCCCTATCTGTTCATCTGTCCACTGTGCTAAAGCTAGTTCTCAGGGAAGGGATGGCTGTCCTCTTTTTTGGATGGGTGAGTTTGATTGTTATCTAGGGCAAGAATTTTGTTTTTTTCCTAGAATCACCCACCCCTTAATCCCATGTTAACCTAGAGTGGGGTCTATCACAAAGACATTAACACCAGAGGCATCTCAAGTCCACCTAGTTCTTCAAACATCAGGAAGATCCTTTGAGACATCTCAGGGGTTTTTCAGAGAAGAGATGGGTATCCCTGAAACATCCCAGGTGCTTGATTCTGTGGCTGGACCTGGATTTCTAAGCTTATTAATTCCTGATTTTTTAAATCAAGATTCCATGTATCATTACTTTAGAACTCTTCATGTACTCTGTGTTCCAGCTAAACTGTAGTATATACTTTCCCCAGGTCTCAAATTTCCCTCTTCTACATTTGTACATTTATGAAGGTCATCTCCCACATCCAGAAAAATGTATTCATCTCTATCCACTGAATAATTCCTTTTCTTCAAAGACCAGTTTAGGGGCTACCTCCTTTATGAAGCCTTTCTTGATTCCACCACTCATTGAATATGGTATCTATTCATTCAGATTTTCCTGAAGTAGCAGTTTCAAATTCAAATAGAAACAGAGGCCACTGGATTGTACATAAGGATTTCTTCAGGTTTCATATTGTCTTTGAAAAACTACATATTTTGTTTTAGTATATTTTTATTTATTTTGTTAATTATTTCCCAATTACATTTTAATCTGGTTTGGTCTGCTCTTGGAGTGTTGTGGGCTACATGTTTGATACCTCTGTCCTAGCGCCTTTTCTTCTTTCCTTAATTCTTTCCTTTCTACCTTCCCTTCCTCCTTCCTTTCTCTCCTTCCTTCCTCCCTTCATCTCTTCCTTCTTCCTATCCATCCTTCTTTCCTTCCTCCTACCCTCCCTCCCTTCCATCCTTCCTAACTTCCTTCCTCCCTCCCTCCCCTGGTGAACTTGTAGGTGTTAAGTAGGTTAATGAAATGAGACCAAGGCATTTTGAGGGGACATCATTGTGCACATTGAAGTCTCCAAGGGTGAAGCTTTGGGGGAAGGGGCTTGATTTGGAAAGAAAGACTATCTTGACAGATACTAAAACCCTTGGGAAAGGAAGAAGGGCTTCTTGAAGTTTGGCAGATTACAGTAATAAGGATCTTACAGAGATATTTTGCAGACAGATGGAGTTAGCAAGATAAAGAAGTTGCTGCATAATGGTGGCAGGAGGAAAATCTGGTGATTTGGGAGTGAAGAGTAGGGGATATACTAAGTCCTTTTCTTGGTTCAGTGTGTTGGGGATTGTGAGAGAACAAGCAAATGGCAGAGTAGATGTCAAGGAAAACTTTTTTCTTCCAGATAGAACAAGATTTCTCCATCCTCTAGAAGATGGAAGAATTATGAAAGGAAGTTTGTTAACAATCAAATGTTATCTTTCAGAGTGCACACTGGAAAGGAAGGGCAGTAATAGAAGGGGACTAGGGAAGGACAAGATTGAGATGGACAGCAAGGAGAATATGGTGAAAGGTAGGAGGGGAAGCAGACTTCTTCTATAAGAGAAATCATTGGGATTAGATGAACAGATAGCAAAATGTATAAGAAATTGGGTGGTTTGTGTTTCCAAGATCCTGTGATGATAGGGGTACAATGTTCCTTTTCTAAAGGCTGGGAAACTGGGGGTTATAGTGGTAGGGAGCTCAGGCCAAAGGCTGGGGTTCCCACATGCACAAGCATCATTATTTTCTGACATGGTGGGTTTGAAGGTGATAGTGGGAGAATGAGGTTTACACCCAGAAGCTATCTCACACATGGAACATTCCTTCAACTTTGAGTCAGGTCTTGGTGCTGAGACCCTGGTTCTTTTGGAATTCAGTCTGAGCTCCTCATCAAGCTAGGTCTTTACCTGAGGTCCTCCCTATATTTTTGACTCTAGGAATGATACCCCAAGAGAAGTTTCTGAGGAAACTGTGGAAAACTTCCAGCCAAGTTAACTCTATTAATTATAAACGTAAACTTCAATCCTAACCTTTCTGCCCATTGATATTACTTCTTAATTCTTGCCATCTCCATTCATTGAAATTGTGCTCTTTTTTCATGACCCTCATTCTAAGAGTTACCTACCCCATAAATCCTTCCCTATATCCCTTGGACAATCTTGCTATTTTCCCCAGCATTTCACACTTTATCTCTGCTTCACTTTCTCATAGTCCTTTGTATCAGAGTTCTCTGAGTACTTATTCTTCTTTAAGCAATTCAATATGACTAACATTTTATGAAATATCTACAATGTACAAGGTATTGTACTAGCTGCTTGAGATACAAAGATAAACCAAAAAGTCCCTTTCCTCAAGGAATTTATGTTCTCCTGGAGAAAATACAACTATAATGTAAGATAAACTGAATAGTCAGAAAGTACCAATGACTGAGAGAATAGAATGGAATTGAATAGAATAGAATGGAATAGAATAGCTTAACACAAGAGGTAGTAGCTGTGAAAGTCCATTCCACTAGTGGAGGTGGGAGATGTAATTTCCAATTTGAGAAATAGTCATTAAGTCAGTTTGGCTAGAATGTGGAGAATATGAAGGGATGAAATGTGAAATGAATCTTGAAAGGGACCATATAATAGAGGGTTTTAAATGGCAGGGTAGGGAATTTGTATTATTGTAGGCAATAGGAAGCTAGTGAAGATTTTAAACCGGAGGTTGACCTGATTTTACTTGTTCCTTTATATGAATTGTAAAGTTTCTGAGAGTTGGATCTGTGTTATATCCATTTAATTCAATTTAGAACACATTTATTTAGCACCTACTATATGTAAAATGCTCTGTTGGGTGTTGGAGATCCAAAGGCAGAAAGGAAAAGGGATCTTGCTCTTAATACACCCAAAGCATTTATTTTAGATTTCTTGTGTTTGTATGCAAAAGGTGCTTGATAAATGTCTGTAATGAATTGGTAAAGTGAATGGAACCTAGACCAAACTCATAGCCTCTTTCCAGATCTCCCCTAAGAAAATAATACCAGCTGAGTTTTATCATCTATAAAATGGGAATCATTCTGGCAGTGTATTGGGGGGCCTCAGACTTTGTGAGACTACAATGAGATGATGTGTAGGAAGTGAGATGATGCTCTGGAATCACCTTACATTTAACTTGTCTTAGAAGAATGATGATTCTGCTAGCCATAGGGTTATCCAAATACATACAGACACAAAGGTTAGTATTCTATTCTTCCCAGAGCAAACAGGGTCAACATCCTGCCAGGGCCCTAGTCATTCACTTCTTTACATCTCTTACCATGACCCACAAGACCTACCCTGGTCTCTCCCACTCTGGGTACGTATGCCTATTTCCTGGACAGTCACAGGTCTGCCTTCGGTGTCCAAAGGAAGAGAGATCTTGGGTGGAAGGACCTGAGAGCTTGGGCCCAGGGATGCTGCATCCACCAGCCTCCTCAAGGCAGTCTGGATCTCCTGATCAGCACGTTCAAGTGAGGCCCGGACAGACTCCTCCAGCTGGGCCTGTGATGAGACCCTTCCTATGAATGACAATAAGAACTCTGGTTTGCCCTCCCTTCTGAGTAGATGGGTCACTGGGACCTAAGAGGACTGGAGGGATAACTGAGTCACCTCTTTCATTCTAAGGTGGAAGGAACCAAGGCCACAGTAACGGCCAGGGACTTCCTAGAGTCACAAAGGATGATTCATTGAGGCTGAGCTGAGATGGAAAAATGAAACCCAAGTTACAAGGACTGATGGTGTCTTAGAGCTAGAAGAATATTAGATAATGTCTTGTCCAGACTCTGGCATTTTACAACAGAAAAGGTCCTCAGGGCTGGGCTAAAGGGAGCCCAGATTTCTTGACTCCCCATCCAATTTTATTTCAGCCAGATTGTTGAAATTTGGCCTCTCATAGGGTAGTGAGCCTTCTTAGAACATTGGTTTCTGGTCTCTCACATGGTTCAGGACAATCTGCCAAATAGGGAGGTGAAGCCCCTTGGCCCTTCCAAGTCCTTCCCAGTCCCCTGCTCACCCCTCTTCCCTTTTCCTCAGGAAAGTCTAAGATTGGTGAGGGTAACACATTAAAGGAAAGAAGTCCCTGGTATAGCTATCACCAGGAAGATATGGCTTTCCAGCAAGGAATGAGGCTCAATCTGCCCCAAATAAACTTCACATTCTGTCTCCACTTCCAACTTAATGTTTAGCCATGGTAGGCATGACCAAAGATCTCCTTTAAATTGCTAATTGAATTTAATTTCTATTGCTCCCACAGGTACCTCCAGGTAATATGTGCCTGAACCTCCTCTCCTATGCTGAGAGAAGGTATGATCATGTCTTTCTTCTCCCTGCCCCCAATAGGGAATTTCAGTGGCTCCCACTGCCTTTTTTTTTCAGTAGGGCAATGGGTTAAGTGACTTGCCCAAGATCACACAGCTAGGTAATTATTAAGGGTCTGAGGCTGAATTTGAATTCAGGTCCTCCTGACTCCAGGGTCAGTGCTCTATTCACTGTGCCACCTAGTTGCCCCTTACTCCCACCAATTTTAAGATAAAATAGAAACCCTTCTAAAGTCCTTTATAACCTGGGTCCAGCCTATCTTTCTAGCCTTACTTCTCATTGTATCCTTGGTATTCATACTTATCCCTCCTTCTACACAACATCTCTCCCTCTTTCCTACCTTTTTGCCGGCTGCTCCCCAGGCAAGCCTAGAATGCTCTCCCTTCTCCCCTTTGCCTCTTGGGACCCCTACTTCCTTTTAATATTCAACTGGAGCCACCTTCTTTATGAGGCTTTTCTGATTCCTGGAATTGGTATTGTCTCTTGCCATTACTGTTTATTTTGAATGTAGTTCATATTTGTTTTTCTCTAAACACGTTTATCTTCTATGTGGAATGTAAATTCCTTGAGGGTTGGTATTGACTAATTTTTGCATCTGGATCTCTAGTGCCTAGCATAGAATAGTTTATTAACTTCTTGCTTATTCATGTATTGATTCCTCTTTCTGATTTTTGGTTTTCCTTAAATGAATATATCTTTTATTTTTTTGTAGGCAATCAGAGTTACAAAGAACTAAGATCATATTTGAACCTAGGTCCTCTGCTCTATTCACTGAGCCATCCAGCTGACCATCTTTTAAATATATAGGACTCTTCCCCACCCCTTTTGATTTTTAAAAATCAATCAATTCATTTAATTTACCTACATCAGGCCCAAATGAACTGGAAAATCTTAAAATTGGGAAGACTTGTCTCAGTCTAATATTATTTATGTGGAAGCCTGAGCCAAAGGCTTGGGGAGAGAAGAGATCAAACACTTGGCCAGTGATTCCATATAGCTCACACCACTTTCAACTGGCCCAAACCAGCTTAAAATGTGATTGGGAAATATTTAATACACTTAATAAAAACACAATAAAACATTAGTATCAAAATGTAAAGCTAATTGAATATATGGCCCACAGGGATCTTTATATAAGGATTAGTGGTCCCATTTCTTTTAAAAGTCTGACATCCTTGGACTAGATGATTTTAGTGTCCTATTTTTAGCCAAGAGAATATAAAATGATAACCTTTCACATACCCATGGTGTTTCCAGAAACAGCTCTCTTACAACTATCTCATGAAGGAAATATGGGTATCATCAACTCTATTTCACTGAGTCAGTTAAGGATGAAAAATGACTTTCCTGAGGTCACACAGTGACCTCAAACCTAGGTCTTTTGACTCCAAGCTCGGTATCCTTTTCACTAGACCAAGGTGGATTTTTCCTATTCTCCATCTGTATTTCATCTCCATGTCAATCCATGTCCCTGGATCTCTATGTATGGACTGATGTAGGAAAATTAGGATAATGTTGGAAACTTGAGTGAGACATTTTGCTTAGACTGAGGCTGAAACAACATTTTCTGTGACTTGAAGAACAGCTGGGAGTAGCAGCTGCTCTGTGGAGAGATCAATCAGGAAAAGAGCCAAAAACAATGACAAAGGATGCAAGACATTTATTGAAATGAGATCAAGCATCAGATCACATCTTTGTATTTTTCTCTCTCCTCCCTCCCCCTCTCTTCCAGAAGCTGAAATTTCTCCTCTCCCTTGACCTGTGCTCTGGCTTCTGGGAATCAGAGCTCCCACCCCCATCCCCCCATAGTTTCCATTTTTATTAGTCCCATTGTAGAGTAATCCCCTTAGGTTTCTTCAAGTATCTGAAAGGCTGTCACATGGAAGAGGGGTTAGATTCTTTCTGCTTGGCCTCAGAAGGGAAAACCAGGAGGGGGGTTGAGGGGAGTGGGGGTGGGAAGTGGCAGATTTCAACTCAATACTAGGAAAAACTTCCTAAAAATAACAGCTGTCCCCAAATGAAATGGACTGCCTCAGGAAATAATAATATGATAATAATAATAATAATTAATGATAATGAAAACAACTTCCATTTCTACGGCACTTGTAAGTTCACAAAGTGATTTCCTCACAACAACCCCGTGAGGTAGGTAGTGCAAGTATTATTACCCTCATTTTACAGATGAGGAAACTGAGGCTCAGAGGTGGGGAGGGACTTATCTGAGATGGCTTAAGGAATCAACAGCAGAGATAAGACTCTGCACCTAAGAGAAGGGGGCTTTCCACTAGACTATGTTGTTGACAATCTCTAAGCAGAGGCCAGACGACTGTACGTCGGGAATTTTTGTAATAGAGATTCTTGCTTAGTTCCCCTGCGGTCTCTTCTAGGCCCAAGATTTTACAATTATATGAAGTGTTACCACAAGTATGAAATCACTTAGGAGGCCTCTAAACCTCACAAGAAACTTGCTTTGTTTTTATACTGGCCTAGGGCATGTGGTTGTATCAATACCCCATTTCATGTTAATAAATGCAATAAGTAAACAAGGCTACATTTTGAAGCAAAGCATTACTCTACCTTGCTGCTCCATGTTCCAAGTGCCATGGAGAATCTGATTCCAACTTCCCTGTCACTAATCCAAGAGAGAAACAGAGAAGGGGAAGGATCTATAACCTTTGGGGACCATTTCCATATTCCTACTTTTGTCCCAAGGCCACTTAAACCATACTGTACAAAGAAAATTAAATAAAGAATGATCTCTTCCTAGCTACCCACCCAGAATTCCTTTCATCCTAGCCTCCTTGGTATGAGCCATCCTGGGCTAATATTCAACTGTGATCAAAAGGCAAAGGGACAGTGATGCTAATCTGCCTAGATGTTTGCAGAAGATAGATTTTCCCTGGGACAGATCAGAAATTGGGATGTACTCTTGTACAGGCTTAGGCCTGTAGGAAATAACATTGAGCAGTGTGGTTAGTAACACTGTGCCCAGCAACAAACTTTATATTTGTTGTCAGAGTTAGCCTAAGTAAGTTCAGAGGATTGGCTACGACGAGATGGATTCTTTCAGCCATGTCAACTCACGAAGCTTGTGTACTGTTGTATATTGTTGTTAGGAATCTGTGCAAATGGAAGGATTATCCCCAATGATGAAACTATTGATCCATGAAATAAGATGTTTGAAATGGATACTTTTCCCAAGCATCAGACCAAATGTCCCAGCCATGCTGAGTGAGTCTTAGAAAGAGTGGCTAAGACAATATTTTACGGAACATAGACAGGAACACTCATTAAAATGTACCAGGGAATTCCTTCTACCTTCTAGCTAAAAGGCAGGAGGCATTTTTTTTTTGGTTTTGGCATCTTAGTCGAGGGATAAGGGACAGATGATGAGTCTTATGTGCTCAAAGTCAAATAGACTTTTATAGAGTATGAGGATGACTCCCTTCCTGCCTCTGGGTACAGTAAGCCATGTGGAACTCTTAAGGGATTAGCCAGAATCTGTCTTGGTCTAATTTACTACAGGGAAAGAGAAGAGTCTCTCAATCCTTGCCAATAAACCTATAAGTAGCTCTATATCATAATGCTGGGTCAGGTAGCAACTGTGTTATTACTGATAAACATAACTGTTTTTTTTTAATTGTTAGACACATAACCTTAGGGAAGGGGGAGGGGGAGGAACCATGTCCATTCATTTTGACTTCTCACACATTTAAATTCTTTAAATATTCTTTGATCAGAAGAGTTTTCTTAGCAATTCTTAATGTCCTAGTTTCCTTCACAGCAAAGTTTTTAATGTGAAAAAAGAAACCAGCAAAAGGCACTTATTGGTTGAATTCACTGCCAAAGTGACTGTCCATGAAAACTGAGGCCCATGAAGATTGAGTTACCCACCAAAAGTTACTTCGTGAGACTGAATAGAATCCCAGGCCCTCTACTATTCACTAGACTATACTGGTGCATTGACGCCTTGAAGAAAAAGTGTTTTAAAAGAGCAACCATGTCCATTTTCACTCTGTAGAGGTATGGAGGAAGACTATCATACTACAATGAATGGATTCAAGCCTGGCAGTCATTTAGCTACATATTGAGCTTGAGAGGTTCATGAAAGGCAGTTTTGCTTTGGCATGCTGGCTCAAGGTGATGGGGAGTAATTTCAGCCAACAGAAAAGTAAACAGCATGAAATTTTGCAACAGTCAGCAAGAGATAAGGCTAGGTATAGAGAAAGAACTCAGTCAATGCCTACTGATTGATTGACACTTAAATGAGGATGCCCTGATCTCCTTGGCACAGCTAGAAGGGAGAATTTGCCCTCAAATTCTTTCCAGGGGAGAACTTAGAAAGTTATTGTTGTCTCCTGCAACACATACAGACTGTATATATTTGGAATACAAACATGGTGTCCTTCAGCTGTGCAAGGTTACTTTTCTTCTTTCCTCATTTCACTATGGAATGATGTGCACTGGCTGCAAATGAAGCTTTGTAGTTTTTGATTGCATGAGTAGAGTTGGAGTGTTCCCATTGATACTTGGAAATGTCCTCATCCTTCTATGGTCTCATATGGACATTCTTCACTCTGTTTTCCCAATTCCATTCCTCAGTGCTTTCTTGGATGGCCCTCCCCTACCATCCCCCTTTCAAATAAAGTTTTGCAAATCAATTTGGAGTCTGGGGGGCCAAGTATAAGGGATACTCAGCTCTGAGAAGTATTATCACTATCTGGGTTGATGTGCAGTGTGACTGTCTCACCAACGGTACCAAAGCTGACAGTCTGAGCAGACACCTCCGTCCGGAAGCTGGGCTGGCTGTGGTCAACTGAGTGTTGGACTTTGGTACAGAAAGATGGCTTCACTGGGAAGGGAGGCTGGTTTTGGGGAGAAGCACCTATGCTTATTGGTGTAGAACCTGTTGGGCGGGGTCCAGGTGTGGTTGCCACATGTGTCTCACTCACATGGAAGGAGATATTGGTGGGACCCATGGTCTGCATTCCCATCACCCTAGATGCGGACAAAAATGCACTCTGAGGAACATGTTCCTTGAATTTGCTGAAGAAACCTGGAGGAGGCTTTGGAGACACTGGCCGACCCACATTAAGCAAGATGGGTTGACCAATGGTAGGTTCACTGATTTCAGTCTGCAGCACAGAGATTTCACAGGGTTTGTCATCAGTGGTGGTGGGGAGCTGATCCCTGCATCCAAAGGTCTCTCCTTCCTGGGGAACATAATCTTCAAGATCTGCCAAGGTCAATACTTTGCCATTGTGAGTGAGGATTTTGGTGTCACGACCTTGGATATCAATTACATCTTGCTCTACTGGCTCAGTTATAATGGTGTCTCTATCATCTTCCTTTTCCTGCTTTTCTTTCTCTTCTTCTTCTTCTTCTTCTTCTTCTTCTTCTTCTTCTTCTTCTTCTTTTTCTTCTTCCTCTATCATAGGACTCTCACAGTCCTCCTCAGCAACAATTTCTTCTTCAGCAACCCAAGAGCTGGGTAACTCATTGGGGTCAGGGGCTTCCAGTTGAGGGCTTTCTGGGGAAGAAACAACTTCAGGTTTTCCTGAATCACCAGTCTCAAAACAAAACACAAGAGACTCTCCAACACAGGCCTCTATTGGGAAAACAGTTGCTGAAGGATCATTTCTGGTTCTCTCCCAAAGGAAGCTCTGGCCTTCTGCAGAGTCAACAATGTGGGTATTGTCACCTAGTTCATCAGAGTTGCAGGGAAAGCTGAGGTTTTCAGTCGATTCCAGAGTTCTCACCTGTTCTTTTCCAACCATCATAGAAGGTCTATCTGAGAGGTCATTGTTAGACAAGGAAAACTTAGTTTGGGCCATCAATGTGTTGTTAGAGTTATTTGTGTTGGGATCTTCTTCAGGAGAAGGCCTAGACCTTGAGCTGGGAAGAGTGAAGGTTAGTACTCCTGAGTGGTCCTTCTCTGGTCTAGATGGAGACACACCCCTCTGGTCAGATTTCTTCACTTTGACCTCAATGATCTCTTCCACTTCTACCCATTTAGGTCTCTGTTCTTCCACTCTGGTTTCCACAGTGGTAGCTCTGGATGCTGCTGCATGGTGCACCCCAACTTCAGTGACATACAGTTCGGGGATGACAGTTGTCCTCACAGCCTCAGACTCTGACCTCAGGACCTGTTGCCTACTTGCTGAAGAGTAAAGTGGTTCTGGGGTCAGTGTGCTGCTGGGCCTTGAGGTCTGAGCAGCTGAGCGATGGGAAGGTGAGCGAGAGGGAGATTTACTGTGGGATGTCCGTTGCCTCCCCCTGGGACTCTTCACCACTGTGGTTATCGTCTCTTCTCTGTTGATGAACATGCAGGCAAGGAAGCAGGAAACGGAGACAGAAAAAGGCTTTCTTAAGTCCCTCATCCATCAACACAAACATGCCATTGTTGACAAATGAAATGTTAGTTTGGTGAGCAGAGCATGTACTGAGAAACTCCCAAGACATACAGAACTCCCACTTCTACAAGCAGTCTTTGTTAAAACCCTTGTTAGATGTATAACATCATTTTGCAGTTCTTATAGCTTATGGTCAGCACATTTCACAGTCCAGCTCTTTCCAATTTGGTGGCTTCAATGCCGAGTGATTATACAGTTCTGGAAAGAATAGGTATTTGGACCTTCCTCTCTGTCACACCCTTCCTCACTGCTGGTTATAAATGATTAGAAGACTCATTTAATCAAAGAATCACACAAGGTCAGAGTTGGATAGGATCTGATTATGCACAATCTCTCATTTTACAGATGTAGAAACAGAGCAGTTAAATTACTTGCTGAGAATCATACAACTAGTGAATGTCAAAACCAAGATTTCAATCCAGCTCTTATGAACACTTGTTCAGTCTTCTCTAACTCCATTCATAGGATCATGGGATAAGAGACTTTGAGCTAGAAGGAACCATCAAATGCTGTAACCCTCCTCATTTTCTAGATCAGGAAATCAAGATAAAGTACCTTAATCAAAGTTATTCAGCTAGGGGATATCCAGGTAAGGCAGTGGATATATAAAATCATATAAAATCCAAACTCCAAGCCTGGAGTCAGGAAGACAAGAGTTCAAATTCAGTCTCAGATGCTTATTAGTTGTATGATCCTGAACAAATCATTTAATCCTGTTTGTCTCAGTTTTCTTATCTGTAAAATGAGCTGGGGAAGGAAATGGCAAACCACTTTAATATATTTTCCAAGAAAACAAAGAGTTGGACATGACTGAAAAGACTGAACAATAACAAAGTGTCCAAGGCAAGATTCAAACTCAGTTCTTCCTGCTCCTAAGCCAGTGCTCTTTCCACTGTGATATCTAGTTTCCTTCATTGTAAAATGAAGACAGTAATTCCTACCTCACAGCTTCTGTGGGGGAAATACTTTAAATCTTAAAATAACATTGGAAGAGGAACCAAGAATTGGTTGTATACCATTTGGCCCCTATTAGAAGTCATAATAGGGAAGAAAAACACTGGACCTGGAATCAGAGGAGCTGTGTTCAAAGTCTTGCTTTCCTTGCCACCTCTGTGCCTTCACTAGGCAATATAAATGGAAATTAATATAAAAAATTAATAGGAAGAGAGTCAAGTGGTTGGATCTTACATGCTCTTAGATTCAATTTTTTCAGTGCTTCTACAAATTGCTATGAATAGTTTCAAATCAAATGTTCAAAATGATTAAAATAGGCAATCTATATATACAATTGGATTCTTCATTTACGTGCCCAAGATTCCTCCTTCCTTGATAGTAATTTTCAATGTCAACATCATCAGCTCACGAGTAGAATGTAATCTCCTTGAGAGCAAGGATTGTTTCATTTGTGTATCCCTAGCTTCTGACAGAGCATATGTCTTACTTACAGTAGTCACTTAATAGTTAAACTTAATTGTTGAAAGGAGACTTCTCATAACCTTGGCATTTGAGATATCACTATTACTGATGGTGTAATGGACATCAGAGGGAAGGAAGGCTCCATGTCTGGAAGGCAGTCCTTCACCTTTATTCTTCTCAGATGCCACCTCTCAGGTCACACCTTTCCTTATCCAAGACAAGACTGTCTCCTTCACCTAATAATTAATGCTATTGAACTTCTCAAATTATCTTTCACTTATTTATCTGTGTATAACTTTTGTTCCTCCTTCCCTCAGTAGACTAAAAGCTCCTTGAGGGCAGGAATTGCCTATGTATGTATGACCCTGAACAAATCATTTAATCCTGTTTGCCTCAGTTTTATGATTTTATATGTGTATATTGTAGGCATATGTTTATATATGTTTGCATGTCTCTTATATGATCAGTACTGAGCAAATGGTCTTGCTCATGATAGGTGCTGAATAACTGCTGAATGTAATTGAGTTTTCTTAAAATTCAATTAGGTTCTCAGTAGAATGTGAGCTTTCTGAACTGTTTTCCTTTTTATGTCTTTTTATCCCCAATACCTAGTATTGTGTCTTGAATATAACAGAAACCTAAAAAAAATTCATGTTGAATTGAATTGAACTGACTGGGTTTGACTGTTATACCCAAAGGAATAACTGAGAGCCTCCTTCAGGTTCAGGCATTCCCACTGGATTATTTGGTCCCAGGAACTTGTAGGGTAAGAGGATGACTCAACATAATCAGTCCCTTTTTTTAAGTATTGATGATCTTGGGGCAACTGGGCAGTGCAGTGGATGGCTAGGTAGTACAGTACACTGGGTCTCATCTTTCTGAATTCAAATCTTGCCTCAGACACTAGCTGTGGGACCCTGGGCAAGTCACTTAACCCTGTTTGCTTCATTTTCCTCACCTGTAAAATGATCAGGAGAAGGAAATAGCAAATTACTCTAATATTTTTACCAAGAAAACCTCAAATAGGGTCATGAAGAGTTGGAAACAACTGAAACTACTGAACAACAAAAATTGATAATCTAGTGTAAGTTGCTTAAGCTTTCTGGGTCTCAAGTTTCCTCTGAAAACTCAAGGGCTAGATGGAATGAATTTTGAGATAATTTCAGGCCCAATACTCAGGATTCTAAGACCTCTTCAGCTCTGATGATGTAGGATTCTGATTTATGTCATTTTCCTATTCTGGGTCTGAACCTTCTTCTCTATAGAATGTTGAAATATATCTATTTTAATAATAATTTCTAAGATCCCTTCTATTTCTTCAGAATATAATGATATGACCACCAACTCCAAAGGGGCCAGCCTTTAAGAAAATCTAAAGTTCAAAGAGCTTTGGAAGCAATAACCAACCCCATGGGATCCTAAGTCCAAGACTATCATTGCAACCAAGTCAAAGACCTTTTTATGTTCCAAATAATGATGTGGCCAGTTTTAGTTTGACTGGGCAATGGACAACCATATTGAATTGGTTTTCTCCTCTCCTCAAGGAAAAAAGGAAAGAATGTTCTATGACCATGGGACATTTCAAGAACATGTGCTTTTGGTCACAAAGGAGATGGAGTGAGAATGTGATTGGTTCAACATTAACTCACATCACTTCCAGGCAAGAAATTCTCCACTCTAGGCCTTAGAGGAGAAATTCCCCTCTCTGTAAAATGGACCTGGATTAGATGATCTTTATAATTATGACTCTAGGACCCTAAGATATAATTTTCTCTTTGAGTCTAAAGTGATGTAATAGATACATTCAGTTGTGAAAGTAACTGAAGTTGTAAAGAGACAGATTTCAACTCTACATAAGGAAAAACACTTTCTAACAATTGGAGCTATCCTAAAGTAGAAAGGATCATCTCAGGAGGTTGTGAACTTTCTGTCACTGGAGGCTCTAAATGGAAGCTGGATGACCACTTGTTGGGGCATATGGAACATATATATGTATACATATGGGTGTGCTTATGTATGTATACACACATATGTAATGTATGTATGTGCACACATATGTGTTTCGATCAGAGCTGCCAAATTCAAAAAGAAATGGGAGCTATTAATCAAGGAAAAATGATTCCTTTTGGCCACAACTTGAATAAGTTTTATAATGTAATGTAATTTATATTGTACTTTTATTTATTTGTTAAATATTTCCCAATTACACTATTTATTTATTTATTTATTTATTTCATTTTTTGCAAGGCAAATGGGGTTAAGTGGCTTGCCCAAGGTCACATAGCTAGGTAATTATTAAGTGTCTGAGGCAAGATTTGAACTCAGGGACTCTTGACTCCAGGGCCGGTGCTCTATCCACTGTACCACCTAGCCACCCCTCTAATTACATTTTACTATGGTTCTGGTCTCACTGGGGAATTGACCTATAGGCCACATGTCTTACTTCTCTAGACTAGATGACTTTGAGGTTCCTTCTAGTTCTGACAATCCCAGATTCCATGATTCTGAGTACTTGTAAGGTTGAGATAAAGTGTTCTGTGATTTTAAGTGAACCTGATTATGAGAGTACAGACCATATAGTGTAATTCTTAGATTCCATGATAAGGAGGACAATGCCTTTGGCCAATGCACCCTTCCTCTTTGCCTGGGTCACTTTGGGAAGCTTCTGGCCGAATTCCACCCTGCAAATTGGTGGCTCTTAGAGGGTCTGCTTTGCCCTAAAACATCACTGGGCCATAGTAGCATGAGCTTTGCAAGGCTGGCAGGGGGAGAAGGCAGGCAAGTTAGTGAACATGCAGAGACAAGACAGCACAGCAAAATCCGAGGTGAAGAAAACGTCCACACTTACATGATGATGGTTTTCTTGGGCACTTTAGTCTCTTGCTCGGTGACTACAAAGAAAACAGTAGGAACAGCAAGGGGTTAAAGAAAGGCCAAAGCTAAGAGGACTGAGCTAACTGTTAAGTTGATCCAAGGACACTGGAGGGAAAGCTTGGGTCAACCTAGTCATGCTTTTCTAATTCTAAAGTGCTCCTAGGTGACTCTGATATGGATTAGCCCTGGGATGTGGAACTAGTCCTGTATCTTCTTTTATCATCTACAAAATGAGAACAATAATCTTTGTACTATCTACTTCACAGTTTTGCCCTCTGAAAAGCATAAATCATTAAGTGTCAGAGTTGCATGATGTGGTCCAGGGAAAACAGCATTGGACTGGGACTAGGAAAACCTGGGTTCACAAACCAGCTCTCTAACTTACTATCAATAGGTGTGATCTTGGGAAAATAATTTGATCTCACTGAACGTCAGTTTCCTCACCTATAGAACTAGTGAGGGTGCACATGTACGTGAACTAGATGACCCCTTCTAGCTCTAATATTGTAAGTTTTATGTTCTAAGCTAAGATATCTTAAACTCTAACTTTCTATGGTCTAAATCTTCTATCTCATTCATTCTATGTTTTAAGTTCTTTCCAGGTTATGATATTCTTTGTTTCACAGTCCCTTCTAATATTCTTGACATGCTGGGGTGGCTTATTTATATTTTCAAGTCCTTTTCATCTTTGATGTTCTAAGTTCTCTCTGGATTCTTATTTTCAATACCCTAAGGTATCTTCCAGTTCTATTATTTTGAGTTTTATGCCCTAAGGTCCCTTGAGATGCTAACATTCTATGTTCTAAAGCCCCTTCCAAGTGTGACATTCCGTGTTCTAAGTTATCTCCAAGCTCTGACTTCTGCATTCTAAAAGTCCTCATTTGGATATTATATGCATTTTCAGGGCCTCTGGGGAACATAATGGCACAGATAAAGGATCTTTTCTTCTTAGTTTCATAATCCAGGTATTTTTCTTCTAAGTTGGAAAAGCACAAGTCAAAAAAAAAAAAAAAGAGCTATCTACAAGAGGCCCTTTTCTCTTTGGAGAAGCTGGTCTAGCTTCTAAAGTATGGTACCTGACTAAAATGGTATCATTACAAAAAAAGTACTGAGTTTGAAAGTTGGGTAATCTGGGTTTGAGTCCCAGCTTGGACACTTGATAGCTATATAGCCTTTGGCAAATTCCTTTCTTTGGGTCTCAGATCCCTCATCTATAAAACAGGGATAAATAAAGCTGTTGTGAGGATATAATCAGATAATGTACCTCAGGGCACACTGTAAATTGTAGAATACTATTCAACTAAGAGAAATTACTATTAACAGAACAGAATTAAGAGTTTCTCTAGGGAAGGATTTTCCCTGCAGAAAATAAGAATCTAGCTCAGGGAAGCCCTAGAGAATTCAACTGACTAACCAGAAGAACAGAAAAACTTTAACTATATAGAAGGTGGAATAAATTTACTAGGTATGTGACCTTGAGCAAAACTCTCTCTGGCCCTATAAAATGTACGAGTTGTTCTAAAAGGCCACTGAGATCCTTTGCAGCTCTACATTTTGGATACTATGGTCAATCCTAGATAACTTGTAAGGGCACTTCCAGTTCTGATGGCCTAGGATTTTGTAGATATGATAGAGTCAATTTTTCATCTTACTCAGTTTTCATTCTTCGGTTTTGCTGGGAGCTACTAGGTAGTGTAGAGTGGGAAAAACTGAAGAAGACAGTTGTAGAGGAGGGATAGTCTTCTAGGAAAAATATAGGAGGCTACATATCCTCTCTTCTTACCATTCTTAATTTTCATTATGATTTTGTCCCAGGTTAGAGAGAGGAAGGAAGGTAAGAAGAAAGTTAAGACCTCCTCTCTCCTTTCAGCAGTAAAGGTGACTTAAGAACAATGAACACTCTGAACATTTCAGGTCAGTAGCAGAAAAATTCCCTAAGAAAAGAACTGATGTTCCCTTCCCTGTATCTGGAAGGCTTACTCTCTTCCAAAGGAAAAGACACTTTACAGATCTGGAATTTTATGGACATGGTTACAACCTTCACTGAAACAGACTGTAGACATTCCATGCCTTAGTAGATGGCTTTATGAGTTGCTATGGCCGAAAATGTTAGTCCTCTGGTGGCCTCCTGATGAGGAGTCTCTGAACTTAGTCAAATGAAATATGAGCCTTTCCAGCTTGGTAGTTCCTACCAGAGTTTGCAGGTAAGACTATTAATGGAAGTTTCAAAGAAAATCTGTATTAAAAACTTCCAAGTTGCTGTGGGTGAAAGCTTCAGAATACAAAGTTAAAATTCACTGGCTCCTCTAAAGGAGACCAACAGGCCTGGAAGTGTAGCCTGACACATACACTTTAGCTTTTAATCTAAAGAGGGACAGAGAAAGGTAATAGGAGGTCAAATTGCCAGGCTTGTTTTCTTCCCTTTTTAAGGTCTAAGATCAGCCTGATAAAAACCTCACCTACATCAGTGGGAAAAAGCTATCATCATCATAGAAGCAGGGTAAATGAGTTAGGAGTGCTGGAAAGAAGTGGTTACCTATCCCATTAAGGAGGACTCCATTCTAAAGCTGTCTCTAAATCATAGACAAAAAGCAGAGTTCAATCTTATGATTCTTGTTTCTTTCAGAATGCAGTTGCAGAGCTTTTTTTCTTGGAGTGGGAGAGAGGGAGAATACCAGGTGAGATCTATTCATGGAAGAACAGTATTTTTTTCAGTGAAGGGTGTTTTTCTAAGTAAATTTCTATGTCATTCTGTGGAATATATGTTTTGGGGAGTTCTTGTGTATTGGGTCAGGCTGTGAGCTGTCTGAGATCTTGAGCACGTCGAAGAGCAAATAATTGAGTGATAATGGTTCTGTACCACAGTCAGCAACACCTGTTTCCTTGGCAACCTCTTTTCTCTCTCTCATCAGGCTACTGCCTATTCTCTAAGGCAGGACTATGTCAGAGGGCATGAATTTCCCCCATTTTTAAAAGAAAAGAAAAAAAAAGGATGGATGATACTTTGGATTTTTTATCTTTTGACTCAAGAGTAAGAAAGAGACAGTTGTCTTCCTAAAGGCTTAGCTTACATCTATAGTTAACTGTCCTACCTTTCTGATCCCAGTAAATTATTTCTACCCATTGATTTAAGTGATGGAAAATCAGGATCCTATTTATTTTCATTCTATTCCTCAACCCTGTTAAAATCAGCTCATTGGAAACAGTTAAAATCAGCTCATTGGAAACAGTATCTCCCTGTTAAAATCAGCTCATTGGAAACAGTACCTTTCCTTCTCCGTGCTTACTTTATAGGATTAATACCCTTCTAAAAAGCTAATCATTAACTTATAGATTATAAGGTTCTTCTTGTGTGTTGTTGCTATGCTGTGGGGCACAAGAAAACTATTGTTATGCTCCAATGTAATCCAATGATATTTGGATGGTCATGGATTTTTGGTATCTTTCCTTAAATGATAATATGTAATTTGAACAATTCCAATCATTAGAACCCAGGAATAATTGGACATATATAACATGGGATAAATAGATGCTGGATTGTTAGCAATAGGTCTGTTCTTACTTAGCCATCGGGATTAAGCCTTGTTTCTTTTTTTGCAAGGCAATGGGGTTAAGTGGCTTGCCCAAGGCCACACAGCTAGGTAATTATTAAGTGTCTGAGGCTGGATTTGAACTCAGGTACTCCTGACTCCAAGGCCAGTGCTCTATCCACTGCACCACCTAGCCACCTCCAAGCCTTGTTTCTTAGCATGGACAATCCATTAGATTTTTTTTTTGGTAAGTAATTACTATTGAAGGGCTGAATCTGAATTAAGTGTCATATCTGAATCATATATTTTAGAAAAAACAATCACCATGCTGGGAGCCTCTGAAGGATAGGATTAACTTGGGTAGAATGCTCTTAAGACACTGAGTGAAAATTGTAATTGAAAGTTGGGCCCATGTGAGAAGTAGAATCAAGGTATTTGTGTCCCTGATCTGTCAACGCACTGATTGAACTTTTTCAAAACCATTTCTTCATTCCTGCTGACAATTTTGATCTTAGTAGAGAACAAATCTCTAATGCACTTTTCATGTGATATCATATAGCACAATAATGTGTGTCTTATTCCTTGTCTAGATTTCTGAGTTTCCCAAGCACAGTAGCCTATCTTATCTATAGTCTATAATTTCTTTGAGGTCTAATATTGTTCCTTCCATGCAACCAGTATTTAATAAATGTTTACTGGATGAGTGAACAAATGAATGAATCTTGCCCCTAGTTCGTCACTTCAGTGTTCTTGGCAATCAAGGAAGGCAGCTGCGCAAAGCAGGTTTCTTGATATGCAGGTTAATATGCTTGAAGCATTAAGATTAGGCAGGAATTTATTCCATCCTTGGCCACAGATCCCTCTGGGTTAATGGGTTAAACCAGCTATTCACACAGAATTATGAAACACAGAGATGAGTAATGCATTGGAAACAGGAGACAACAATATATGATGATCTGCACAGGACATTGTCCCCCCCAGTTAGACCTTGCAAATGAGGTTGGTGGGGGTGTGCTGTATTCTTGCCACTCCCAAAGGTTAAACCACATTATTCCCATCAAACACCCTTCCCTAGATGGATTTTGTAGGGATGTCAACTGCTGTGTCTCCACCTTGTTGGTTAGGCAAAGTCCCTCTCAAAGTGACTCCTGCTGCCCTCCCGATGGCCTGAGTTTTAAAAATTCTTTTTAAAAAGACTGATCATAAATCTACCATCCAGTGTTTAACTATATTGAATCACCAGCAGACACTGCTTCTGATCACATGGTCTAAAAGCACTCAGCTTGAGCTCCGAGATGCTCAGGGGATCTGAAATTAGAAGTGACAGCGAATGGGAGATGAGTGTGAAATGAGTGTTTGTCCCCCATGCTGGGGACAGGGCCATCGAGAGAGATGGGCGGTGGGATTCATCCAAGCCATGAAGGGGGTTGGCATGGAAACGTTTCACAAAGGATGCTCTCTATATGTTGTGAATTACCCGATCTCAGACCACATTTATGGGCATTCTCTGTGTTAATCAAGCAGATGTAATTTCCTTTTTTTTTTTGCAAGTAGCCTGAGGAGGTGGTCAAGTACAGACTAAAGGAGGTCAGAGAGCTAAATTCTGGCTTCCATAAGGCACTAACCCAATATAAAGTCAGGTAAACGGGCTCCTGGTCAGTGGAGAGTAAAATGCAAGGGCACAAGTATTTGATTCAATAAGATACCTAAAGAAGGGCTGAAGGTTATAGGAATGAGAGAGCTGGAAGGTACCTTAGAGGACTAGATTTCATTTAGTCCAAGACTCCCATTTTACAGAATAGAAAACAGGTCTGGAAAGGGCAACGGACTTGCCCAGGGTAATTCTTAAATTTGCTCATCAATCAAATTCAAATTCATTTAACTGGAGTAAGGCAGTGTAGTGTGGTGGGAAATTCTGTCTTGAAGTCAGTAGAGACTCAAATCTAGGCTCGAATCTCACTTCTGATACTTATTCCCCTGTGAACACAGGCACTCACTGAGCCTTAGCTTCTTCTCATTGGGAGGCTACCTTCAGCACCTACTTCATAGTAATATTTTGAGGATCGTATGAGATCATCTATGTAAAATGTCTATCACACTTTAAATATACTTATATAAATTTCAGTTGTTATTATTCCTATGTGTTCCACATATTTCCATCTTGTCCATGAAGACATCTCCCTCTGTCCAAAGCGTCCCCATCCTTCAAAAACCCCAGCATGAACCCACTGCCCTTACAGAATCAAAGAATTTTAGAATATCCAAGCTGGAAGGGATCTCAGAGCTTCAACTTTTCTGACATTCCCCTCTCCAACATCCTTGACAAGTGGCTATCCAGCCTTCACTTGGAAGCTTCACACCTCCAGAGTGATGGGGAACTCACTAGACCCAACCCAGGCCATTTTTGGACACTCTTATGATGACAAAGTTCAAGTTTCTTTAGAGATCATCTTGGGAAGAGAAATGTCAAATGAAAAACAAAGAGAGAGATGTTGGAATATGGGGAATCAGGCCATAGTCCCAGAACTAATTGAAAAGGGTACAGAGTTTGTCTTTAGTGAATTCCTGACAACTCACTTAAAGGATCATCCAATTTAATTTCCAATCTCACATAGAAAGAACTTTGATAAACCCATTAGGTGGTTAAGCCTATGCTAGAACATTTGAGGCACTAGGGATCTTACATCCTTCAAAGGCATAGAATTTTCATAGAATCATAAAAC
The DNA here is from genome assembly GCF_037893015.1 of Macrotis lagotis. Classification (NCBI taxonomy): domain Eukaryota; kingdom Metazoa; phylum Chordata; class Mammalia; order Peramelemorphia; family Peramelidae; genus Macrotis; species Macrotis lagotis. The sequence continues at coordinate 102,616,574 of NC_133665.1, read as the reverse complement.
TGAAAGGGACCTCAGGTCACCAATTCAACTTATACACTCCCCTGTATGATATCCTTTACAAATAGTCATCTAGTCCTTGTTTGAAGACTTCCCTATATAATGGTTCTAGTACCCATAGTTCTCATGCAGCCCAAGGGCTTTCACTGAGGTTCCCTGCATGGGTTTCCTTTCTTGAGCAGTCCTGTGGATTCTAGCAATTGACTTTTCCTTTTATATAGACAATATGCTCACTCTATTTCTCTGGAGCTCTGTTTTTGCTTTTCAATATAGCAGCTGCCTAAAGTGGCAAAGTCCTAATTTTGTATCAGTGGGATTCCCCTGTAAAGAAGTCACCCTAATAGGTACCAAACTCTACAACAACAATTATATTTAATGTCTTTAGTACTCTACACACAGCAGCAATTTAGGAAATGTTCATTGACTGCATCTGAAACTCCTATTCATGACTGTCCCAGTCATAGGTTCTGAATATTAAATCCCTTCTTCCACTCTTAGACCCAGCCATCATGGTAATTTGGTATGTATGTGTGTGTGTATGGGTTTCCTGTTTGGGACAAATATGAAGTCCTCCTCCCCTGACTCCCCCTGCCCCACACTTACTTCATTCTATTCTCAACGCCTTAGCTTATTGTTTGTAACCTCCATTGAGTGCTAACCTCATATTGCTATGAATGGAGTTATTTTCTGTTGGGGGAGCTCTACCCTTCTTCCTCTTCTTCCCAACCCTCCTAGATCTTCCCTTGGCTTCTGTGATGCTGCCTGTCATGTTTCCTGAATCTCCTCCTGTCTGTCTGACCATTCCTCAGTCTTCTTTGCTCTGGGTCACCTTCCTCCTCCTTCCCTCTAGTTAGGAGGATCTCCTCAGGCTTTGTCTGGGAACCTCTTCTATAACCTTGCTATAACTTTTCCTTTGGTGATCTCATCAGTTCTCATCAGATAAGTTATAATTTCCATGTAAATGACTCCCATAACTGCAAGTCCATATTGATCAGTCAATCAATCAATTAATAAATATTTATTGAGCACCTACTCCCAGGTACTGTGCTAAGTGGTAATTCATTTGATCCTCACAACAACCCTGTGAGGTAGGTACTACTCATTTTACAGATGGAGAAACTGAGACAAAGAGAGATCAAATGACTCACCCAGCTGGTGCTTGGGTCACATTTGAACTCAGGTCTTTCTGACTGCAATTCTGATACTCTATCCATTCTACCATCTAGCTGCCTGTTTACTGATAGCCCGCTGGATACCTCTACTTGGATGTCCAATAACAGCTCACACTCTATGTGTCCAAATCAGAACTTGTTCTCTCCCAAAACTTCTTCATTTCTGTTGATGACACCACCATCTTTCCAGTCATCTAGCTCCACAACCTTGGAGTCATGAGTGACTCTTCCTTCTTCCTAACTCTCATAGTTAAGTTTCCAATTCTTGTTAATGCTATCCCCCAACAACAACTCCTTTATTATTTTTCACTGAGGTTTTTTCAATAACTTCCAATACCTCCAATCTTAGCCTTCTCCAAACCATCCAGACAACAGCCCAACAGACATTCCTAAAATATGAATATGATCATGTCACCCCAAAACAGATAAAATCTGCAACATTTCCCTTTGTCTGGCATTTAAAACCATTTACAATCCAGTACCCACCAACTTTTCCATTTTAAATTCACCTTATTTCTCTTCATACATTTTCTTTTCCAGTCATACTGGTCTTCTAGCTACTCCAAGTACTCTTGGTGCTTTTGCATATACATAGTGTCTCCCATTATCTGGAAGGCACTCAACTCTGCCTGATAAAATCTCAATTTTCCTTCAAAGCCTAATCCAGGTACCCTCTTAAATATGAGATATTTCCTGATCTCCTCAGTTATTAGCCTCATTCCCTCTTGAAACTCAGAGCCCCCTTCTCCAGGATGCCTTTCTTCATTTGACTGGTCACAGTAGACTGCTTCTTGAATTAAATTTGATGGATATACTGCACCACAGGCAGACATCAAGCCTGCAGTCTAAACCTTGCTCACTCACTATATGTGACATTGTTGTTGTCTACCACTGGTGGTGTGTGTGTGTGTGTGTCTGTGTGTGTGTGTGTCTGTGTGTTTTAACCCAAGTTTATATATTATAAACCAAAACTGAGTCCTTCCTTGTTCCAATCCTATCCTATGCCACAGCACCTAGAGTCTAACAGTTCAATAAAGACTTAGTTTGAGCTCCAACCTTGTAGCTGCACAGGTAGGCTTGGACACAGTTGGCTATATTGGGGGGAGGTAGGGAGGGACCCTATGTTCCACCATAGTTGAGACTGTCCCATGAGAGATACTCATAGGAGAATTGCAGAATACAGTTGTTCCTGCAGCCCATGGGAGGGAGAGTTCAGCAGGATACTTATGGAATCCTACCTTCGATGGTGATAGCCTGTTGTCCTCTCTTCTCCTGGGCTAGTAAGGCAGAACTCTGCACAAACAGCTCGGCTCCACTGCGGGCTGATCCTAACTTGTTTGACACCTGTAAAAATTCAAGGGAAACATGTAAGAAAGTGGCCAAAGACAGGTACTCTTCACCTGGATCAAATGGGCATCCAAAGGGTGCTGGGGTAGATTTCAAGGGGTCCATGTGCTTGTATGGGACAAAAATTATGATACTTTTATATATTCTCTGACCTCTATCAAGAAATTTAGCATTTTCCTCAATTATAAATGAAGTTAACAAAAGCACAATAGAATTAGCAGTATCTGTATCTTTGTCCCAATAGCAACCATAGACATTTTCAAGTCATGATATAGTTGTGGAGATCTAGAAATATCATTTACTGCTGTGGTGTTCAGTAGTTTTTAGTTTTATACAACTCTGTGACTTCATTTGGAGTGTTCCTGGCAGTGACACTGGAGTGGTTTGCCATTTTTCTTCTCCAGCTCATTTTACAGATAAGGAAACTGAGGCAAAGTTAAGTGATTTGCTCAAGGTTGCACAGCAGTGTCTGAGGCCAGATTTGGACTTAGGAAAAAAGAATCTTCCTATTTTCCAAGTCTATGATGCCACCTTACAACCTAACATAACCACTCTAGTTCTCAGTTATTTGATTAACTGCTAACCCATACATGAGCACAGTATTTTAATATGATTGATCTCCATTGTATATCCTATGAGTCTGGCACATAGGGATTGCTTAATAAATGATGGCTTCCTTCCTTTCCTAGTTTATGCTTTTAATACTATTAATCTAAGAAGGGGTCTTCCCACAAATGACACCCAAAAAAATTAAGAACCCCGACCTAAGGTCTGTTGGAGCCTCATCAAGACATATTTTAAAAGAGGAAAAAATCTTGGATTTGAAGATTAACATGTTTATCTGACTTTAGGCAAGACAATTTTCCCTCTTTGGTTTTCTCATTAATAGAGAGTGATCATTATAAAGGATGCCCCATCCCCCACTCTCAGCAGGATAGTTTTGAGGCTAAAGTGAATTCATAGATTTAAAAATTCTTTGAACATTAAGCACCATTTAAATGTGACATGTCACAGGATTGTCCCTCCTACTCTCTCATTCCTAGGAAGACAGGATCATAATTAACAGATCATAAATGTAGTTGAAAGAGACCCTGGGGGTCATCTTATCTAATCTTCCCATTTTATACATGAGAAAACTGAGGTCCAAGGAAATTAAGTCACTTGCTCAATGTCACAAAAACAGATAAGTATCAGAGGTGGGATTTGAACCCAGGTTCTTCTTGCTCTGGAGACACTGCACATTTCACCCTAGTACATTGCATTGGAAACTCTCCCATACTTACCTCACACTCATAATGCCCCATGTCCTCCTGGCAGGCCTTCTTGATCACTAGTACTAGCACCCCACTCCGGGATTCATTGAACATCTGGTATTTGCTGCTCTCGGTCAACAGAGTGCCATCCTTGTACCACCTGTGGATAGAAAGCTTTGAGGACTAGCCCACATTGACACCTGTCTAAAGCTGAGAGCACTATAAGTCTACATCTAAATCTGAGACTATGAGGAAGATAAAGACTCTGTTTCCCCAGCATTTGCTTCACAGACTCATCTCACTATTCCCACCTCCTACAATGCCAATGCCTACCTTGCCTTACACTGCTGTTACAAGCTAGAATGTCCTACATTTAGATACTGATTTATCCTTGTCTGGAGATCATCTATAATTTTGGCCTAAACTATCTCTAGGGTAGGTTTTATACATACATACATACATATATATATATATATATATATATGTATATATGTATATACCTGTATAAATATGTATATAATATATAAATATGCATAAATTTATATACATCTCTCTCTATATATATACATACATACATATATAAATAGGCTTATGTGTACTCTCCATTAGGTACTCAAGTGCCCCCTTTTCGCCAGTTCAAAGTGATCCCCTTCAAACATCAAAGGGGTCTTGGGAAAAAAAAAATAAAACCACCAAAGGTGTCAAATAGATCTAGTGGCTGAAATTTGGTGATGGGTCTGTGTAAAACCGCATCATCCCTGCCTAATTTTATTGGTTTCAATCTTGTCTCTCTCAGTTTATATCTCACTACAATTAAGGAACCTAATCTTCCTATCCTTATACAAGGGCTTTAAATTGAATTAAAATGAAATCCTCATTAGATTCTACTGGTGATTGGAGCTGCCCATCTCTGAACTGTTTCCAACTCAAAGTTATCTTTCTTGAAAGGCAGCTCCTGACCTGCCTTCTGGAGGTTCGTGTATGGATGGAAGAAAAGAAATACTGGTATTTTATGGGGGAACATCTTTGGACAAGGAAATGGGTCACTCATTTAATACAAATGAGGGATAACAATTAGGGAGACTGAGAAATGACATGTGTTACATTGAGATATTTAAAGAACTAGGGGGAGGGTGTTAGCACATTGGATAGACTATCAACGGAGGATTTATGGAAGGGCAAAGACTGGTGTGAATGGGAAGATATAGAGAATCTATGGATCTACATCTTTTTTTTTTGTAAGGCAAACGGGATTAAGTGGCTTGCCCAAGGCCACACAGCTAGGTAATTATTAAGTATCTGAGACTGGATTTGAACCCAGTTACTCCTGACTCCAAGGCCAGTACTTTATCCACTATGCCACCTAGCCACCCCACATATGGATCTACATCTTAATGGAATCATGGATTCATTCCAATATTACAGTATCTCCCTACTATCTTTCTTCCCCCTTACTCTCTCTTTTGATCTACCCAAGGATAGTTTCCCCAGTTCTTTAGAAAAAGCTAATGAATGACCATCCCCTTTGGTTTCCCAAAGGTAGGCATTTGATGGACTCACCTGATCTGGGGGTAAGGAGCTCCCTCGATGGTGCATGTAAACTGAGTGTCTTCACCCTCCACAAAGTGGGCATTTTGGACTTTGTTCACAAATCGTGGAGGGACTGCAAGTCAAGAGAGAAATAAAGTCTGCCTTTGCCAGCTCTAGCTCCCCTTTTGCAGGGCCCTATCTCCCAACACTGACTTCCCAGGCACCAGTGTTTTCTTGCTTCTGCCACACCTCCCCCCATTCAAAGATGAACTTGGGAAAGAATCCGATAAAATTCATGTACATTGAGGTAAATATGACCGGGCAAGATTTAATGTGCTAATTGGCCAGGAATGTTTGCATTCTAATATTATTCTGCTTTAACCCAAAGGAATGATTCTCAAAAAGTCCTTGCTTCATATAATACATACATATGTCCATGCATGAATATATGTTATATGCAGAACAACATACAATGCAAGCCTCTTAGTATCATGAAACCATTCAGAGCTGAAAGGGACCTTAGAGCTCATTTAGTTCAATTACCTCCTTTTACAAAGAAGGAAACTGAGGAGGCAGCCAGGTAGTGCAGTAGATAAAGCACCAGCCCTGGAATCAGGAGAACCTGATTTCAAATCTGGCCTCAGACTCTTAATAATTAACTAGCTGTGTGACCTAGGGCAAGTCATTTAAACACATTGCTTTGCAAAAACAAAAAGCAAAAAAAAAGGAAACTGAATTCCAGTGACTAAGTGACCAGAGTCACCTTTCCCCCCCTTGACTTCTATATAATAGGTCACAATATAACTATGCCAGGATCAGCTCTAAGTTCTCAAACTTCCTATCTAGAAATGAACATGTTATGGGGTAATCAAATCTGCTTAGGTACCAATTAGATGCCTATTTATTCTCATATCATAGATACAATGTATTATATATACATATATATATATATATAATGCTACTCCATGTGTATAATATTATTTCTACATGCTCTGTGTATATATATAGGCATTGGACTAAATTCTCTATCTTTTTCTCTCAACCTCTCCTCCCCCACATGTATAGTATATACATAAGTATAGACATTTTAGTATTTATATATGTTAGAATGGTTAAATAATCACTAGTATAGGTTACACTTGAGGTTTTTAACAAGCCAGACTTTGGGGGAAATTGTATTCTCTCTTTAGACCAACATGGTTCTTTTGGGTGAGGGCCTCTTTCCATTGTTCCTGCAACTGCCTCTCTCTCCACCACTTGGTCAGCAAGCTTGCAGAAGCCCCTTAGTAGACTTACCTAACACAAGGATCTTCCCCAGGGTACTGGCATTGCCAGCTGCACTGGCAGCAAAGCACATATACTGTCCTGAGTCCACACCCGTCAAGTTGTCCAGGATAAGGGCGTAGGAACCATCAGGGTCTTCTATGAAGATGTGGTGGCGATCGACATCCACAGGTTTCCCATCTGGCAGAAAGAGAGAAGCACAGGTCATTTTGCTCCAGCAGCATGGGTGGGGGCTGAGACATTTGTGGGGGTGTGGCACGGCTAAAGAGGAAACTTCTTTGAATGTCTGTGATCTATCACATGATTAATTGGGGATAGGTCAGGGATATGGACCCTAGATCTTTCTGACCCTAAATCTAGAACTCTTAACAATTTGATACAATGCTATTGGTGAAATGTGAAGCCCTGGAATACACTCTAGTTGACCAGGTGTTTCAGGGTTCCTTTTATCACAATTCCTCCCATTTACTGTGTATGTTACACTTTCTTAACCCCTTTGATGGTGATATTGTTATGATTGTTAATAATTGTTGTTATATGTCCTTATATGTCCTTCATTCTTGAAGAAGACCATGACATCTAGGAGGTGATGCAATGAAACACATTGTGGATTGGCAATGAGGGCAGAGGTGCTGTGCTAAATCACTTTTTCCCCATGCAATCATCTGGGTCCACTGGCCAGATATGGATCAGGACAACTGGAGATGGCCCTGGATGTAGGGCCATCAGGGTCAAGTGACTTGCACAATGTCACACAACTAGTAAGAGTCAAATGTCTGAGGTCAAATTTGAACTCAGGTCCTCCTGGCTCCAAGGATGGTGCTCTATCCACTATACCACCTAACTGTACCTTTTTGCAAATCATTTAAAATTTTTTTTAATTTATTTTTTAAGGCAATGGGGTTAAGTGACTTGCCCAAGGTCACACAGCTAGGCAATTATTAAGTGTCTGAGCTTGGATTTGAACTCAGGTCTTCTTGACTCCAGAATTGGTGCTTTATCCACTGTGCCACCTGGCTTCCCCTTTTATAAATCTTTAAAAAAAAATTTTTTTTATTGCTATCACTTAATAGTAATACTTGTTCCTTTAGGTAGGGGTTTTTAACTTGGGAGCTATGAACTTAGAAAAAAACTTTTTGATAACTATTTCAATATAATTGGTTTCCTCTATAATCCTATATATTTTATTTTTTACATTTAAAAATATAATTATAAGAAGTCTTTGCCAGGGGAGTGTGATATAAAGAAAAGCTAAGGAACCCTGCTATGGTGCTTTAACTTTTACATAGTGATTTCTATATAATAACTCTGTGAACTAGGTAGTTCAAGGACTACTAGCCCTCTTTTACAGGAGAAACTGCAAAACATGAAGGTTACTCAAAACTAGTTTCTTTGATTCAAAACACAGTCCTTAATCATTATAACATAGTTATAAATGATCTTTAGCAGTGAGGAAGAAGTGGCAGGAATTAGTGTCTCCCACTACCCCAACCCCCTTTTATAGATAAGGAAACCCAGATTCAGTGACAGACAAATGACTTTACCATAAGTATCAGAACCAAGGTCAGATGTTAGCTCCCCTTTCTTTGTTTTGTTTTTTAGGTTTTTGCAAGGCAAATGGGGGTTAGCCCCCCTTTCTACCAATCCTGGGCTCTTTCCACTACACTATGGTGCCTCCTCTGAAAGGGACCTGACAGCCCCTCTGATCCATTTTACAGGTGAGGAAACAAAACTCCGAGAGGGGAAAGGACTTCCTATAAGTCACACAGATAGTAAGTGCCAGGCAGGATTTGATTCCATGTCTGCCTACTCAGTGTTTTCTCCACTATTCTACATTGCTTCTCTTTGAGTCAACTTTTCCAAGAATTGGGAATGCTGTGTTGTGAGGACAAAGGAATGATGATGACAAGTAGTGTTTTAGACAGCCCTTTCAAACTCATAAAGCATTTTTACATGTTGTCTCATTTGATTCTTGGGATAATCTTGTGATGTTCCAGCCAAAAAGAGTTATTTATCATAACTCTTTTTACAGACAATGAAACTAAGGCTCAAGGTGGATAAATGCTTTTGACTTATCATATTTAATTATTAAGTGATTCTGCATAGTTAATAAGTGACAGAAGAATTTGCACCTTCCCTGGTGATGCTGTGGTCTGAATGGCACTGGGTTAGTCTGGAGGTATTATGGGCCCTAGGGTCATCTTTGTGAAGCTGAGCTGTTTGACTCCCAGAGTGGAGATCCCAAGGGCCCCCTCTTCCCTTAAGAGTAACCCTACCTTTATACCAGCTGACGATGGGCTTTGGGGTCCCAGTCACCCGACAGGCCAGCTTGACAGTCTCTCCCAGTTTGGCTGTGCAGTCTGCTAGCTCTTCCTCGAAGTCTGGAGGATCTGAAAACACATATGAGATGTGTGGACAATTGAGGGAGGGAGCAGTTTTTTAAGGAAATAAATTCAAGAATCTGCCCATACCAACTGCCCAGTTACCATGAGGAATGCTGAGCCAATCTTTTTGTTTTGTTTTGTTTTAGAAAAGAGCAACACTAAGACCTCTCAGCTGGAGTCACTGCCTTTTAATTGGCCTCCCTACCTTTGATCCTCCATCCATCCATCCATCCATCCAGAATACATGGTCTCAATCATCTCCTTAATAGTGGTGATGCATCCCCCAAGCTTACAATGACTTCTTCTTCTCTAATGATCACTAAAGGAGTTCCAACTCCTATAGCATTTTTAAATTCTAAAGGTCCCTTTTAGCTCTGACATTCAATCATCTAAGGTCATTTATAGCTCTGATGTTCTGTATTCTAGGTTCTAAGGTTCTCCCAACATCAGGAGAGATAGGTATGCAAGGCTTGCCTTGACCTTTCAAGGATATATGATTCTGTGAATACCCGTACATGTCACCTCCATCACCTGGTTCTTATACACCTTAGAAGATAGCCTTTTTGAGTTTTCCTGTAACTCCAAGTACTCATCCCCCTGTGGTCAGCCTTTGAGGGTCATACACCTCTTCACACTTAACTGGCTGCTATTTTTGGAAGGCATTTCTAGCATTATGAGACCTGAAGTTCAGAAAGGACTAGCCCAGGGTCATGGAGTGAGGGCAGGCTGTATTCTAACTTGGCTCTCTCTGAATCCAAGCCTTGGCTACCCATGACATAGCCTTTGAGTGGATGGTCACTTCCCATCAATGAGGAATATCAGAATAGGATGCAGTGGAAGAGTGTTAGTTTTACTATCCTCATTTTACAGATGAGGAAACTGAGGCAGTGAGACATCATAGACCTGCCTGAGGTCTCTCAGTGGCAGAGGTGAGAATTTGAATTGGGGTTTCCTTGGTCCAAACCTATCATTGTTTTCAGCTTTATCTCAGCATAGACTCAATCTTTCAATATGGCAGGATCAAATAAATCCATGAGGTCTCAGCTATTCCCCAACAAACCATCCCTTCTCAAAGAGGGACATGGGGGAATTCAACTGTCAAAATAACCCTTACTTCTCAAGAAGGGCAGATTCTCCAACCCAGCTTTGGGCTGTACCCTCCCCCTGCTCTGGTTGCACTTACTCCAGACAGGTAAGGAGAGCCGCTGCTGAATGCCATAGATCTCCTTCACCCAGGAGTTCTTGATGATGACAGTGCGCGCCTGCAGTAGGTATTTGCGAACAGAGTCCTCACGTTCATGCCAGACTTCAAAGGCTCGGTCATCCCCCTCCACTTGGTCATTCACATCGATGTTGCTCAGCTAGGGTTGGGGAGGGCAGGATCAATATGAGAAATAAGGTTCCTTCTCTCCCTCTGACTTTCTTAGTGGGATTTCAGCCTGAGGGGATTTCTAACTGAAGTCCTACATCCCATTCTAGATAGCCTGGCCAGCCAGTCTCTGTCCTCCCTCAGGACTGTAGTATCTTTTGAAAATTTTATTTATTTAAGACAGTGGGGTTAAATGACTTGCTCAAAGTCACACAGCTAGGCAATTATTAAGTGTCTGAGCCTACATTTGAGCTCAGGTCCTCCTGGTGCTCTGTCTAGAGCACTCACTCAGGGCACTCACTCAGGACTGATTCATCCAGGAGGGCATTAGATTATTTAGGTTAGGCAAAATAACAACTGGGGGTAATTAGGTGGCACAGTGGATACAGCACTGGCCCTGGAGTCAGGAGGACGGACCTGAGTTCAAATCTGGCTTCAGACACTTAATGATTACCTAGCTGTGTGGCCTTGGGCAAACCACTTAACCCCACTGCCTAGCAAAAAAAAAATAACTGGTATTTATGTAATGCTTTAATTTTTGCAAAGAACCTTGCATTGATTATCTTATTTGATGCTCTTTATAACTCCGTGAGGTCGGTGCTTCTATTACACCCACTTTACAGATGAGGAAACTGAGATTCAGAGAGGACTAGACCAGGGCCATCGAGTGAGTGATAATTCTAACTAGGCTTTCTCTGAATATAAGCCCAGTGCTATATTCACCATGCCTCAAGATAGTCGACTACCAGAGGAGACTGGGATTGCTCAAGAAAATGACCCAACTAGGAAGGGTTGTGGGAAATCTGGGACACTATTACTTTGTTGGTGGAGTTGTGAACTCATCCAACCCTTCTGGAGAGAAATTTGGAACTATGCCCAAAGGGCAACAAAAATGTGCAATACCACTACTTGGGTCTATACCCTAAAGAGATGATGAAAAAGGGTAAAAACATCACTTGTACAAAAATATTCATAGCAGCCCTGTTTGTGGTGGCAAAGAATTGGAAATCAAGTAAATGTCCTTCAATTGGGGAATGGCTTATCAAACTGAGATATATGTGTGCGTGTATGTGTGTGTGTGTGTACACACACACACACACACACACACGTCATGGAACACTATTGTTCTATTAGAAACCAGGAGGGATGGGAATTCAGGGAAGCCTGAAAGGATCTGCATGAACTGATGCTTAGTGAGATGAGCAGAACCAGAAAAACACTGTACACCCTAACAGCAACATGGGGGTGATGTTCAACCTTGATGGATTCGCTCATTCCATCAGTGCAACAATCAGGGACAATTTGGGGTTGTCTGCAATGGAGAATACCATCTGTATCCAGATAAAGAATCATGGAGTTTGAACAAAGACCAAGGACTATTACCTTTAATTTAGGGGAAAAAAAAACTGATATCTTATTGTCTGATCTTGATATCTCTTATACTTTATGTTTCTTCCTTAAGGATATGATTTCTCTCTCATCACACTCAATTTGGATCAATGTATACCATGGAAACAATGTAAAGACTGACACATTGCCTTCTATGGGGGGTGGGGGGAGGGAAGTTAGATTAGGAGAAAAATTGTAAAACTCAAAATAAATAAAATCTTTAAAAAAAAAAAGAAAATGACCCAACTACTCACTTAGGACTTAGTAATTACTTACTAGCTCAGACCTCAGAGACCTATCTTGGTTTATTACTGTTTAGTCATTTTTCAGTTGTGTCCAACTCTTAGAGACCATTGGGGGTTTTCTTAGTAAAGATATTGGATATATGTGCCATTCCCTTCTCCAGCTCATTTAACAGACTGAGGAACTGAGGCAAACAGGGTTAAGTGACATGCCTAGGGTTGCATCTGAGCCTGCACTTGAACTCGGGAATTCTGATTACAAGTCGAACAATGCACATACTGCACCACCTGACTGCCCATCCCTGAATCTAGAGTTATATATGCTCATATACATATGTACACATACATGTGCTTGTGGTTGTATTACATTTATGTATATATGTGCATGTCTATGGATATATAAACTTTTTGTTGTTGAGTTATTTTCAGTCATGTCCTATTCTCCATGACTCCATTTGAAGTTTTCTTGGCAAAGATATTGAAGTGTTTTGCTCTTTTCCTCCTGAGTTCATTTTACAGATGAAGAAACTAAGGCAAACAAGGTGAAGTGACTTGCCCAGGGCCATACATCTAGTAAGTGTCAGAGGCTGGTTTTGAACTCTAAAAGGAGAGTCTTCCTCACTCCAGGCCCAGCACTTTATCCACTGTGCCACTTTGTTTAACCCCCTCATTTAACTGATGAGGAAACAGAAACTTAAGGAGATGGGGGTTCAAGGTCACACAGACAGTAAATATGGCAAGGAAAGATTGTTTTTTTGGGGGGAGGGATGGCAGGGAGCTGATGCAGTTGTGATATAAGGGAAAGCAGTCTGGCTTGGGAGTCCATCATTAGCTGTTTTCCCAGTTTATCTAAGGTTCCTCTCAGTTCCAACCAATTCTGTAAGCTTCAGTAACAGAGAAATGTCCTTATTGGTTTTTCTGTTTATAAGGTAAGTCACAGGTGAGGTTGTTCCCTGGGGATAATTCCTTATATTTAGCCAACACTACATGGCCTTTGAAATACTATGTTGTTTTAGACATATGGAAATCTAGATCTGACTTCTGCCCTTTCTGGTGATGTGATTTGGAGGAGGTCAGTTCCTCTCTTTGGAGCTCAGTTCTGTAAGAGGAAGGGGTTGGATGTTGGACTAGGGGGTCTCTAAGGGTCATTCTGACCCTGACATTATGATGCTCTGCATTTTATATTTCAAGATTCCTCCCAGCTCAGAAATTCTATGTTCTAATGTCCCCAGGCCCCTCTTACTCCCTCAAGAATTACCTTGAGGGGGCAGCTAGGTGGCACAGTGGATAAAGCACCGGCCCTGGAGTCTGGAGTACCTGGGTTCAAATCCGGTCTCAGACACTTAATAATTACTTAGCTGTGTGGCCTTGGGCAAGCCACTTAACCCCATTTGCCTTGCAAAAAAACCTAAAAAAATAAAATAAAATAAAATTATTGTTTCTCTTTGGGGTGGCTAGGTGGTGCAGTGGATAGAGCACCGGCCTTGGAGTCCGGAGTACCTGGGTTCAAATCCGACCTCATACACTTAATAATTACCTAGCTGTGTGGCCTTGGACAAACCACTTAACCCCATTTGCCTTGCAAAAACCTAAAAAAAAAGAATTACCTTGAGTTCGATTTCTCTCTTGGTCTGGTTAGTTTATTCATTCTGGATAAAAAGGGCAAGAATTGCCATGCAATGGCACAGTACTGATTCATAGATTCCATCATTGAGGCAAACTCTAGGCCTGCTGGGGTCAGCAGGAAGAGTCTAGGTTAGAACATGAGGAAGAGGGAGACCTCAGCATCCTCCATACCTTCATCATGTTTCTGAAGACATAGCTGTAGGTATCTGTCCTGGAGTCTCGTTTGGGCTTGCAGATGACCAGGTGGTTTCGGAAGAGGAAGACATGCCGGTTGTGGCCCTTCCAGGCCATTCTGGCTCCAGGGGCTCCCTCCCACACAATGAAGTGACCCTGTGAGTAAATAGCAGGGGCATTAAGGGTCAGAACAGACGACTCACTCTCAAGTACCAGGTGCCCACTTACAACCAAACCCTGCCCTCATCAACCCTCAAATCATTGAATAAAATCTCATCAGTCATCAAACAACAAATGAAGTAGGGGTCCCATCAGCCCTTAAATTGCCAAATAACATACCATTATCCCTTAAACAACCAAACAGTGCTTCAATGTTTTTAAATGACTAAACAGTAAACACACAAAGGGCTTGGTCAGGCACTCATTCACATATATCAATAACCCAACAGTTAATTATTGTGCTGTTAGACCTCATACTATTAAATTAATTTAACCACTTCCTTGCTTTTAGAAAGCTCAGTCAGAGCCCTCCCCCCAAATCTGTAGCCTCCACCCAGTTTTGTTCTATTAAAATCCAGAATCACAATTGGAAAAATTAAACATATAATAAGTACTTACTTTATTACCTACAAAAAAGGGATGAAACTGTTTCACATGTACATATGGTATAACAAGTTTAAGAGTATATGTTCCCATATGCATTCACTATAACTGAATTTATTTAATTTTAATTTTTACAATTTTATTCATCTTTATTACCTTGCCTTGCCTTTCATTTATTTATTTATTTATTAGATTTATTAATTATTTAGTATGCCTAAGTATTTCTAGATAGCTGTGTTGGGCAATGGGGGGGAAACAAAGTTTAGATAAGTGATGATCTCTGCTCATATGAAGCCTAAAGTCTCAAGTAGGGGAAGATTAGACAAAATTCAGAGCTAAAATGCACAATGTTACAGGAGAAGTACATTATACAATGGGCCATAATCAAGTCCTAGCTAAAGTCTGAGAGGGACTATAATTAGGGAAGATTTCTTAGAAGAGATGGGTTTTCAAGACTAGGTAGGAACTCAATGTGTAGAAGGAGAGAAGAGAGTGAAGAGGGAATTCTAGCTACACCTGATGAGAATAATATGAGCAAAAAACATGGCAATTGTATGGAGAATGGCAAGGAGTCCAGCTTGCCTGGAGCCTCCATCCATCCATCCTTCCATCCATCCATCCATCCATCCATCCATCCATCCATCCATCCATCCATCTGTCCTTCCATCCATTCATACATCATCTATCTATCTGTCCATCCTTCTACCCATCTACCTATCCATTCATTTATCCATCCATCCATCCACCTGTTCACTCATCTACCCATCCATCCATCCATCCATCCATCCATCCATCCATCCATCCATCATTAAGCATTTATTAAGTACCTATTATGTCTAAAAACTGCTTGATACTAGGGATAAAAAGAAACATATAACCATAAATAGAGGCTAGCTATTCCAATCCCATCTTTTCAAAAAGAAGGAAACTGGGAACAGGAGATTGTCATACTTACTCATTTATATGTACAACATACATAATTCACATGTGTATATGCACACACATACATACACACTCCTTTATGAGGTTACAATCTCCTTGAGGACAGAACTATATAGTTTTTCTTCTTTATATATATTTCCCAGGACCCAGCACTAGGCCTTACCCAATAGGGGCTAGATAAATGTTGTTGAATGAAAGGCATGCCCACTTCCTCATCTACATCTAAGAGACACAGAGGTATACATATACATAAAATTTCATACACTTATAGAAGGATGCGTCTGATAGGGAAAGTCAGAGCCCAGGCAAGAGCATAGAAAAAGATTGGTGCTCCTGTACATATCCTCAGCATCACATAGCCATATCCTGGTCCCATAACTTTCCAGGGTCTTGCTTTTGCAGCTACCCAGAGGCTTAGAGCTGATGGCTCATGCAGTTAAGTTCTGCTTAGCAGGACTTTGCAAGATGTTGAGCTCTGCTGCTCATCTTTTCCTGCCCACACCCCCTGGACTAGAATGAGACCAGTGAGTTATGTCTATGGGCAAAAGCCAGGTTTGTTGTCCCAAACCCTGCCCAGCCCAGTTATGCCCAAGAGACCTGGCGAATGGGGTCCCCCAGAGCCTCCAGAGTCCCAGGATAGTTTTCGATGAGTGAGACATGGAGCTTGTTCTCAGCCCGTTGCGAGAGGGCAGATACAATTGCATAGGCCTGTTCTAGGAGGGCACAATTCTGCCCATTCCGTGCTTTGTTCCGGATCAGCTCCTGGAAGAGAGAAAATCAATTAGATCAGTGGGTTATAGCCAAGGTCACAAGTCAAAAATCCTGAATAACTGTCTCAACTTTGCTCTTTGGCTGAAGACCTGAGACTGAACTGATGAGTTCAATGATATAGGGCACTCCCAGGTGAGGTGCCTCCTTCTACCAAGGCAGGCTGGCACCTTTTCTGTAACTTTCCTCTGGTCTTAGAGAGCTGCCTAGAGAAGAAGTATCAGTTGACAAATTAAAAATGTAACTGAGAAATACTGAACATTATAATTAAAGATGCAATAAAACATAAAATAAAGTTAGATTTTAAAATCAAGCCAGTATGTAATCTGTACAGATAGTGTCCTCCATTTCTATTAGAGCTTGACACTTACAACCTAGAACTCTAAGAGTAACTTTGACTAAGTTAAGTGACAAGGACAGTGTCTATCAGAAGTGAGACTTGAACACAAGACCGCCTGGATTCCGAGGTCAGTTCTCTATTCACTGCACTGTGCTGTCTCTATATGGCCTTAATTTACTATTCTGCAAGATGGGTGGTGGTCCAAGGATGATCATTCCCATTTTACAGATGAGGAAAGTGAGACTTAAGAGAAAAAGTGACTTGTCCTGGTTTACAATAGCTGGGAAGTATCTAAACTGGAATTCAGCAGCTGCAGAATTCCCTTCTCTATTTGGAAAAAGCTCCTGACTCATCTGTCTCAAGGGAAGCATCCACGCAAACCCCTTACAGCTCATTCTACATGTACTTTACACAGATCACAACAAACAACACCCTCATTTGTGGAGTGCTATGAATTACAAAATGTTTCCCTCACAACAACCCCAATCATTCCTGCAAGGGTGATTACCCCCAATTTACAGATAAGGAAAATGAGCCTCAGAGAAGGAAAGAGCTAAGTATCAGAATTGGATTCCACACAGGTCTCCTGATTTCAAAACCAGCACTCTTTACTACCATAACAAGCTGCCTCTGAGTTTTCACTGATGACAAGGGAAAGGACAAGGACAGCTACATGGTCTATTGGATGAAGTCTGGCCCTGGAGTTAGGAAGACCCAAGTTCAAATTCAGCTAGTTGGACACTGACTAGCTATGTGACTCTGGGCAAGTTACTTAGTTTTCTCATCTGTAAAATGAGTTAGAGAAGGAAATGGCAAACCATTGCAGTATCTTTGCCAAGAACACCCCAAATGGGATCACTGAGAGTCAGACACTAAGCAATAAAGGGAATGGTCACTCCCACTAGGACCCAAGGTTCCAAAGACCAGAGAATATGGTTCACTTACCTTGATAACAGTCTGGTATTGCTGTATCCGATGGATGGGTTTCTCCAGATAGTGCTGCAGGGGAGGCAAGGGTGGTTGGGAGGGATCAACCCCTGAAAGCTTCTCCTCAGAATATTTCTGCCATGAGAACAAGAAGATATTTGACTTAAAGGGAGAAAAACTACATGCTCTCAACTGCAGATTAGTTCTATTATTGAGAAATACTTGCATAATTATGTGTATGTATGTATATGTTTATAGAAAAAGGTTGGTGCTCTTTTTTATATCTATATATGTAAATTACTATGTCAGTCCCCTTGGGACAGACACAAAACATATAACACAGTCTTGCTCTCAAGGAAGGTTAGATTATCTGGAGATGAAATCCATATACACACATACACCTGTGTCATCTCTCCACTCAGAAGCCTTCAAAGGTTATCTAGAATACACCATAGGCAGCCCTCACCCCTGGTCCTACACACACTGGCTCTGCTCTTTCTTGGGCCCAGGCTTGTCTTACATTTTTCCTCTCTATTGCAGTCAAACTGGACTTGTTCCCTGAATTCAACATGCTATCTCCCATCTCCTTACATTATATGAGCAGTTTCCTCTGCCTGGATTGAACTTCTCATCTCTACCAACTGAAATCCCTCTATTTTTCAAGGTTCCATGTGGGGATGGATGAAGTCTTCCCAGATTTCTTTAAACTGAAACTGATTCCTCCTTCCTCAAATTTTCCTCAAGTACTTCTGTTGGAGCTCTCTTTTGTCCTTTGCAACCAATCTTATATCATACTTATTTAGGCATCTGCTTATTTTTCAAATACTGTTTTTTGGACTGGAATCCCAGCTTTGAACACAGATCCCTGTACCCAGTAAATATACATATAATAAATGTTTGTTGAATTCTGTTGAATTAGATAAGAAATGACATAAAACCATTGCTGATAACCATTATATAAGGGATACAGAAGATAGTAATTTAGGGGTACAGAGGAAGGAGTGTTCACTGAGGCCTAGATGTTACTTAGAATCGGGTTCTAAATTTTTATTTTTATTTTTTAAATTTTGCCAACTATAATTCAATATAATTGATTTCCTTGGTAATCCTATGTATGTCATCTTATTTATCATAAACCTTATTCTGAGAAGGGGTTCATAGGCTTCTCCAGTTATCTCAAAGGGGTCCAAGACTAGTTCCTGGTCTATAGTGTTAAGGAAAACTTCATGAAAGAGAACTAGTACAGAACTGGGCTTTGAAGATCTGGAAGGGCAGAATCACTGAAGCATAGAATTTTAAGTGCTGGAATAGATTTTGAGGATTATCTGTATTATCCCCTTTATTTCATACTTGGGAAAACTGAGGCCTAGAGAAGGAAGGAAGTTTTTCAAGATCATGCAGTTAGAGTGACTTTGCTAGCAAGGAGATCAAGGAGGGAAGATGGGAAGGCATTCTAGGCAGGTGAATGGTGAGGGTAAAGGTACAGAGGTAAGAAATCATAAGTAATATTTGAAGTCTATCAAGCAGGCTAGAAGAGAAGATGAACAGTATGAAGGAGATCAGTTTGGAAATAGAGGCTGGATCCAAATAATAGGAATAACTTCCATTTCTCTAGCGTTTTAAGGTTTACATAGCACCTCCTTCACAACCACTCTTCTTCATTAGATAGTACAATATTACCAGAGGGCCTGAAATGCCCAACTAACCTTATAGAACTCCTGAACAGACTTGCTGACCACTACAGACTCTGCCTGGACACGACCCACCAGGTACTGGATATACTTTTCGAAGTCTCCTTCATTTTTAATGAAGCACATGGCCACATCATCATCCGTGTCACATTTCTGTAACTCCTGGAGAAAGAAACTGAAGGAGAGAGGTGAGGTTTAGGGGTGGCTGCCCTTAGTCAGTTCCCTTGTCCAGTTTCCCCTTTCATCTCCAACCTACATGCTTCCTCAATCCCATCCATTTTTAGAATCATGGATTGGACACCCCACAATGAAGCACTTAGCCTAGACTGGGTCAGCAAACTCAAGAACTGAGGCAGGATTGGATGTGGGACTAGGTTGGTCACTGGTCACTACCAGTTGGTCACTACCAAAACAGGGTCCTCTTCTTTTACTCTAAAGGTTCCAGACAGACAATTCACCATGAGCCTCAACCAAATCAGCAAAGTTTGTAAGGTAATTTGGGGGACCCTCTAAGTTGGTTCTGATTTCTGAAAAGTTTTATCAAGGGTGTCCTTTTGGGTTAGGGAAATAGGGAGAAAATATGTGAAACTCTCCTAAATTTATTTCACAGGATTAAGACTTTTTAAGGTTAAAAAAGATCTCATATTTTATTCATTTGATCTTCACAACACTTATTATTGTTCCCACTTTACAAATAAGTAAACTGAAGCTTAGGTAGGCTAAGTGAAGTCTTCCTGATTCCAAGTCCAACATTATCCCCTGGGTCACCTAGTTTGCCCTTGAAAACATAGAGTGTTAAAACAATAGAAATGTTTTGAATTTAAAAATATAGAATGTTAGAACTGGCAAGGCCTTTAGAACAGAGAATGTCAAAGATGGAAAGTACCTTTTCTAAAAGTGTTTGGAGAAGGTGGGTGGGGGGGTCAGACAGAAGGAATTGGGGCAGCATGAATCCGGCCTAGAGCTTAGACTACTTACTCTGCATGGAAGTGGCCAATGTCACTTATGTTCCGGAAGATGATGGGTTTCTGGCTGGATACAGAAGTAGGTACACTGGGGCAGGACTCCAGGTGTTGCAAATGATGGGTCTGCAGGAAGTTGAGGGCACTGACAAAGTCCTGCTCAGAACTCAGCAGCTCCTGGATGACGACACTGTGATGGACAGAGCCAAGGGGAGGGAAGAAGCAAATGAAAACAAGGCAGAGCCCCGTTTCTTCCCTGCCTTCTAAGCATCATTGCAGAGGCCTTCTCTACTCCTGGCTCTTTACTCAGGAGTTGTAGATTTCCATTGGTCCAAAGCACAGGTGGTCTCCTTCTGGCACATGAAACTGCCAGATCCTTGCCTAGGAGAGGACCACCCCACCTTGGGCAGCAAGGGAACAGAACACCAAAAGGGGAGAAGCCTTGTAGTGAAAAGGGGGTTACAGAGGTGGGTGGTGGGATGATTGTCTAGGACATTCCCCAGAAGATGTGTTCCAGGTCTGGATCAGTCCTGCCACATTGTTTGTTCTTATATCTCCTTACCAGACTGGGAGCTCTTTGAGGCCAGGGACTACTACCTAAACTTCCTATCTCCAATGGCCCAAGCACAGTTTTTTTGCACATAGTGTTTGCTAAATAGATGTCATTGTTGGTTTTTCCATGATCCTTGTTCCATGGATCCATGATCCATCAGCACTAATAGACATGCCTGGCCCTTAGGAGGAAGTCCTGGCTCATATGTTCAATAACTGTTTCTCAGAGTTGCAGGTAGGAAACTTTGCTTGTCTTAACCACAACTACCTAACTACACCACAAGAGCAGAGACCATATATTTTGTACCTTCGCAAAATCTAGCAAGTGCCTATTGAATGTATGATTTTGGGTTAAGAGAATGAATGGATAAGTCTAGATGAACTACTAAATTAATTCATAAAGCAGTTATCAAAGGGAATGAATGAATGAATGATGAGCTTTTGAAATATGAATGATGAAAGACAGATGAGATGAGCTTTTGTCTTATCTTGTCTAGAACCAGATCTCGACATTACTCTCTGGCCATCTACAAACCATGCTGCTAGGCTCATCCTTCATCTCAATTTCTAGCTTTCTTTTGTATTTTCCTATTAGGTAAACTCCTTGGGGGTAGCTAGGTGGAACAGTGGATAGAGCTCCAGCCCTGAAATTAGGAGAACCTGAGTTCAAATTCGGCCTTGGACACTTAATAATTGCCTGTGTGACCTTGGACAAGTTACTTAACCCCACTGCCTTAAATAAATAAAATTAAAAAAAAAAGAATGTAAACTCCTTGAAGGCAGGTATCATCTTGCTCACTTGTATTGTATAAGTGCTTCAATACTTGATCATTCATTAATTCATAAGTAAATGGGTAATGAATAAATAAGTGAATAAGGGGAAAAAGGGGGAGGAGTAGATGAATGAGTGAGTAAATAAGGGAGTATAAGGGAATGGATTAGTAGATGAGTTAGTGAAAGTGAATGATTAAATAGGCAAGTGAGTGTGAATAGATGAGTTAGTGAGAGGTTTCAGTCAACTATGGAAGGCTACTTTCAGATACTCAACCAACAAATGCTTGGTCCCTCACTCACTTTAGCTTCTTCTTATACTCATCCTCTGAGACCGACTCCCCAGGGAACTCTGGCACTTCAGCAGCTGCCCACTCTGGTGAAAGCTGACGAAGAAATAAGGGAAGTTTTCTCAGTATTACCCAGGACTTAGGCTCACCTTGAGTTTTGGAAGGTCCAGGGATCTGCCTAGGAGGGCAGGTCAAAGGAAGGTACTGTGAGTGGGCAGCAAGGGAATAGAACACCAAAAGGCAAGAAGCCCTGTGCAAAGGGGGATACAGAGGATATATCCTTTGAAGTATAATTCTGCTGAGGGCTTAAGGCAAAGTTGTCTGAAACAGAAACTCTGAGGTAGGGTGTACTTTGGGGGGGGGGATGGCATTTGTTTGTACTGTTCAAATGCCTGCATCATACATTATAGCTACAGATGGATTCATCCTAGTTTCCTGCTAGACTATGAGCTCTACAAGGACTCTAATTACAGTTATTATGGGCTGACCTCGTGGAGCTCATAGTCTAAGCCTTTTTCTCTACTGGCTCTCTTAGGAGAGGTTTTACCTTTAATCTCTTGTCCAGATATGCAGGTGATACCCAGCCTTGCCGGGAAGGACTGGATTTGGTGGGCTTGGTCCGCACTAGCCATTTGAGTGGGTGGGCCGAGTCAAGGACCTCCACATACTGGCCTTCTCTTAATGTGATGGCCTCTGGATCTGCTCCCAGGGGCAGGTAGTTGGCAGTGACCATATAGATGTCAAAGATCTGTGAAAGGTAAGATATTAAAGGAAGGAGTGAGTTGGATGTGAGAGCCTAGGATACTAAATCTGGGGTTAGAAGATTTGGATAGGAATCCTAACTCTGCCACTAACTGGCAAATGTGTGGCCTTGGGCAAATGATTTAATCTCCCTGAGCCTCAATTTCCTGAACTATAAAATGGGCATAATAATTCTCAAAGGGCCTGCATCACAGCATTGTTGTGAGATTAGAATGAGATCATAGATTTAAATAAGCATTAGCAGTCAGTTATCATCATCATCTCTGACATCTTCTTTATATTCTAGAGCCTCTCACAGTGATATCATTCTACTGTTACATCAGCCTTTCATAAAAGGGAAATGTTAGATCTGGGGGCCAGGAGAACTGGTGTTGATCCTGGTTCTTCCATTTAACAAGTACTTGATCATGTCCCTTCCCTTTTTTGGGCCTCAGTTTCTGTTCTATAAAATAAGACTTTTGGACAAGCTGAGTTCTAAGATCTCTTCCTAGGTTATATCTGATGGTCCTAAATCACATATGAGATTTTTTAAAATAAGATCCAATTTCTTTCTAGTGGCTCAGCTGTGTGCAGAAGAGTTCAGGGCAACGTTATTGGAAGACAACTAGAGTAGAGGGTCCCAAAAAGGACAAAAATAGTTTTGATATTGACTGGCTAAGGGCAAACCACCTGGTCCTAACAAAGTTGACTTACATCCCCTCTGGCATCCCCATCTTCAGACTCAGAGGAAGACTCCTGGACACTGGAAGAAGGCCGAGACCGACCATGCCGGGGAGATGGGGAAGGGGTCTTGGATTCATCATCACTTTCCCCTCCAGGGACCCGGAGAGTGGCTGAAATAAGGTATAGAGAAACAGGTCACCATCAAGGTTGCTCAGTGTCCCTTATAAGTTGAAATATCCCTCGGTAAGATCTATCACCACCCTTCACCCATTGGCAAATTTCTCCTGGGACATTGATTTTTTTTTTTTTTTGGAAAGGCCCAAGCTGGTCTTTGTTATTGTTCCAGCCCTTTTCTTGACTTCTGGACTTCAAGACCATGCTTTTGAACTAAGTAATTCATTTCTTTCCCTATCCAGCTCCATGAGGGAAGGAACTATATTTCATTTTCTCTTAGTGGTATCCCTAGCATTTACCATATTTTCTGGCAAATAATGAACACTTTACAAATCCCTTCTTCCTTTTGTCCTTCCTTCCTTCTTTCCATCTTTCTTTCATTCCTTCTTTCATTTTCTTCCTTCCTCTCCTCTTTCCTTCCTCCTTCCTTTCTTCCTTCCTTACTGCCTGCCTGCCTTCCTTCCTCTTCCTTCTTCAGGCAAAGACCCAGACCTATTGCATTTGTTGTAGTATTATTTTCTGGGAAGGGGTGGGGAGAGGACAAGGGTAAAATTTGATATAATAACTCAAACAAGTATGTGCCAAGAATTATGGACCAATAATACATAAACAATAAGTGAATCAATCAATTCATGGGGCTTATAATCAAGAGACCTGGATTCAATCCCCAGTTCTGTAATTTATTAGTTAAGTGACCTTCAGATTTATATCATCTACTTTCACAAGGTTATGATAGTTTTTTAAACCTTAAAAAGCTATCAAAATGGTAGTAATTATTATCATGTTATCTCATTTGAGAAACTGTGTTTTTAAATTGTTCCCTGTGAGAAAGCCCATGAATCTAACACCATTCTCCCACTGATACTATCTGGATATGAAGAATAGAACATTAGGGTTTCATAAGGATAAAAATTCCATACAACCTAAAGGGTAAGGGAGAGTTCTTGGAGAACTCTGAGAAAAGTAAACATGCGACATCACACTGCTGACTTTTATGATTTTCTACATTTTTAGTGTTCTTTACCCATCTATGTACTGCTATATACAACTGAAAAGTAAGTAAATTATTTTCTATTTCCATTCATTCATCACCAGAAATCTATCAACTTTGATTTTTCTAGAGTTCTATTCAGATTCTTAACTTCTTTCTTATTTAATCTTTTAACTATATATAACTGTATATCATTAAGATTCATCATTATTATAATTTTATTATCTTTTTGCCTCCAATTGAATTAACTTTTTTCTATGGGTATTTAGATGCCATGTTATTAGGTTCATATATGTTAAGTATTGATACTGAGACACTGACTTAGTGTATGAGTCACAGACAAAAAAAGAGCAAAGTAAGATTGGAATAGATGCTGGGATGGTTAAATTATGACAAAGAAGATAACAGAATAAATACTATATATATATATACATACATATATATATATGAAATCAAATCTGATAGACAAGACAAACTGGATAGAATGGTGAATTTTTCATGAGAAAGGCATGGGTTTAATCAACTCTCAAGTTTATAGGTTATCTGTATTAGGATCTGAATTCAAGGAGATGGTTTCTATACCATCAAAGTCATAAGTTCTCATTCTGATGTATTAAAAGAACTAGAGACAAGCCTCCACTTGTGAGATGGATTCTTTAAGAAGGACTTATAGGAAGAAATGGGGTAGAACTCCAAAAGATAAATGAGTAGTGATTGGTACCACAAGGGATATCCATTTGAATTAAATCACAGATATCTCAAAATATCAGAGATTAATAATAATGATAATATAAACCTGAATTAGAAAAAATTAGGAAAGTTAACTGTAATATGAGTAAAAAATTAATATAATATACTTTGAGAGAGGAAGTATGGTAATAAATAGAGTGTTGGAATCATGAAAATATTCAAATTCTGACTATGACAATTAGCTTAGATCTTAAGCAAATCAATTTAACACTTCTAAGCCTCAGTCAATTCTTAAGAGTTTAAGTTAGGGACAAGTTGCTAGATTGTTAGTGGAGAAAGTTTACACATTGGGGAAATCAGAAGGGCTTCTGTCAACATATATAAGGTTGGATTCCAAGGTCAAATACAAGAGGGCTCATGGGTGACTCACTGTTTAGAATTTTTGGCATAAGAGATAATCTATTCACAGATCACAAGATGAACTTGCTAATAAGCACAAATGATTAATTCATTTTGGATAACTTATTATTTGTGAGACAGATGGCAGCTCTGCCCAATCCTGCTCTTTTATTATTTTCTCCAATCCCACCACCTGTGGGTCTCATTTCAGTAAATAAAAATCAGCAGGTCTATTCTTGTTTCCTAGGAAAGGAGGTTCTGGGGCCAGCCTTGAGCAGCGGGCTCATAGAAAAGGTGTCCACTTTGCTCACCCTGACTGATCTTGGCAGACACCATCTCAGTAATCTGGGATGTCAACTTCTGGAGGAATTCTTCAGTTCCAACATCAGCAAGAGAAATGTGGCCTCGGCCCTCATCGGTTTCTGATGGTTCCCCTGAGGGAGCAAAAATATGGACATCATAAGGGCAGATAGAAAAAATGTTTCTCAGGCTTTAAGGCTACTTATAAATTATATAATAACAGTTTTGTTTTGTTTTGTTTTGAAAGCATTAGAAGGGACCTTTTTTAATATCATCCCATGATAACACACCCAACAACTGATCACCCAGTCTCTGCTTGAAGCCCACTAGAAGGAAAAAATTTCTTCCCAAGGGAGCCTTTCCTGTTTTAGGAGAGCATGATAGAGCAACTAGATAGTTCTACAGTGCACAGTGCCAGGCCTGGGGTCAGGAGCTCTCATCTTCCTGAATTCAAATCTGGCCTCAGACACTTATTAGTTGTATGACCCTGAACAAATCACTTAACGCTGTTTGTCTCTGTTTCCTCAACTGTAAAATGAGCTGAATTAGGAAATGGCAAACTACTCCACTATCTTTGCCAAGAAATCTCAAATGGGGTCATGAAGAGTAAGAAATGACTAAAATGACTAAACAACATCAAACAGTTAAGAAATGTTTTCCTGAGCTTAAATTGATCTCTTTGCAGCTTATATTGCTCAACTAAAGAGAAGTTAGCTTAGCATCTTAGATTCTACTTCCAACTCTCCTATTAATTCAATACTTGTTTTTACTCTGTAACAACTTATTCCAGATTTCCCTTTCTTTCTCAAGGGTGCTGCTAAATGGTCTTTGATTCCTTCTATTCTCTCTAAAGTCCAAGTGTTTGAAGGGCTGTCACCTGGACAAGGTATTGGACTCATTTGCTTGATACCAGAGGTCAGAAATAAAAGCAATGGGTGGAATTAGAGGGAGGGAGGTTTTGGCTTGATATAAGGAAAACATTTCAAAAAACAAGAGCTGTCCAAAAGTAAAATTGGCTTCCTTTGGAGGAAATGAGTTCAGCATCACTTTGACGTCTTCAAGCAGAGATGGGAGAGTTGGAGATGTTGTCATAGGGATGGTGGCTCAAGTTCAGGTTCTGAGACTCCTTCCAGCTCTAAGGTTCTGTCATAAAGAGTCAACAAGTCGTGCTGATTCTTTCTTTCTTTGCAATGTGTCTCATATTGCTATTCCTTCCCTCCCCCTTGTCCTGGTCTTTATCACTTGGACTAGTGATCTCCTATATGGTCTCCCTGAATATAGATAGCATCTTAACCCTCTGTTTCTTCCTTTATTGATCTTCATCTAAATGTTCTCCCTGCTAAGCCCTTCTTGTTCCTATATTTCTTTAGTTGTGCATCCTTTTAATGCTTTTTAAGTACCTATAATGTTCATTGAGTCACATTTCCTTCAACTGTTCCTTTGATTTAAGCTTGGTTTGGGGTTCTTTCTGAGACCAAGGATCCTCATCTTTTCCCTGAATATTTTGTTCTACTATTTATCCTTCATGCTGAACCTCTAGAGATCATATCTTGGAGGCTCCAAGATCTTCAGCTCTGAACTCCTGAAGATCATGTGGCTTCATTTTCACCCTAGTCATCTTCTTCTCTGCCACTACATATCCTGATTCCCTCCCACCTGCCAATTCTTACTCTAAAAACTTGCATCAAATAAGCATGACCAATTAACTACTCTTCTAATAATTGTCTCTTTGACTTTCCAGTTTAAAATATTCTGCCCTGTCCACCACCACCCTTTACAAATTGTCTCTTTCTATTAGGATGTGAGCTCCTTAAGGGAAAGGGCTGTCTCACTTTTGGAATTTGTATTCCTACCTCTTGGCATGTAATAACTATTTTATAAATACAATTATTCATTCATTCATTCCATCATTCATTCATCCAGACACTGTTCCCTTTGAATAAAATATGTTCTACCAGAGTCATATTATAGCCATAGATCTCAGGTCCTATAAAGTTTCAGTGATATGTATAAGGTCTAATTTGCCTTCTTTGGGATTTCCAGGTTGTCTTGCATGTTCTTTGTTCTTTGTACATTTTTATAGACACTTGAGACCTTTTATTTTATTATTTATTCCTTTCTTGGGTTTTGTTTCTTGTGAACTTCTAGTTGTTTCTACTATTATTCTTCTAGTCAATCAATCCACAAGCATTCGTTAAGCAATAAACAAGCACTCTGGCAGGCATTGGGGATACAGAAAAAGAAACAAAATAGTCTCATGATAAACTTATATGGTAAACCTATATGGTAAATATACATGTTTTCTCCCCCTCTTTTCTTTTCAAAGATCCTTGTTTAAATTTGCAAGACTCTAGGAAAGATATATTCTAACCAACCCTCATTCAATATATTTCATTCCTCATCAGGGTTCTGTGATTCCTATATTTAAGCAATGATCCAGAAATCCAAATCTCATTCTCAGACACCATATTCATAAACATTGTTTCACAACCCTTTTCTCTTCTGAATCTCTTGTCTCAATGATGAAAACGCCATTTATGCACTTAAGTTCTTCACTTTCTCCTCAAGACTCCATAATCAATGGCAATATCTTCTCAAATCCCTCTGGCACAATCATTTGGGCTCATGTGAATCATCAAAAGTGTTGAATAGACATCTACTTGAACAAGTCTTAGAAGATTCTCTGTCACATTTTGGAAGCAAATTCCAGGAAGACAGAATGTCCCTTTACTACTGTCATCAACTACTACTGTCACTGTTGTCACAAGTAGATGCATCAGTTTCCTTTAGCAGTAAGTCACCAATGGCAAAGGGGTCAGAATTATATAATAATGAATAGAATGATGGCTGGTGTCAAGAAGCCCTGAGTTCAGAAAATCACAAAATCTGATGGCTGGAAAAGATCTCAATGGCCATCCACTCCAATCCATATTCCCAAAGGAATTCCCCCTACAACTTTGATTTGAATTCCACCTCAGACACTGAACTGATTGTGGGACCATGAGCAGGTAAGTTAACCTTTTTCAGTCTTAGCTTCTTCCTCTGTAAAATGGAGCTAATAACTTTTGGTTATTTTACTTGTTATGAAGATCAATAAGATATGCACTTTAGATTCTTTCTCTTTCTCTCTCTCTTCATATATATATATATATGAATATATTTATATGTGTTTGTGTGTATATATATAATTATAGATATGTATAATTACATAAATATATGCAAATTGTTTTGGTGGGCACCAGCATTGATGTTTGGCACATCTATCACCTTTAGTGGCCCTCATGGGGTACTGCCATCTGTCCTACCCTACAGAGACTATTATAATTATATATTACAAATTATAATTATATATTATAAATTATATAACCAACTTAATGGACTCTGTTAATTTTTTCTTTCCTTTTTTCCTTTTTTAATTCCCATTTTCACTCTGCCCCAGAGGCTCTCTCAAGGCCTGGCTAAAGGGGCACAGGTCTTTTGGCTGAGACAAAGAAGCTCAGGGCTATGACCAGCTGTGAGACAGAGCTGTTTCCAGGTCTCTGCTGCTCAAATTGTTTTGTTTCTGCAGCTCTGCTTAAAGGAAATAAGACATTTAATTTTGCATGCTTTCCAGCATGAATTAAGACATTTAAACTTGTGTATGTGTGAGTGTACAGTATGTTCTAGCATTAGTGTCACCATAGCAACAGGTTTTGACCCACTTACTGGTCCATCATTTTACCTCCCCCTTTGTGCTCTCCCCTATCTCCGCACCACCCCCTACCTCCCCTTCCCCATTATCTCTAGCTTCTATGAAGAAAAGGCTTGGCTTTTAAACACAGAAATGATTACTACTCCCAGTCTTCTTTCACTTCCCCAGGAAGGACAAAATTAAGGAAATAATCACTGCCCAGTTATGCCCTGGATTTCTCTTACATTTTGCTTCAGGGTCCTCCTCTTTCTTCTATGATGGACTCTCCCTACAGCCTGACAGTTGTCAGATAAATGTGTGCCCCCCCCCACTTATCTTGCCAGTTACTGTCATAATTTCTGAACTTCCAAAAAAACTAAAAAGTGCAAGTATAACAAGGTTTAAGCATTAGAAACGATTTTGTGTAGTTGTTTGTATGCAATTGATAAAGAGAAATAGTTAGCCTTGACAGAGAATTTAATATTTAGTTTGAAGTTTGAAGACGATTGTGTTCTTCCATGATAAGCATTTTTTGTCAAATATTAGTTTTTAAAAAATGAAGGAAACAAATTGCGTAATTTCATTTTGTTTTTGTGAACATGTCATATTACTGTTTGGTCCTGATGTGTGTTACATATTATCTACCATCATCATGCTTATATTCAGACTTTGAAGAATAGATTCATGTTAACATTGCTGATCCTATTAGAATGTGATACTGGATAATATGTGAAATGCAAAATAAAGTATCATTCAAGGTGAAAAAAACAAAGAACGGATACATATATGTCATTATCATTATTATTATTTCTTTCTTTATCTGGTCCTTACTGGAGGGGTATGCTGGTAAATATTTAATAACCAGTTCTCTGGAAAAAAAAGTACGTACAATACACTTTTAAATTTAACCTGTATTGTTTACATTTTCTCTGTCTCTTTTCATTTTTTTTAAATTGGTTTTTGCAAGGCTATGAGGTTAAGTAACTTGCCCAAGGTCACACAGCTAGGTAATTATTAAGTGTCTGAGGTGGGCTATGAATTCAAGATCCTCCTGACTCCAGGACTGGTGCTTTATCTACTGTGCCACCTGGCTGCTCTCTCCATCTCTTTCTTAAGTCTAGACAGTCATCAAAAAAATAAATCAAGTCCTGAATTTTAGCATTTGCCAATTTTAAAAAAAAAATTTTTTTAGGTTTTTGCAAGGCAAATGGGGTTAAGTAACTTGCCCAAGGCCACACAGCTAGGTAATTGCTAAGTGTCTGAGGTTGGATTTGAACTCAGGTACTACTGACTCCAAGGCCGGTGCTTTACCCACTATGCCACCTAGCTGCCCTGCATTTCCCAATTTTTGAAATGCAAGTTATTGCACTGAAAATTTAACAACTGATTTTTTCCAAATGAAATTATATTTTATTTTTCCAATTATATGCAAAAGTAGTTTTTAACATTCATCCATTTGCAAATTTATGATTTAACAATTAATTCTTTTTTTTTTTTTGGTTTTTGCAAGGCAAATGGGGTTAAGTGGCTTGCCCAAGGCCACATAGCTAGGTAATTATTAAGTGTCTGAGATCCGATTTGAACCCAGGTACTCCTGACTCCAAGGTCAGTGCTTTATCCACTACGCCACCTAGCCGCCCCTTTAACAATTGATTCTTTTTTAATTAAAGATATTATTTGAGTTTTACAATTTTCCCCCCAATCTTACTCCCCCCCCACAGAAAGCAATCTGTCAGTCTTTACTTTGTTTCCAAGTTGTACCTTGATCCAAATTGGGTGTGATGAGAGAGAAATCATATCTTTAGAGAAGAGACAAGAATTCTAAGAGGTAACAAGATCAGACAATAAGATATATGGGTTTTTTTTCCTAAATTGAAGGGAATAGTCCTTGAACTTTGTTCAAACTCCACAGCTCCTTATCTGGATACAGATGGTACTCTCCTTTGCAGACAGCCCAAAATTGCTCCCTATTGTTGCAATGATGGAATGAGCAAGTCCTTCAAGGTTGATCATCACTCCCATGTTGCTGTTAGGGTATACAGTGTTTTTCTGATTCTGCTCATCTCACTCAGCATCAGTTCATGCAAATCCCTCCAGGCTTCCCTGAAATCCCATCCCTCCTAGTTTCTAATAGAACAATAGTATTCCATGACATACATATACCACAGTTTGCTAAGCCATTCCCCAATTGAAGGAGATTTACTTGATTTCCAATTCTTTGCCACCACAAACAGGGCTGCTATAAATATTTTTGTACAAGTAATGTTTTTACCCTTTTTCTTCATTTCTTCAGGATATAGACCCAGTAGAGGTATTACTGGCCAAAGGGTATGCACATTTTTGTTGCCTTTTGGGCATAGTTCCAAATAGCTCTCCAGAAAGGTTGGATGAGTTCACAGCTCCAAATAATTGATTCTTAAAAGTCTGTTTGAACTGATATCAGTACACAATCTGAATTGATATATTTCCAACATGGCTCCACAGCATCATTCTTAAGGAAATATTTGCTGCTGCTTCTCCAGAATATACAGTTCTTCTTTGGGAAAAGCCTCAAATGTGTTTCTTTATTCCAAGTGTTCAGTGGTGCTTCTTCCCTCCTTCCTCAAACTCCTCTATGTGACAGTCTTTGACCTTCAAACCTCATGATATAGGGAAAACCAGATTATTTTTCTTTCTTTTCATATTATATTCCTTCACTTTTTAAAAAAGGAATATTTTTTCAGATAATCTGGAGAGTCAAGAAGTGTTTCTTAAACCTCTTTATGTTCTTATCTAGGAAGGAGATCAGCCTAATGCATTGGGCATGGCTAGCAAGAGTCCTCTGGCTGTGATAGAAATATCAATATCCTAAGCTCAGTGCAGGTCCCTGATAAATTCTTCCTTTCTTCCTGAAATGCTGGAAGTAAGCTTCTCAGTCCTTATCTTTCTTGTTAGTAGCTCTCTTGAAAAACTGTTGTAGCCACTTGCATCAAGGGATCTTTACTTCTGGAGTTGCCATTTTCCTGACTTCACCCCTCACTTAGTCTTCTCTCACTTAAGTCTCACCTGTCTTACCACATTCCTTAACTAACGTGCTTCATGCATCCATCTCCTCCTTTGAACCTTCTATCTTCTTTGGTGGGAGTCTTCTTCCTTTACTTTCTCCCTTTCCTCAGGTTCTTCACCTTTTTCCTTTTTTCCTGCTTCTTTTCTTCATGTCTTGTTCATGTTCTTTTCCCTTTCAAGATCTTGTGTTTAGAATCTGTCTTTAGTTCTTGCCCTTTTCCTCCTTTGGTTCAAGCCATTCAGCTTCTCAATTTTTCCTCTTCAAATCAATATTTCACCTTCTTTATGATCCTAAATCACCTTCATCATTGTTTCTTTGATCATTCAACTTCTCAATTTTTCCTCTTCAAATCAATCTTTCACTTTCTTTATGATCCTAAATCACCTTCATCATTGTTTCTTTGATTTTAGCCCAAATCTCCTGATCCTTTTTCATAACCTACTCCCATAACTGTTTTTCTCTCCACTTCATTTCTCTAACTTCTTCAAAGTCAAGCTGAGGTGCAACTTCTTCCACAAAGTCTTCCATGATTATCTCAGTCCATGGACCTCCTTTCCTCACTTTTCTAAGCACCCATAGTCTCCAACATCTCTACCACACATGTGATGCCTATTATGTGCTCTCATATTGTTCTTTACCACTTTTTACATATATGTTCTAGCTATGCAAATAGACTGAAAACTTCATGAGGACAGGTATGGTTTCTCCATTGCTCCACCCTGAATAGATGCTTGTTAGACTGTGACCTCCACTCTGTCTTATCAAGTTTTCTATCTTCCTAAAGAGTCTCAGATTCTAAATGATTAATGGGTGTTTGCAGAATGCTAATGGATTTAATAATGGCATGATGACAGTCTCCAGTTGCCTAGAACTCATTTTAATTCAATGATCATTTGTTAAGTGAACACCATGTACATGGTCTCATCTCTATCTATCAAAGTCTTTCTTCTTCTTCAAGTTCGGTTTAGAAGCCACCTCCTCCACTGAGCTTTACCTAATGCTTTCTCCAACTCTAATTTCTCTAGATCACATTTCTCCAATCACATTCTACCATATTGCCTATTTACTTTCACAAATCACATTCTTCTCTCTGTCACCTAATTAAGTCAACAACTCCCCAGTACTGTTATTTTTCTGCTTTATTTCATATTCTCATCACAGTTCCTAGCAAAGAATAGATACTTAATAGATTGAATTGTTCTTGATATATAATAATAACAGGCGCTCAACAAATGACATAATATACATGAAATACTTTGCAAACTTGAAGCTCTATGTAAATATTAGTTATTATTAATAAAACTTGGTATTATTTTGTTGATGGACTGACCAAACCTTTTTGGTTTCAGCAGTGGAAAAACTACCTAGATGCCCAGGTAAAAGATGTCAACTGTTTCTCCTACCTTTCTTTGGTCGATCAACCTCATTAAAGCCTGTGGTTTCTGATGTCTGGACTGAGCCGGCTCCAGCTCTGTAAGAATAGAGGGGAGTGAGCAAAAACCGGGGATTAGAAAACTAGAAACCTCATCATGACCAATTCTACCAGTCAAAAGTACATTCATATACTTTGTAACCCTCCAATCTCTTCCAAGTCCCCTACAATAAGAATCCCAGAACCTTAGAATGGAAGGTCAGGAAGGATCTTTGAATATGAAATAGAAGAGCCAGAAAGGTTCTTATAAAATAGAAACATGTCAGAAGTGAAGGAAACATAGAGCACAGAATACCTGGGATATGAGGGTCCACAGAATATAGAATGTTTAAAGTAGAAGAAATCCTAGAACATAGAATGTCAGAGCTGGGAAGGTTCTTAGGACACAGAATGTCTAAGGCAGAAAGAATGTTAGGACCCAGAATATTAGAGCTGGGAAGGATTTTCAAGAGTATAGAATGTCAGAGATGGAAGGGCTGGAAGAGATCTTATAATATTGACTGTCAGAGCTGTAAGGGGCCTTAGAGACTTTTAAGTTCAATTCTTAATTTTTATAAATGAGGAAATTAAGGGCTAGATGAAGAAGGTAATTTGCCTAAGGGCATGTTAGTGGCATAACAATCCAATGTACTTCTCACTAGACAGTACTATTTCTACACATGAGATGCAACACACATTGTTCAGGTAGCATGCATGACAGTACATATTATATATATGTATGTATTCACAAGAACACACATACATACATATTATATTCCATCTATCTTAGGAATACATATATATTATATTTAATATATAAACATGTATAAATAATATATGTGTGCATAAATAAATGCCATAACATGAAGCAATCTCAAGAATCATCTAGTTCAGGTTTTCTCATTTTATAGAAAACAAGCATTTATTTAACACCTACTGTTTAATAATTTATAAATATTACTTACTTTGATTCTCATCACAATCTTAGAAGGTAAGAGCAATTGTTATTCTCATTTTTGCAAGTAAGGCAGGCACAGGTTAAGTGACTTGTCTAGGGTCACACAGTAAGCATCTGAGGCAGGATTTGAACTCAGGTCTTCCTGATTCCAGGTTCAGTGCTCTAGACACTGGCCCTTCTAGTTGCCTTACAGACAAGGAAGCTAAGGCCTAGAGAGCTTAAATGATTTGTTGAAGGACCTTTTTGTCACCACTTAGGCAAGTGAGTAGAAGATAGATTATTTGTTATGCTTCCCCAGGATGGTGAGCTATTTTTAACACAATTTTAGTCTCCTATTCGGGAAGATGGGCTGTCACTCACCCCAGGAGCAGGTTTGAAATCAGAGCTTCCTTGACTTTCTTCTGCCCTTTAGCTGCCCCATCTAACTCCGGAGCTGTAAGGAGATCATAGGGAGTTGTTACTATCAGTAGGGAAGCTGACACCTAGAGAGAGTGAGGGGAATATTGCTAAGCTGTCTTCAGAGACTAAAGCCAGATATGGAAAAGGGCTTTCTGTACTCCCATGCTCTTTTTCTACAGTTCTACATAGAATTTTGAAGACAAAAGGGACTTCAAAGTATCTCTACTCCCACTAATACCTGAGCAGAAATTCCCTCTACAACACTGCTGACAAGAGGTCATACAGTCTCACCAGAGAGAGGGACTTCAAAGGTATTTTTGGTGACTCTGGGGCAGTTCCACATATAAGGAAGATCTTCATTCTGTACAGCTGGAATCTGCTTCCCTGATGTTTTTGCTCACTGCCTGCTCCTAGTTCTGTTCTCTTGGATAAAGAAGAATAGGACCACCCCCTCTTGCACATGCAATATGCCCCAAAGGTATTAAATGTAACAGTAATGTTCATTTTTCCATACTCCTTCTTTGGCAGGAATCTTCTTTTCCTCCAACTTTTTTTTAAAGTTCATCTACTTTAATATTTTTTAACATTCATATTTTTAAGTTACGAAATTTCCTTCCACCTTCTCTTCCGTCAGTGGTGAACAATCAGGTTAACACTGTACATACATATTTTTGATAGACATGTTTACAGATAAGTCATTTCTGACACGAGGAATTAGGATTAAGGGAAAGAAATACATAAGAGATAATTTTTATAAAGTAGTCATCAGATTCTGAAGGGTTTTGTTTTTGCTTTGTTTGTTTTTTTTCTTCCTCTGGATTGGGGATAACATAGTCCATAGCTGGTCTCATACAGTTGTCTTAGCTCTCTGAACTGCTGAGAGGAGATGCTTCCATTGATCAACTCACAATGTTGTTGTTAATGTGTAAATTTTTCTCTTGGTTCCACTTCCCTCTCTCAGCATCAGATCCTGTAACTCATTCCAAGTTTCTCTAGAGTCTGACCATTTATAGAATAATAATATTCCATTGGGAAGTGGCTAAACATGAATAGAAATTCATGCATCATAACTTGTTTAGCCACTTCCCAATTGATGGGGCATCCCTTCAATTTCTATTTCTTTGCCACTACAAAAAGAGCTGCTATGAATATTTTGGAACATGTGGGACTTTTCCCTTTTTTTACAATTTCTTCTGGATATAGACCTAGAATTGGAATTTCTGGGTCAAATGGTATGAACAGTTTTGTTACTCTTTGGGCATAGTTCCATATTGCTCTCCAGAAAAGTTGGATCCATTCTCAACTCTACCAGCAATGCATCAATGTTCCAATCTTCCCACAACCTCTCCAACATTGATCATCTTCCCTTTTTCTCATCTTAGCCAATCTAATAGGCATGAGGTAATACCTCACTGTTGTTTTAATTTGCATTTCTCTAATCAATAATAATTTGGAACTTTTTTCATATGATTATATATAGCTTTAATTTCTTCATTTGAAAACTGTCTATTCATATCCTTTGACCATTTATCAATTGGGGAATGACTTATACCTCATAATTTGATGCAATTCTCATTATATTTTAGAAATGAGACCTTTATCAGAACTCCTAGTTGTGAAGATTGTTTCTCAGATTTCTGCTTTCCTTCTAATTCCGACAGCATTTATTTTATTTAGTGCAAAACCTTTTTAATTTAATATAGTCAAAATCATTCATCTTGCAATTTATAATGTGATCTAATTCTTGTTTGATCACAAATTTGTTCCCTTTCCATAGATCTGATAGATAAAGAATAATTCTTGGTCTATTAATTTATCTAAATCCTTTTGATCTTATTTTGGTATAGGGTGTGAGATGTGATCTGTGCCTAGTTTTTGCCTTACTACTTTCCAGTTTTC
Source organism: Macrotis lagotis (assembly GCF_037893015.1). Taxonomy (NCBI): domain Eukaryota; kingdom Metazoa; phylum Chordata; class Mammalia; order Peramelemorphia; family Peramelidae; genus Macrotis; species Macrotis lagotis. The sequence goes on along the minus strand of NC_133665.1, from coordinate 102,579,599 downwards.
CCAAAATTTTTGTCAAATAGTGAGTTCTCTTATCCAGAAGCTGATGTCTTTGGGTTTGTCAAACAGTAGATTGCTGTAGTCATTTACTGCGGTTTCTTTTGAACTATCCTAATCCACTGATTACTCTATTTCTTAACCAGTATCAGGCAGTTTTGATGACTGCCACTTTACAGTATAGTTTTAGATCTGATAGAGCTAGGCCACCTTCCTTTACATTTTTTTCACCACTTCCCTTGCTATTCTTGCCCTTTTGCTCCTCCAGATGAATTTTGTTACCAATTTTTCTATCTTGGTAAAGTAGTTATTTGGTAGTTTGATTGGTATGGCACTGAATAAGTAATTTAAGAATTGTCATTTTTTTTATAATAGCTTGACCTAACCATGAGCATTTGACATTATTCCAATTATCTAGGTCTGACTTTATTTGGGTGAGAAATGCTTTACGATTGTGTTCATACAGTTTCTAAATTTGTCTTGGGAAGTAGATTCTCAAATATTTAATGTTGTCTATGGTTACTTTAAATGGAATTTCTCTTTTTAACTCTTGCTCTTGGGCTTTGTTGTTCATATATAGAAATGCTGATGATTTGTGTGGGTTTATTTTGTATCCTACTATTTTGTTAAATTTGTTAATTGTTTAAAAGAAATTTTTAACATGATTTTCTCGGGTTCTTTAAGTGTGCCATCATATCATCTACAAAAAGTGAAAGTTTTGCTTCCTCATTGCTGACTCTGATTCCTACAATTTCTTTTTCTTCTCTAATTGCTTCAACTAACATTTCTAATACTATATTGAATAGTAATGGTGATAATGGGCATCCTTGTTCATCTCTGATTTTATTGGAAATGCTCCAGGTTTATTCCTATTTCATATAATATTTGTTGATTGTTTTAGATCCTATTTATTATTTTAAGGAGAACTCCATTTTCCCCTAAATTCCTAGGTTTTTTAAAAGAAATGGATATATTTTATTAAAGGCTTTTTCAGCATCTATTGAGATAATTGTATGAATTGTTAGTTTTGCTATTGATATATTCAATTATGTTGAGTACTTTCCTACTATTGAACCATCTCTGCCTACCTGATAGAAATCCTACTTGATCATGATATATATTATCCTAGTAATAACTTGCTGTAGTCTCCTTACTAAAATTTTATTTCAGATTTTTGCCGCAATATTCATTAGGAAGATTGGTCTATAATTTTCTTTGTCTGTTTTGGTTCTTCCTGGTTTAGGTATCAGCACTGTGTTAGTATCATAAAAGGAATTTAGCAGAGCTACTTCTCCTATTTTTAAAAATAGTTTATGTAGAATAGGAACTAATTGTTCCTTAAATGTTTAGTAGAATTCATTTGTAAATCCATGTAGAACTAGAGACTTTTTCTTAGGGAGTTTATTGATGGTTTCTTTAATTTCTTTTTCTGAAATGGGGTATTTTATTTCTTCTTCTGTAAATCTGGGTAGTTTTTATTTTTGTAAATATTCATTCATTTCACTTAGGTTTCCAGATTTATTGGCATACAGTTAGGCAAAGTAGTTCCAAATTATCTCTTTAATTTCCTCCTCATTGGTGGTTAGTTTACCTTTTTCATTTTAGAAACTGGTGTTCTTCTCCTTTTCCATCTATCCATACTTTTGTTCTTTATGTCCTTCATGTTCTTTTCCTCCTTCAGATCTTGAGTTTAGGTTCTCAGTTTTTAGTTCTAGATCTTTTCCTCCTTTGGCAAAAGCCATTTAACTTCTCCCTATGTCCTCCCAAGTTTTCTGTTCCCAAAGTAATCTCTGACCTTATGACCCAGATCACCTTCCTCCAGTTTTTCTCTTCTTCCTTCTATCTTCTTCCTCCTTCTTTCTCTCCTCCTCTTCTTCTTCTTCCTCTTCCTCCATTGATTTTGTCTTGTCTTCCAAATTTGAATTCATATTTTTGGACTTCAAGGTCAGAGCTCTATCTACTATATCACCTAGTTTCTTCTTCTAGCATCTTACCATGCCCTGGCTTCTTGTCCCTTCCTGTCCACTGAAGGGTGATGTCATATTGGTTACCCTCTTAGAACACACTCTAGCTTATCAATGTGCTTCCAATATGTGGTTCCCAGAACTGGACACAACACCCAAGACAGCATGTCCAGAGAACAATGGTACTGTCCTCTCTCATATTGGACATTAATCTCTCTTAAGATTACTTGACATATCTGTTTTTGGAAGCTACCTTGTGCTTTTGCTTCATGTTAAACTCACAGTCAATCATAAATTCTTACATGGAGGAAGACAGAGTAGAAGCCCACACACATGAACATCAATCACATTCTCATATGGCTTGACTACAACTGATGGGACCTCATGTGTTCATTCTGTTCTTAAGCAAGTAGAGCATCATTCCTATGGTGGAAACTTAGTTTGCCCCCTAATTACAGTGGTCTCGTGTGGAAGGTGGAGGGAAAAAACAAGGTAATGGGCATCAATATGCTTCTCTACCCCATTGCCCAGAATGAGAAGCTACTTTGGTCCTAGACCAGTCATGAAGGGGAAAAAACAGAAAAACCAAAACTAATTCTGAGGCATCATTTGAGGACAGTGCAGTCCCACATGAACAAGTTAGCTAACTAGAGATGGAACATCATTTTCACTGCCTGTCTTAAAAATAATACTAGCTGTCATTTTATAAGGTTTTATAAATGATACTGATGATAACTCTAAGTCAGGCAAGAGCAGAGATTATTATCTGTGTTTTATAGATGAGGAAACTGAGGTACAAAAGGATAGTTACTTGCCCAAAGTCACATAGGCCCAGGATTTGAACTCAGGTTTTCTGATTTCAAACTGAGTGTGCTATCCATCATACCACATTATTCTCTTGGTTTGGTGCTGAATGCTGACCTTCCACTACAACCTACCTTCCAGTTCTCCTTCCCTTTAAAAGACTTCACTTGGGGATAGCTTCCCCTTTTCGCAGCCCTTGAATTATGGCCCCAAATCTGCTATGCCTGACCCTGGATATCAGAACTGGCTACAGAACCACTTTGTTTTTACTCTCCAAGGGGCCTGGACTCACCATCTGTGACTTTCAGGGTAGCAGAGCAGATGGACTGTCCAGCTCCATTAGTAGCAATGCATGTGTAGGAACCCTCATGTTGCTTCTTTATGTCCAGGAGAATGAGGCTGTGCTGAAGGTTGGAACTCGCAACCTTATAGCCTGGAGTGTCAGTTCGGATCCAAAGGACATCTTCATTGGCTTCTTCCTTTAGCCAGTTCACTGTTGGAGGTGGCTGCCCTACAGGAGACACATAGAAAAGAATAACTCCCATGGCATCAAAAGAACTCAAATCAATTCCAAGTAATCTTCTTATTGTTTTATTTAGTTCTGTATAACATCCCTTTGATTATCTGGCATAGCATGAAAACTGTACATTAATTTTGATAATGTCACTTTTATTATACTGGCATAGCCTAGACATGAATAATGAATATTCCTCAAGCTACAGTCATAGTCAGTAAACTTTTATTATGTTATGACTATCCAGGAATGTGGTAATATTCTTAAGTTGTTTTTTAATTCTTTAATAGATTACTCAATTTGGAGTCAGAGGACCTAGGTTCAAATGCAGACTTTGTGAGACTTCAGGGAAAGAACTCTTTTGTGTTCCAACTTCCAAGTTTATAAAATATATATATATAAATTTATAAAAGAAAAATAATAATATTTACCCTTGTCTGACATATATAATTATCATCAAGGTCAAAGAAGATATCTTCAAAGTACTTGTAACTGAATCTATACAGGTCTCTTCTGAGACTAGACTTCTTTGCTAGACTATTTTTTTCAATTGATATTTTATTTTTCCAATAATATATTATAGAAAGTTTTTCAACATTCATCCATAGGCATATACATATTTTTAAGTTACATAATTCCCTTCCATCCTTCCTTTCCACACCCCCTCAGCAGTCAACAATCTGGGGAATATTGTACATACAGATTTGTGTTCAACGTGTTTACGGATTAGTCATTTTCTGTATGAGGAATTAGGGTTAAGGGAAAAGAAAGAAAACTATGAGATACGAGAGAAAAACATAAGAGAAAACTTTCAAAAGTGAATGTAGTGTTAATTCAGATTCTATAGGGTTTTTCTGTTGTTGTTTTTCTTCCTGTAGATGAGGATAACATTGTCCATAGCCAGTCTAATACAGTTGTTCTAGCTCTCTAAACTGCTGAGAGAAGCTGCATCCATCAAGGTTGATCAACTCACAAGGTTATTGTTAATGTGTCTGATGTTCTCTTGATTTAGCTCTCTTAGCTCATGTGCTTTGCTAGATTAAGCCCCAGATATTTTATACATTTTGTAGTCAACTCAATAGTAGTAAGTCACATTTCAGAAGCAATTTATGATTTACAAAGGTAGTTTCCACAACACCCCAAAAAGTGGTTGTGCAGCCATTATCATCCTTATTTTACATATGAGTAAAATCAAAGACAATAAGCAAAGTGCCTTTCCATGGTCATAATAGCTAGTCCCTGAGCTAGAATTTGAATTTAAATCTCCTCCAAGTCTAATGTTCTTTCCACAGCACCATGCTGCCTTATTGAGTGTATGTGGGACATAGTAGTAAGAGCCCTGGAGTGGGAAAACCTGGCCCAAACATTCACTGGCTCTGTGATCTTAGGCATGCCATTGCCATTCTCCTCACCATCTTTTCTGTAAGATAGGAAGAAGTGTGTTTTGTATTTATTACCTCTTGAAGGAAAGTTTACCCTTGATGGTTAATCTAGTGATGAACTTCTCTGGACATCAGTAGACTAGTCCTCAATTAACAGATACTCATATTGGAGAGCTCTTAAAAGTTTGGGAGGCTTTCTAGCTTCCCTGGATTTCTTCATCTCTAAGCTAAAGTCCTGTCTTCTGTCTTTTCCCAACACCCTTAATGCTAGTGCCTTCCCTCTGCTGAGTATCTCAAATTTTACCTTTCTGTGTCTTATTGGTCATTGTTTTATTTATTTAATTATTGTGTTGCCTTCCTCATTAGATAGAGTTCCTTGAGAGTAGGGACTGTTTTTTGTTGTTTTTTATGTCTCCACTGCTTAGCCCAGAATAGCCACCTGATATCAAATGCTCAATGTCTCAGGCCCAGACAGACCTTGCAAGTTCCTGGCAAAAACTCTCCAGAATCCAAGGTCACCTTCCTGCTATAATGAGGCATCAGAGAACAGCAGAAGAGAGAGATTGAAAGAAAACAAATATCTCTATCGGTAGATAGCACTTTGCATCTCCCTAGAACACTCATTTATCATGAAATATTATGCATTACAGCTATTTGCAGTCATGTTTTATCCTTCAGTCAGACTATGGGATCCTGGAGGGTAGGAATCACCTCATATAAACTTACTGGGCGCCATATTTTAGGGATGACAGACAAGCAGGAACACATACCCAAAAGGGTATGGTTTTAGCCTAGAGAATATGCCATACAGTACCCTAGGGTTCTAGTTAGCCAGCCTTGACCTGAACAATCATCACAGAGACGAGGTCAAGGAGCCTTCTAGTAGTATGACTGTCAATTACTATCTGTGAAACCTTGGAAAATTCTCATGACCTCTCTGAGACTCAGTTTCATCAGCTGTAAAAGAAAGACAATGCATTATCTACTCCACAAAAGTGTTGGAAGGAAAGGAGCTCTAAGTTGTACAGTACTAGAGAAATGGGATTTCATCTTGTTCCTTTACCTTCAACTTTCACTGAGAGGGTGATGCTAGAGCCCTTCTTTACTTTTTTATTGGTAAATCTTTCCAGGAACCTTGGAGGTACAAGTTGTTCATGAAAATCTGCAAAGAAAAATAGATGAAAAGGTTAGACTTTTAAAAAAATAAACCAGAAAACCTAATGATAGCAAGAGATGGTTTCACTTTTCTTCATCTGACTCTGCCTCTCCCAGGAAGCCTTTCCTGATTTGCTCCAGCCTACACCCCCCTTTTCTAACTTTCAGTAGGATTGAGAATGTTCTCTGCTCAGATCCAGAAGCTAATTTGATACTTGCCTCTCCCCCTACTTTTGAAAGCTCAGATCAAGTCCCTTCCGTGATTTTCTGTCTTGTCATTGCAACTCTGGTTAATCTTCCCCTCCATTAAACTAGTTTTGTATTTCTAGTCTTCAGCACTATTGTTTACTTATTTTTTGTCTTTTTTTTGTTCCCTTTACCCTGTATGTATTGGGGGGGGACAGGTAAAAGGCAAGGAAAAGATACATGATGGGTATAAGTATGCTAAGTATGCAATTAAAGATGGCACTCCTGGGAAGTGGTCTGAAACAGTTAAAGACATTCTAAGAAAGATAAGGTAGACATATATTGACAGTGAGGAATACAAATGTTTGGCCCAAACACTGCATTGGTAGCCATGGAATATTAAGAGAATGAGAAAGCCTCCAGGGTGTGGGGTAGACCTTATCTTTATCTCTACCCTTTTTCCTATCCCTATTTGTGTTGCTTTTTTTCCCCCTCTCCTAGATTATGGATGACATGAAGACAGGGACTTTGTTTCTCAATTTCACATATATAATATATATATATATATGCATATATGTACATAAGCATATCTTTTTCAAAAATTTTTCCCTATTCTTGCTTCCCCCCCTCCACAGAAGGCAGTCTGTTAGTCTTTACATTGTTTCCATGGTATACATTAATCTAAGTTGAATGTGATGAGAGAGAAATCTTATCCTTAAGGGAAAAAATAAAATATAAGAGCAAATTTACATAGTAAGATAGTGAGTTTTTTAAAATTAAAGGTCTTTGTTCAAACTCCACAATTCCTTCTCCAGATACAGATGGTATTCTACATTGCAGATACCCTAAAGTTGTTCCTGATTGTTGCACTGATGAAATGAGCAAGTCCATCAAGGTTGAACATCACCCCCATGTTGCTGTTAGGGTATACAGTGTTTTTCTGGTTCTGCTCATCTCACTCAGCATCAGTTCATGCAAATCCCTCCAGGCTTCCCTGAATTCCCATCTCTCCTGGTTTCTAATAGAACAATAGTGTTCCATGACATACATATACTAGTTTGTTAAGCCATTCTCCAACTGAAGGGCATTCACTGAACATCCAATTTTTTTGCCACCACAAACAGGGCTGCTATGAATATTTTTGTAAAAGTGATGTTTTAACCCTTTTTCATAATCTCTTCAGGGTATAGACCCAGTAATGGTATTGCTGGATCAAAGGGTATGCACATTTTTGCTGCCCTTTGGGCGTAATTCCAAATTGCTCTCCAGAAAAGTTGGATGAGCTCACAGCTCCACCAACATACATATTATCTTAGCACATTACACATAGTTCTGTACACAGCAGATATTTAATAAATGATTGTGGAATGAAATTTATTATTTTCTTTGCCCATTTGATTTTCTTCTTACCTGAATCTATCTTCTTTTCTATTTCATTGGGATCTTAATAATAACAGAGAAGAATAAGAAATATAGTCAAGAATAGGAATCTCCCAAATGGCCCCACTCCCTTTGTTTGTACAGGTTGGATACACTGAAGAAAGGGAAATAGTATGGTTTAGTGACCCTCCCCCATCCCTCCATGGATCATTGCTGTGTTGTGGCAGAAGCACTTGTGTGACTCAATGAAACTATGAGCTATGCATGCAGGGTTACCCAAGATATACAGGAAAGTTCTGGTAAAAGAGTGATCCATCACAGAAGGAAATGGCAAACCACTCCAGTATCTTTGCCAAGAAAATCCCATGGACAGAAAGCAATGAACACAAACTTGAACAGACTTTAGAAGATAAGATGGTAGGGGACAAAAAAGTCTGGGATACTATGGTCAGTGGTCATGAAGAGTTGGTCACAACTGAATTACAATTCCAAGCATGGTCAAGGTACTCTTGGGTATGAGAATGCCCAAACAGGACTCTTGTTAGTGAACTGTTAGTAGTTGAATTCTGCTGATAGATAATAGTCCACTTTTGGTTTTCAGGTATGCTAAAGACTTTACACACACACACACACACACACACACACACACACACACACACACAGGCTTGTCTAAGAATCAGACAAACAGTTATAGCAGCATGCCAGTCAAGGCCCCATGCAAGTGGTGTTAAAAGTGTCAGGGCTGGCTAGCTTACCCTGGACCAACAGTCGGGCAGAAGAATAAGCAGAGCCCACAGCATTCCTGATATAGGCAGAATATTCCCCAGCATCTTCCTTTGTGACATTGAGGACTTCCAGTGTGTGGACTGTCTTCTTATCAGTCTTTAGGATCCGGGAGGAGGTAGACAAGGGCTGCCCATCCTTGAACCAGTAGAGGCGGGGCACTGGGTACCCTGAAATGAGAGAGTAGACTTGGGGTGCCTATCTAGAGGGAAGTGAATCTCTAAAAATGCTCTAAAGAAGAATAGTATGAAGAGCTGGGAAGCCACCTGATGTTCATCAAAGCAGGATAGTGAGTAGGAAAGTAGACAAAGACCTACCTCTCTTCTATTAACATTTTCCCTACTAACCACTAATCAAAAATTATTAATTTAAAATTATTAGGAAGAATTATTAAGAACAATAATAATGACTGACTATTTGACCACAGACAAGTCATTTCTCTTCTCTATACTCTAGTCCTCTCATCTGTAAAAATGAATGTATTAAAATAAATGAACTCTAGCATCCCCCTCATTGGTGACATTCTGGATTCTGGGTTCCTTTCAGTTCAGATAATCTACAAAAAGGAAATGGTAGAATTTGGGGGCAGTGTAAGCTGGTGCAAGATTTTGGGTCTAGGGAAGGTCACCCTAGGAAGCAGTTCATTACTTTACTTACAAATCAAGGTGACCTTTAATACAGTTTACTTGGAGTATGGTCAATGCCATCTGCTGATTCTGGCCCAGAAGGTTGGAAATGTCTATCAACAGCAGAAAGCCAGACCCTTAGAACTTCACTTTGCCTCCACACTTTGTTCCTTTTTGGGAGTTCCTGGATAGACAAAGCTTCCTTTACTACCCCCTACCATGGAGGTTCCAGTCTTACCTTTCACCTTAAGATGGAATTTTGCCAGCCGGGCACCAGGGGCAACCTTGATGTCCTGGAGCTCCTCTAGTATTTGAGGCAGCTGCCCTTCCTCTGCAGTTGATTCTGCCCCTTCTTGTTCCCTGCTGATGGGCGATTTGTTAGCAGATGTCACAGGAGGCAATCCAGAGAAGTGGAGCCCACCCCAGGAGGAAAGGCAACAGAAAATTGGGTTCAAGTCAGGGTTTTAGGGAAGGGGTAGCTAGGATAGTCATGGTTGGGGAGGGAGTGATAAAGAATGAAGTGGAGAACCTTGTAAGGTTTACTGTATAGTCAAAGATAAAGTTCTTATCTATCATTTAACTGACCCTGGGACATATATTTATTAAATAAATGAATGAACTTTTCCTGTGATGGGTCATTGATGCATGGAGGTAATAGTGGTTTCCCAAAGACTGGGTAGGCAGAACAGGTCTACCAAGATGGAGGAGCTAGGAATAGAATTCTGATGAAATTATCACCAGTCCATAAGTCATAAGAGGATGTACTGGTCTTCTGTGGCTTGAATGTTACAAACAAGAGAGACTTCCAGTCCATTAGAAAGCCTCCCTTCTTTTGCCCATGAAGGATAAATGGGAGGAAATGAATAAAACATACAAAGTATGAGGAGATGGTAGTAGACTGTGATTATTTTGGACAGTGGATGAAGTACCAACATTATTAGAATCATAAATGCATCAAAATAAGAATGAATGAATGAAGTAAATGGCACCACCAAGGCCTTATCTGGGGCAGATGGGTAGAGCTAGGACTAGGTGAGAGGATAATACTCCAGATTAGACCCTCTTCTCTCTGAACACCTTTTCACAGTCTCCTCTATTGTATTCTTATTATTATAAATCTCCAGGACCTAATCATGGGTATAACTAATAGAAAGTTGAAAGCAAATACAAACTCATCCTCCTTTGTATTCTTTGTTCTAAGACCTCTTTAAGCTCCAATAGTTCATCAGGCTCTGAAACTAAAATAGTGGAATTTCCTTCTCCTCTCCTGTCTCTCTTCTCCCCTCCTGTCTCTCTTCTCCCCTTTCTGCTTCTTCCTCTTCCTCCTCCTCCTCATAATATATATTATAGGATACTCAACCCCCACAATTATGTAGCTTTCCAGTTCTTTAGAGAGCTGAACCACAATCCTATATCCCTTGGATAAAAGTTAAACTCTTTATTACCTGGACAGGTAGCCCTGCGCACTGAAATAGGAAGAAGTCTCTGTTGCATCTGCTGCTGTATCATAGTCAGTGCTTGTCACTGGAGTAAAGAAATGAAAGAAGATCCTGGGTAAATTGGTGCCATTTTATTTATCTAGATCTGATAACTGATCCATTTAAATTTTTTTCCCTGGGGAATCAGCCCAGTGTACAAGGTCGAGAAAAGCTGGTGTTCTTGAATAATCCCTGAGATAATTCAGCTCACAGGACTGTGATGTCTAAGGGGGAAGAAAGTTAAAAATTGAGAGATCAAGTAAGGTTTTCTGGAAGTGGCGGCATTTTAGTTGGCCTTTAAAGGAGGTGGGGAGGTTATTTCAGGTATAGGACACAGGATAGTATAGTCAGGGAAGTCGGAGAACGTAAGATTTGTTTGGGAAGCTGTGAGGTTCATTTAGACTAAAACACTATAACGTGGGAGTAGGAAAGATGTGAGATAAACTTGTAATGGTGACAGGATAGGATCCTGATTATGAAAAGCCTTGCATGTTAGGTAAAGCAGTAGAATGGAGCCCCTTCTCTCAACTCATATTGGCTCTATCTAAGTCAGACCTTCATCACCTGTCACCTAGACAATAGTCTCCTCATTGGTTTCCTTGTTTTTAATCTCCCCCTTCTCTAATCCAACCTTCATACTGCTGCCAAACTAATTTTCCTAAAACACAGCCCTGAAAATTCACTCCTCCATTCAACAAATTTTCATGGGCCCCTCTTTTCTGTAAAATAAAATAAAAACTTCTCAGCCTGTCAATTTGTGACTCTTGTCTACCTCTTGTGTCTCATTTCATATAATTCGCTTTCAGGACCTTTCCATTCCAGTAAAAGTGTCCTGCTTGTTGTTTCAGAAAACAGTTCATCTTGCAGGGGTGTTCCACCTTATCTGGAATGTGGTCTGTCACTTCTTCCTCTTAGAATCCCTGGCTACCCTTAAAAGCCCACTTCAGGTGGACTACACACAAACCCTTCCTTAAGAATTTTGGGTTTTATTGCCCTATTAAGCACAAATTACTTTATAATTTCATAATATAGTATGGGTGTGTTACTCTACATATTTGTGCTATGGATATACATATGTATATATTTATACTATATAGGATATATAGTATCTATATAGCTTACACATTTGCATTTTAGACATTTACATACTGACATTAAAATATATGTTATACCCTTCAGTGGGAAATCAGTTCAGAAACTGTTAATGCTCATGTCTTTATATTTTCTAGCACGGGGACTTGCACATAGTAAGCATTTAACAAATATTTGTTGAGTGAATTGACTGGAATAATTATAGCATTGAGATCACTGGTTTGGAATCAGAAAGGCTGAGTTTGCCTAATGTTTTGGCTGATTACTATCTATGTGACCTTGGGCAAGTCACTTTCCTCGTCTATTATATGATGGAAATTGGACTTGAGAGTCTTCTAGGCTTCTTTTAGCTCTAAATCATATGAAACTTTTAGGTAATGAACAACAGAGGGGACAAATCATCTTTCTAATAGTCTTGCTTTGTCCTGGAACTTTTCCTTCCACTGCTTTCTCTTCTTCTATCTCTAATGTCCTGTGTCCTGATGGCATTACATGTGCCCTTTCCTGGCTACCCTCCTTGCCCACCCCTCCAGCCAATGACTCACGGTCTACACGGAGCTCAGCCTTGGTAGAAGAGACACCCATGTTGTTCTCAGCCAGGCAGCGGTAGACGCCCATGTCAGCAGGCACCACAGCTGTGATGATCAGCTGGTGGCCGCCCTGCTGGTCCTCATTGATCATATAGTGGTCATCCTCCTCTAGCACTTTGCCGTCTTTGAACCAGCGCACACTGGGTACTGGATGGCCAGCCACCACACAGTCAAAGCTCACAGGGTAGCCATCTTGCACCTCTTGGTTCTGGAGCTCTGTCATGAAAACAGGGGCTATAACAGAAGAGAAAATGGATAGATTAAAGGTAAGGATATGATGCCCATGACCTCTCCCTCCATCCCAAGTTCAATGACAGTATCTGCCTTCTTGGAGCATATGTTCTAGTTGGGGGATAAAACAAATACTATAACTATACAACATCAGTGTTTGAGTGGATTAGAATGGGACCAATCAAGAACTAAGTAAGGTAACAGGATAGAAAGGGCTGAGAATCAGGGAGGAGACCCTCTCTTTTGTCCCTTTGTGGCTCTGAGGCCCTAAGGATAGGAGAAAACAGATCTCCCAGCCTTGATGGATCCAGATTTCAGGGTAGCATGATAGCCATCCCAACCTTCTGAACCATTTCTGGTGGGAAGAACTCTGTTTGTCTGGGAAGGATCTGGGAAACAGTGGGGAGAAGAGCCTCCATCAATCTGGGCCAGTTATTGGGTCAGGTTTGGGTAGAAGGGAGAGGGAATAGCAAACACCACCTATGGCCACTGTGGAGCAAGGGCCTTCTCCAGTTCCCTACCTGTGTCAGAGGTCAACAGTACTGACGGGTGCTCTCTGGGGGCTGCAGGGTAGGCAAGCTGACCTGCTGGGGGTTGTGCCACCTTCATGATACGCATCTCCACCTTGCGGGGACCCTGCTCAAGGATGTTGATTTCCACTAGGATGCCAAGGGCTGAAAACATCTCTTGGAAGCGAGTGGTTGCCTGGCGGGCCTCACTGGCAGTCTCAAAGCGAATATAAATATAACGATCATCTTCACGGTAGGTTTGCCGGTCACTGGGTTCCTCCAGTTCCACACTGCCCTCCTCTGCACTGAGGAACAGCTCCTCATCAGATACTTCTGAAGCAGCCTTGGTCCGGAAGAGACGGTGTAGTCTGCGGGCAGCCTGGCGGAAAGCATCATCCACTTCGCTGCCCGATGAGCTCTCTGCCTCACTTTCAGCCCCACTGGTCACCGTGGCCCCTGTTACTGTCACCTGGGCACTATGGGAGATGCAGCCAAACTTGTTGGTCACCTGGCAGGTATAGAAGCCAGCATCCTGGGCCTCCAGGCCAGTGATCAGCAGGGAGCAGGTGCCATCCTCATAACTGTCAATGTGGTAGTGCTGCCCATCTGTCAGCTCTACTCTATCCTTTAGCCAGCAGGTCCTCATGTCCGTCTTGCTGATGGCCACACACTCTAGGTGCAGGGAGCCTCCTGCTTCCACCACAACGTCCCTAAAAGTCTCCCGGAAGCTGGGACCCTCATGTTGCTTCATCTCCTTTCTCACCTTATAGCCCTTGAAAGCTGCCTGTATTTTTACAGCAGCCTTATCCATGGAGGGATCCTCCAAAATTTCAGCAGTCAGATCACCAGGCAGCACAGGGGTGGCCACAGGCTCAGCTTCTTCACGCTCCCATGGTTTCCTGATCTTGCTGGCAGCCCCAACCTTGCTCCCAGGCTTTCCTGCCTTCTTGAGGTAGCTTACAAGGGATGGGGTGCCAGCCCGGGACTCATCATCAGAACTGGTATGTGAGAGGTCAGCCTCACCAGTGCGGGCTAGCTCATCTGGCGTGGAGTAGCCTTCAGAGAAGTCCTGGACAGCTTCCTCTACCTCTCGCCGGAGCCTCTGCAGCCGGTCATCCTCCTCAGGCAGCTCGCTGATTGAGTCTAGGGTGGGCTCTCGGCTCATGCGACGCTTTTTGGCGAGGGCCTCCCACAGAAGGTGCAGGTCACCCTCCTGGGCTGCCTCAGGGGGCAAACTGGGTTGGGCAAGGCCATCGACCAAGGCTTCTTCCTCTGGGGCCTGGGATACTGCCACTGGGGAGAAGCAGAGAGAGGGACCAGTCAGTCAACAAAAGTGTCCCAGTAAAAGAGGTCACATGCTTACCATCGACTAGCTCCTCCTTTTCAGAAACTCCCCAAATTGTGTTCCTAATGGAAGGAAGATTATTCCACCTTGTTACTTTTGGGGTCATGTTTTATTTTTTTGGTCTCTCACAATACTCAGAACACTCCTGTGTAGTATTTACACATTCAACAAAGTTTTGTCAAATTGAATTATCTACTTACTGAGGAGGAAATTCCACTGAATTCAATTCAAGTTTTTTAACAAATTATCTACTATGTGTATATCATTTTGTTGAATGCTAGAGGTTACATACAAATTTTCCTTTCATATTCTGGAGATAAGGGAATGATACCCCACAAATCTGGAAAATCTGTGTAAAATTTTTTGGCTATTCCCTCATACCACAGAAAGATTCAGAATTTTTAATTTTTCTTTAATGGGATACTTACAGTACCTTATTGTAAAATTTGGGTAAATTTATAGCATTAAACAATAAAATGTGTTGATATTACACAATAATATAAATTTATTTTGTGCATGTCTGAGTTTCAAAACTTTTTCAGTGTTGCCTATTGGCCTTTGTGTGTTATCTGAAGTTTCTGCAAAACTTTCAAAAAATATGCATTTAATTTCTTATGCTGACCCATGATATATCAAAACCATGTTAGGGAAAGTCATGATGTGGAAGGAATAACTACACATTTTAGACCTGACAAGGTTTTCTGATCTCAAGTAGTTTATGGTTGAAAAGGGGGGATAGAACATTCAATTCTAGGTCAATAAGCATTTATCAAGTGCCTACTGTGTTCAAAGTCCTTTGCTGGGGATGGGGGAAGCTCATTTAGATATGACATGACCTGGGTCCTCCCCTAACTCACAATCTAATGGAATATATCACAGAAAACTATTTTTTCCCAAAAAGATACATGGCCAAAGAAGTTCAAATAAAATGCTACAGGGGCGGCTAGGTGGCACAGTGGATAGAGCACCAGCCCTAGAGTCAAGAGTACCTGAGTTCAAATTCTGCCTCAGATACTTAATAATTACCTGGGCAAGCCATTTAACTCCATTGCCTTGCAAAGAAAAAAAAACTAAAAACAAATCAAATGCTACTTGAATTTCTAGTTCTGTGACCAGTAGGGAGAATGGGGAAAGGTCCATTAATAAAGACTATCTGGAGGATGTAGCATTTGAACTAGACTTGAATGACTTTAATTTCTAAGAGAAGAAGGGGAAGGTCTTCCTGGAATAGAGTGAATAAAGTCATGGAAAGTGTAGCTGTGTGGGACTTCATGCATTCCTGACCAGCTAGGGTAGATAGGATTGGAGGTATAGGTTGTGGTGTTTCTTCTTAAAATTTCCTCACTCTCCTTTGCCTCCATCACACTAAGTTTGTATTATATTTACCTATACACATTTATTTCTCCTAGTAGGTTACAAATTCCTTGAAGGCAGGGACAGCCATTATTCCATTTTGATGATTAGCAACAGTGCCTTCTCTCTGTATAATAATTAATAATAAGGACTTGTTAAATTGCATTGAATAAGTTTGGATGAGTAGATTAGGAAAAGCCTTAAAGATGAGGCTAAGGAGTTTGAACCTTAGCCAGGAAGTCAAAGGAAGACACTGGAGAGTCTTGATCAAAGTAGGGGATGTGAGCAAATTTATGCAGAAATATGTTTAACAATGAGAATGTCAGAAACTCAAGATTGTAATGAATCTATGGAAGCTTCCTGGAGGAAATGGTCTCAAGTTATCACTGAAAGGAGGGCAAAGCTATGGAATTTCGTGATGTCCTACTCTTAGATTTTCCCCCTAGAACTCACCAAAGAGGGCAGGGAGGTGGCACAATTATTGGATCTGGAGTTAGGAAGACCTGAGTTTTAACAATGGCCTCAGAAATTACAAGCTGTATAACCCTGGGTAAGGCACTGTCTGCCTCAGTTTTTACATCTATAAAATGGAGAAAATAATAGTAACCATCTCTCAGGATGTTGTGAGAATAAAATAAGGTATTATTTTTAAAAAGCACTTCAGGGGCAACTAGGAGGTGCAGTGGATAAATACCAACCCTGGAGTCAGGAGGACCTGGGTTCAAATCCAGACTCGGGTATTAATAATTACCTAGCTGTGTGACCTTGCGCAAATCACTTAAACCTTGCCTTGCAAAATAAAAATAAAACAAAAAATACTTAGCATGTTGCCTGCCCCATAATAGGCACTATAAAGGTTTATTCCTTCTCTTCTCCTAATTTCCCTATTTCTGTAAAAGGTACCATCATCAGTCCAGTTAGACACTTCCCTTTCACCTCACCTTTCATAAGAAATCAGGTGCCGTTTATCAATTCTACCTTTTTCAACTTGTCTCAGAACTGACCCCTTCTCCCTCCAACCTTAACTATAGGAATAGCTTCCTAATTGGTCTCTCTTCATCCAGTCTCTTCATCCAGTCTCTCCTCTTTCATATCTCACCTCCACCTGCCTGACTGATATTCCAAAAATGTAGGTATATCTGACCTTGTCACTACCCTGCTCAAGAAGCTTCAGTGGCTCCCCAGTTCCCTTAGGTTAAATTACGAACTCCTCTGTTTAGCATTTAAAACTCAACACTCTCTAGTTCCTGCCTTGCTTTCTAGGTTTATTGATTACACACTATTCTTCATAGACCCTTCATTCCAGCCAACCATGACAACTGTTCCCTGAACAGTACATTTCATCTCTTCCTTTGGGCTTCTGAAGAGATTCACTCTCATGTCTAGTCTTAATTTCCCTTTTCTTTGACTCCAAACTTGGCTCAGCTCAAGTGCCAACTTCTTCGAGATTCTTCCTGCTGATAGTATTTCTTCAATAACTGAGTATTTGTCTTATACATATTGTATGGATTTGCTGTATGACCACATTAGAATTGATAATTTGTGGAATCTCATTCCTTACAAACTTAAAGTTACATAGTGGCAGAAACTTGTCTCACTCTTTTTGTTTTTATCATCTGGGTCTGGCAGAGCCTGATATGGAATAGGCACTTAATAAATGCTTATTAATCACTGGATTATGTCTCATTGAGGTGTGGAGGTGATTCTAGCTTCTCTAAAACAAGGCCAGAAGAGCCTAATTTTTTGAAGAGCCTAATTTTGTCCAGTGTCCTCATTAGACATCAAGTATCATCGTAGTGATAGACTGATTCTGCTATTACAGGAACAACC
Source organism: Macrotis lagotis (assembly GCF_037893015.1). Classification (NCBI taxonomy): domain Eukaryota; kingdom Metazoa; phylum Chordata; class Mammalia; order Peramelemorphia; family Peramelidae; genus Macrotis; species Macrotis lagotis. The sequence goes on along the minus strand of NC_133665.1, from coordinate 102,562,383 downwards.
CCTATGATTGGGATAGACACATTCAGTTGGTTACTTGGTGAGGAATTCTTTGGCCATAACAACTCATGAAATCAAAATTTTTAATCTGGTTCCTCTGACTCAAGAGTTCGTGCTCTTTCAACATCCATGGGGCAGGTCAGGCTGACCCCTAGATGTACAGAACTAGACCCAAAGGACATTGGTATAGGACAAAGGATAGAAGTATTTTGGGAGAATGGTAAGATCTATGGGCTGAGAGGCAGGAGAAGTGGTAGTTCCAATTCTCCAACCAAATCACTATAAGACATTAGGCAAATTACTTCTACTCTGTGGTACTTTACTCCTTCATCTATAAATTAGGATCACTAATCATAGATTCATGTCTACCTCATAAAGAAATGGTGAAGATAAATGTGGAGTATGTTGAGTAAGGATTAATCACCTCATGTTATAAATTCAAAGACAGGGAAGTGACTTGTTTAAGGTCTCATAATGAGTGGGAAAGTTGTAGTGCAGCTCAGATGCCACCTCTTCAAAAATTTCTCTTTGGTCCTCCTCAAACAGAAATGATTCCTTCCCACTTTGACTTTTGATATATTTTTCACCTTCCTGGTATCACTTTAATTTTTGTTCTTGTCTTATCTACTCTACTGAGTCATGATTCCATTTAAAGTATGGACCATGTCAACTATTTTTCATCTTCCCCAGTGTTTTCCATAGTTTTTGCATTTAGAGGAAGAAAGGAAAGAAATGAGATTCTATGAAACATTTACTCTACACCAGTCACTGTGCTAATTACTCTAGAAATATTATCTCATTTGCTCTTCACAACAACCCTGGGAGTTAGGTACTATTAATTTAAAAGATACCTACTGAATACGTGTTGAATACATGAGAGAATGAATGACCTTCTAACTGAATGAATGAAAAAATAAATAAATGAGTTAATATATAAAAGAACACATTAGTACATGTGTAATTAAATGAATGAATGTATGAGTAGATTAACTAATTTCTGAATGATAAAATAAATGACTAGATATATTTCTTGCATGCTTTTCCAATGTGCAATCTATTTTTGTTTATTTCCCCAACCCCTGGCGTTCTCCACTCCCACCCCAGGACACACCTTCAAAAGATGCAGTAGCAGGGGCTTTGCTGCTAGTAGAGCTACAGGTGTAGGAGCCTTGGTCATCGGGTTGGAACCCATGGATCACTAGAGTTTGCTTCTTGCCTTTGGAGATGAGTTCATAGCGGCCACCAGGCTGGATCATCTCATTCCCTTTCCTCCAGGTCACCTCCTGGATCTCACCTGCCAACTCACACTCCAGGTGGACTTTCTCCCCGACCACCACCAACTTGCTTATAGATGTTGAAGTGACTGCTGCTTCTAGAGGCTCTGCAAGGAGACATAAAAAGAATAGTGTTGATACTAAAGATGATGTTCCTAAGCGACTTCCCATATCAAGTGGAAGGGACCTCAGACTCTTAGTCAGTACTAAATATGAAAGCATCAACATAGTTTGGGTTTTCACCTAGCTCACCGAAATATGAAGAATAAATATCAAGAGGAATGGCCTACGAAGTGTTTGGGCACTCATAGATTGGAAAATACTTCCCTTTCTGTGGCAAATATAATTTCTGTCCTTCATTGGGTCATACCTCTAGACTATTGCTACTAAGTGCCCATTTCTCATTTTTTATCCTACCAAGGTGGAGGGGAGGCTACTTAATCTTTGGAAAGCAGGCTATCCCCTCTCCTAGCATGACCATATCTGACATTTAGGCTCTCCTCTGATCCCTCAACTGATTGGTTGAAAGAACCAATTGTTCTTTCATATGTATGTCTTTTTTCAAGACAGACAAGAGGGCAAAGGTTGTGTAGGGTTATGGAAACATAGGATTTTGAGATGGAAGAGACTTTTAGAGATGATCTAGTCTAACTCTCTAATTTTATAATAAAATAAGACTCAGGAAGAGAATGATCTGCCCAAAGTCAAAAAGGTATAGGATACAGGTGGTGGCAGACCTGGGGAATCTTCTCCAAATCCAGTGCTATTTCCACCATGTCTCTTGGTCTCCCCATCATCCTGAGGGGAAAATGTGCCTTTCCCTCAAGAGAAGGACTTTCTGAGGGTGGGATCAAGAACCTTCCTCAATCTCCTCTTCCAAACTCTAGCTCTCAAGATTTTTCTTTCCCTGAGCTCAGGGAAAGGTCTGATCAGTTTATAGGTTAGATGGCTAGCTGTCTGGGAGCAAAGGAAAGGACCATTAGCATTCTGTCTATGGCACCAATAATTAGTCAGGAAAGCTACATATCCAGGATCTTCTACCCAACATACCCAAAGCAGAAACTAGGAAGTATTTTAGAGTCTTGGGTGTATGAAGGGTTTTGAGATCATCAGGGGGAGAGATCAAATTCTTCCCATAAGATCCCAAAAGACTAAGACTAGAAGGAGTATCAAATTATTATTATTCATTCAGGAAGGTAAGGGATTATTTTTATGTTCATTTTATAGGTGAGGTAACTGAGTTGAGGCTCCTAAAGTTAACACTGCAAGTATGAGGGATTTAAACTGAGGCAAAGCTTGGATTTAATATTAATTAATTAATAATAGAGTGCTAAACCTAAAATTAGGAAGACTTGTCTTCTTTTGTTCAAATCTAACCTCAGACACTTACTGGTTGTGTGTCCTTGGGCAAATCACTTCACCCTGTTTGCCTCAGTTTCCTCATCTGTAAAATGAACTGGAAAAAGAAAATGGCAAACCACTCCAATATCTCTGCAAGAAAACCCCAAAGGGGGCCACAAAGAGTTGGACATGATTGAAAAATAATTTAAAAAGGAAAACAAAACTGGTATAAAAAAGAAAGATGAGAAAGGAGAAAGAGAACAAGAAGAGAAAAAGGGGATGATGAGGACAACTAGGAAGAGGGACAGAAAGAAAGATGAAGGTCACTCACCAAGTTTTACTGTCTGAGGAAGGTGTACAGGCTCCCCAACACCTGCCTGACCAACGGCAGCAATACGGAAGCGGTAGGGCTGCCCAGGCACCAGGTCATTCACCACACACTCAGTGCCAGTGACCAAGTCTTTGAGACATGATTTCCAGTCACCAGTTGCTGTCTTCATTTCTACCCTGTACCCAAGCAGGCCAGCTCCACCATCACTCCCTGGGGCTGCCCATGACAAAGTCACTGAGTGGCCACTCTGCTTTACAACCTCAGCATCTTCAGGGGGTTCAGGGAGACCTAAAGATGACAAAGAAGAATGTGTAAGGTCAGTAGTCTACAGGGCTAGATGGCCAGGGATTCTGGGGAGATTCACATCAGAATCTTTTGATCAGGTGTTCATTCAATCTTGTTTGACTCTTTATGACCCCATTTTGGATTTTCTTGGCAAAGATACTAAAGGGTTTGCCAGTCTCTTCTCCAGCTGATTTTATAGATGAGGAAACTTGAGGCAAACAGAGTTATGTGACTTGTTGAGGGTCACATAGCTAGTTATTGTCTGGGGTCAGATCTGAACACAAGAGGCGCCTTCTTGATTCTATCCACTGGGTCACCTAGTTGCCCTACAGCTAGACCCTACCAAAAGGTCATGGTTCTAGAATCAGAAGATATAGGTTCAAGTCTCTGCTCTGTCATTAAGTGACTTGATTGGGGCAACTAATTTATTTTATCTTTCTGAGCCTCATCTCTTTCATTTATATGATGATAATTTGAGCTAATTTGCAAAGTTGCATCAATATAGACCAAGGGTTTCTGAAGTCATAAAATATTATATAAATGTATAAACTATTTTTTGTATTTCACTATTAAACTATAATTCTGGAAATCGGAAAGAAATTTTAACTACAGAAAACCTAATAGCTCAGATATCTGGCTGAGTTACCATTTCTACAAATATTCCACTACAACTGGGCATTGATGGGTCCTGTAGGAAGGGCACAGATGTGTAGGAAGCCTGTGAGGGGAGGGGGAACTGAAAGGGATAGAAGGGAATGAGCATTTAAATACTGCCTACTATGTGCTAAATACTTTACAAAGATTATCTCATTTGATTGTCACAACAGTCTCGTGAAGCTGGAGTTATTGTTCCCATTTTACAGCTGAGAAAACTGAGGCAGACAGTGGTCAAGTGGCTTGCCCAGGTCACCTAGAACCAATAAGTATCTGAGGTTATTCTTCCTGAGTTCTAAGTCTAGAGCTCTATGCATTGTGCCACCAGCTACATCTGAAAGAGGGGGTAATGGACATCCCCACTTATTGATTTTACCTGAGGTCAGCACTGATTCTTGAGAATGTAAAATAATCAAATGTTAGATTTAGAAGGGACTTTAGAAATCAACAGAGAAGGAAACTGAGGCCCAGAGAAGGGCAGTAACTTTTCCAGAGTCACATAAATTATTAGTTGTTAGTTAGAATTAATACAATGAGGTCTCCTAAATTTTAGTCACTGTCGCAGACTGAATCACAGAAGTATAAAATCTTAAGAATTATAAACCCAAACATAGTTATATATGTATAACCTATATTAGATTGTATTCTGTCAGGAGGAGGGGAGGGAGGGGGGAAAATGTGAAACTCGAAACCTTACCAAAAATGATTGCTGAAAACTATATTTGCATGTAGCCGAAAAAAATTAAGAAAGAAAAAAGAAAAGATTAATCTGTAGGGAAGAAAAAGAAATGTAAGCCAGGCATCCAACATATGGTCAGTGGGTCAAATAGGGCCCACCTGACCTGGGAGAACATGGAGTCTATCTGGGATTATTAACTACTCCCTTTCACTTTTTTAAAGAAACAAAATGAGCCAGTACATGAAAACTAACAGGACAGATTTCTGGCTCCAAGGTCAAATTCTGAGCAAAGTTTGGCAGAACCATAACTAAGATAGGGCAATCTGGGCTTTGTTCCTAAAATAAAGTGCTCATAAAATTTTAAATATTGACTATACAATTTAAAAATTTGTTACATTTATGTTTTGGCAGAATTTGCCCTCTTAGTACTATAGAAATGATAGAACTTTGTATCTAATTAGCAAGAATAATTGGTTAAACTAGGAAACTAGCAGATGGTATACTCCCTTTTCCCAATTCAAAGGCTTTACCCAAATGACCCTTCATCCAGGGTCCTCTTATGTGGGCTTATTTTCCTATGGTCTCTGTCCCTGCTCACCCTATCTCCTAACTCTTGTATCATAGTGTTTCTTCTTCCATTCAATGGAATTTGTCTTATATACTCATTATTTTCACATAATAAATTGCAAAATTGATTTGAAGGAGACCTTTGGTGTTGCTTGCTTCAAGAATCAAAATCATTAAGTTATAGCTCTGATAATTGGATCTATCTGTTTCTAGGAAAATTCTTTTTATTTCAAGTCTGGAACAAGAAGTGAACAAACAAATGAAGAAAGAAGAAAGAAAGGAAGGAAGGAAGGAAGGAAGGAAGGAAGGAAGGAAGGAAGGAAGGAAGGAAGGAAAGAGGAAATAAGCATGTATTAAGCCCCTACAATGTGGCAGGAAGACTGCTATCTATTTAAGGAAACTTGGACTTAGAAATTAGATATTTCTTGTGTTAATAAACCTTATAGTTATCAAGAACAGTTTAGTCCCTTAAATACTGTGGTTCTAATAAATCTATTTCTGTCACTTCTAGCAGTTTGACATTGAACAAGTCACTTCCCCTCTTGGCCTCAGTGTCCTTACCTGTAAAATGAGGAAGTTGGTCTAGTTCTAGGATTCTTAACCTGGGATCCATGAAGTTATTTAAAAATATACTTTGATAATTGTATTTTAATATAGGTGATTTCCTTTGTAATTTTCTGCATTTAATTTTCTGCATTTAAAAACAATTTTGAGACATTGCCTAAGGAATTCATGACAAAAAGTTAAGAACTTTTGGTCGAGATGATCTCTAGAGTCACAATGGCAATTCAAAAAGCTCATTTTCTATGGTCTAATGTCTCTTCCATTTCTAACATTTCACACTCTAATGTCTCTTTCCATTCTTACACTTATGTTAGGTGTTGCATGGTGCCTCTCAATTCTAATATTTGATTCTGTAACTTTCTAGGGATTGATCTGCAAGTAGTACTAGGCCTATAACTGTATACTTGGGCATGAATAAAGTTGATTAAACACTTTTTATATTATTACTAAAAATACACATTTTAATGGCTAACAGTTTATGTACTTTGCCATAATTATTTAATAAAATACCTGCTGTCTACACATATGGATTTTTGGATTCATAGTCTGTTATTATCAAAATATGGATTCCCTTGGTTGGAAGGAACCTGGAAAGTAATTCAGTTCAATCTCCTCAAGGGTCTATTAAATCCTTACTAAGAAAAACCTCAATATATTTATTCATTATAATAAAAGATCAGTACTCTCTAGAGCTTTTAGCCTTTCACTGAGGTCAAAGCAATACCTGGGCTTAGAGTAGATTCTCAGTCCTAAAGACACAGAGTCCCTGGAGGTCTCCAAACAGAGAGGCTGAATGACCACTTGTCATGTTACAGTGAATTTCTTTTTTTAAAAAAAATTATTTGAAGCAATGGGATTAAGTGACTTGCCCAAGGTCACACAGGTGGCCAATTATTAAATGTCTGAGGCCAGATTGAACTCAGGTCCTCCTGACTCCAGGGCCGGTGCTCTATCCACTGCACCACCTATAACTGCATCTATAGTAAATTTCTAAGATGGCATTGAAGGGGATCCCAATCCAAGTGAGGCCTAAACTCAATGTCCTCTGAGGTCCATTTGAGCTCTAAGTCTCTATGACTGTGAATTAAATGCACTGCCTGGGTAGCTATTGAGTTTTTCCACATGCTACAAGTCTCCAAGCAAAGGGGGTTTGCCCACTGTTAGAGATGCCATAGAGGAGATTAATACTCAGACATTGGTTGGGTTAAGTGACTTTGAGGTGCCTTCCAATTTTGGGATTCTAAGATCTTGTTTTCATAACTCAAGGCATGGTGACACTCTCTCTAGATTCTTCTTTTTCCCCACTTACTGATCACAGACAGCTTGGCTGAGGTGACAGCATCTCTGGCGGCAAAGGTCACCTCCCCAGCATGGTGGGGCTGGGCATTTCTGAGAAGTAAAATGTGACGGCTGCCATCAGACTGAATTGCCCAGTACTCATCTGGCTGAATTTCGGTGCCATTGGTGTACCAGGTCACCTCGTTGACAGGGACTGTCTCACTGAGAACACAGCCAAAGGTGGCTTTGGAGCCAACCTTGACCTCCACATCAAGCATAGACTCCAGGAATTCCAGTCGCCAGCCTAGGGTGAAAATATACTTTTAGATGTTGCTGGCATGAACAGAATGGGTTTATACCCAACCTTAGGACTCCGTATAGAACTTCAAAACTCAGGTGAGATGGTAGGGCACATGTGTACCTTTGGGTCCTAAGGGCATTTCTACTAGAAGAGGTTCTCCTAGAAAGAAGTCTCGGCTTGGAAAAGAACCGAGTCTATTTCGAAGAAGATTCAAGTATTTGTGGCTATTTAAGGGAGTTGCCTCACAACCTATTTGGCCTTTGACAAGAATACCATTTCTTTCACACAAACACATTCTCAGCATAGACCCAGTCGAATTGTTAAGTTAGACAAGGATATGGAAATAAAGATTGATTGATATATAGACAGCCTAAAAAGCTCTGGGGCCCTAATGTGCCTATATTATGATTGGTATGTCTCTAAGGCCAGCTGGGGTATGTTTACTGGGAGGGGAGTATCTATGAGACCAGATTGTGTATGTTTGTATTGTAATAGAATCTGTCTGTGTAGCTAATTGGTGTGTATTTTTTGGATTGGGTATATCTGCACAGATTGTTGGTATGTGAATATTGGTATTAAGCATCTAGGTATATTTGTATTGGGTATCTGCATGTCCAGCTGGTATGCTCATACTGGGAATTTTTGGTTCAGTTATCTGAAGCTTTGCCCCACTGGGTGGATTAGTAGCACTGACTTGGGTGTATGAGCCACCCAAACTATATTTTTCATCAACCAATTACAACTTCTCCAAGAAGCCAAGATTATAAATATCATGACCCAGATGGAATCACTCATGAAACCAAGATGGCACTTTGAACCTGGCTCAAAGTCCTGCCTATCTGAAATAGTTTTCTCTCCCTATCTAACCCTCATAACAAGTTTGGGTATATCTCTGCCACTCCATCACTTTTAGAATGATTCATTCTATAACCCCCTTCTAGGTTCAGTAAAAGGCTTCTTATTTAACTCTAAACCAAATCTAAAAGCCCAACTATTATCCTCCAACTCCTCTTCCCTTCACCAACCATCATAACTGAAACACACCTCCAACCTCCCCCCAACACCCCCCCCCAAGAATTGTCAATACCTTTGACGGTCAGAAAAGCAGATGTGACCATATCATTGGCTAGGAAGGTCACTCGGCAGCTATCCTGGGGAGTCAGGTTCTTTAGCAGTAGCAGGTGCCTCCGGCCATTCTCAAAGTAGACCATCTCAATGTTTTCTGAGGTTCTCACTGGCACATCATCCATCAGCCAGCTATGATTGGCAACCTCTGGCTTGGCCAGATGGCACTCAAATAGGGCCTCTCCTCCTTCTACTGTCTCCACATTCTCCAGCCCTCGGACAATGGTGTTCTTGGCTGAGGTGAAAGACACAAATGGCCAAATGTTGAGTTCTTGTCTGACTCATTGATGGTGTCATGCAATTCAATTTAACAATAATGACAACTCTTATTTTCACAATGATTTAAAATTTACAGGGTTTCTTCCTATCCACAACACTGTGAGATAGGGTATGAAGACATTATCCCCATTTTATTGTTTCTCCTGAAAGAATGTAAGTTTCTCAAGGTCTTTGTATCTCTATCTTCTATGACTCACTACTATACTTATAAATGCTTACGGATCCATTGATTGAGGAGAGTGAATTTAGAACATAGATTTCCTGAAAGCAAAGGATGTTTGCTTTTTGTCTTTGTAGCCTCAGTCTCTCACTTGTATATTTGCTGAATCAAATTTATTGTTGAGAGATTAAGGCACTTAAACCAATGTCATAAAATCAGCAGAAGTCTCCAAGTTTCTTTTTACTATTTCAGGCTAAGTTTTCATATTTTAATACTCTAAGTTAACTAATCTATACCTCAGGGTTCTAAAATAGAAGGTACCTGAAATATAATAAAGATTATATGTAACTCTTCTACCAATTTTGGTAAAAATGAGCACAGTAGGTAATCACTGAATGTCTGACTTTTTACTTAGTCCCTCTGAGGAATACAAGAAAAGGTAATTAAGTGTGGGATGTATGGTAGAAGGGGAATTAGACCTTGAGTGAGGAGTTTAGATTTGGGTCACCTACTGTGTGATCCAGAGCAAATTACTTAAATACTGAGTCTCAGCTTTGAAACATCTTAAAATTGGGATAATGATGTTCACATGAGAATCACAGACCTGCAAGAGGATTTAGAAATTTTCTCATTCAAACTAGATAGAATTTTACAGGGCAAGAAACTAGGGACCAAGATCATAGGTACAAGGAATGTTAGACATCATCTAGTTTGAGGAGTAATGGTGTTTTTGAAAGACCTACTCTTTCTGAATAAGGAGATAGGCTAGACTATAAGATACCTGAAAGTGGGGATTGTTTGGTTTTTGTTTTATGTCTCCATTGTCTAGCATAATCCCTTCCTTGTATGTCATAGTCATTTAACAAATATTTGTTGAATCAAATTAGTTGTTGAGAGATATAAGGGACTTATCTAAGCTCACAAAAAAAAATGGCAGTCAGGACTCAAATCCAGATCCTCTGATCCTAAAACCAGTGGTCTTATTTTATATTGCACCACAAACTCTCTCAAAAAGATGCAGAGTTTGGGGCGGCTAGGTGGCGCAGTGGATAAAGCACCAGCCTTGGAGTCAGGAGTACCTGGGTTCAAATCCGATCTCAGCACTTAAGACACTTAATAATTACCTAGCTGTGTGGCCTTGGGCAAGCCAATTAACCCCATTCGCCTTGCAAAAAAACCTAAAAAAAAAAGATGCAGAGTTGGGAGGTCAATCTGGGTCTTTGGGTTCCAAGCCTAAGGAGCCTCATGACTTCATCATGCTATTTTACCAATTTCACTGGGTTCTTGGGAATAAAGAATTTGGCATCTCTTAAAGAAGAGACAAACTGAAGCCTCATGACAGAACTCTTCCTAAGAGAGTTATCCTGCAATTGAATGGGCTACTTTGGGGACAATGGGCTCCCCTCACTGGAGGCCTTCAAGTTAAGGCTAAGAAAATGCTTACCAATAGATTGTAGAGAAGGATTCTTGTTCAAGTATGAATTGAAAGGGCCACATTCCATGCTGGAATTCTTAGATTCATAGATTCATATTAATGGCAGAACTGAAATAGAAGTCCAGGGCCATTTCCACTGTACTGCTTGAGAAACAAAGCTATGGAAGCAGGGCTGATGTAAAGCCCCAAGTCTCCTGTGAACTCATGGAGTCCATCTCATTTTTTAGTTTTATATTTATCCTACTACTCAGAATGGTGCCTTAGATACAGTGAATAGGCATCATTATCATCATTATCATCATCATCATCATCACCACCACCACCACCACCATACCTACTAGCATTTAATTAGCACCTACTAGCCAGGTGGAGAGGCTTGGCGGTGCAGCAGAGAGAGTACCAGGTTTGGAGTCAAGAAGACTCAAATTCAAATCTAGCCTCAGATATTTACCAACTAGGTGACCTTGGGCAAATCACTTAATCCTGTTTGCCTCAGTTTCCTCATCTCTAATACGAGCTAGAGAAGGAAATGGGAAACCACTCCAGTATCTTTGCCCAGAAAATCCCAAAGGGGGTCATAGTCAGACTTGTCAGGAAAATGACTGGACAACATGTGTTAGGTATTGTGCTAATTGCTTTTATATTTTGTATTCATATTATATATTTTATATTGCTTTTATATTTTATATTGTTATCTGACTTGAACCTCACAACAACCCAGGAAGGTAGATGCTGTTATGATGCCCATTTTACAGTTGAGGAAACTGAGGCAGATAGAGGATTAAGTGACTTGTGGTCATATAAGTAGGAAGTGTCTGAGGCTTTATAGTCCATGTTGGATTAAATAGTCCCATGAACTAGGGTGCGTATGCAGGTCAGAAGTTGGGGCTGAAGGATAGATTAGCTGATTTGCCTTGGATGCCACAGTAAGGAGACTGAGTTTGACCCTGAAGGTGACAAGAAGCCTCTCTAGGCTTTAAAGAGAGGGAGTGAAATAGTTAGAGATGTGCTTTAAGATAGAGTAGTGTGGGAAGAAGAAGATAAAGCCTGGGATGACTGGTGGAGCCCATTAGGAAATTACTGCAGTAATGTGAGTATGGATTGATAAAAGGCAGAATTATCTGTAGGGGATCCATTTTATTTCAAAATGCCAGTATCTCCCCATCATACTATTCTAGCATTCATACAGCAAGAACTTGCCTTTATCCCTCATCTCTAATTGCTTATTAGATATAATAGCCTAGATGTTCCCTACTGTTGCCATCCTTGTGACACCATCTCCCTGTCAAACTTTTCAGGGGCTCTCTTAAGTTCACACTTCTTAGCCTTCATTGAAATTTCTTCACAACCTAGTTTTACTCTCCCTTTTCACCCTTCATCTCCTAAAACACTCCTCTGGTATCCTCTAGCTGGACTGGCTGCTAACATTCTACTCTTTTCTCACCCCTTACCCCCATTGGTTGGATTCCTTTTCATGCTCAGATACCATCTTTGCAGGAAATCTTTGATTCCAAAAGATTCATTACAGGTCTCTCATATTACTCTGTCTGATCATGTATTATTTGTATATAAAATTTATTGGAGATTATGTCACATCTTCCTATTAGACTGAGTTTTGTGATAGTAAAAAATGGGTCTTACTTAAACCTTATATTTCCCCTATCTCCTAGGACAGGATTTTATCCAATCAAAGTACTTAATGTTTGTCTAATTGAATCTCCAAACAATTAAGAAATTTAATTTTAAATCACAATTCTAGAAGATCAGTTTTGAAGAATTTTATCCATCTCCTAAGAGAGAGGAAACATATTCAATCTACACAATCACATTACATTTTTGAACTTGGTATGGGAATTTGTTTTGCTTGATTATGTATATAGTTTATAAGAGGTTTTTTCCCTCCTCAGGGGTGGGACAGTTGGAAAAAAAATAAAAATAAATTTTTAGTTAATCAAAAATATAAATTTAATTAAAATAAAATGAAAAGTTTGCTTTTTCATGGAATTCAAAAGATTTAACTCTACATGTGTGAAGCGATGTGTTTATGGCTCTTAGAAATTTATTTCAGAAACCAAAAGATAACTTGTCATCACAGAATGTAGAGTTGGAAGGGACTTCAGAGATCACCTCATCCAACCCTCTAATTTTACAGATGAGCCCCAAAAGACTAATCATCAGAGAGAGAAAGTGACCTTTCTAAGGCCCCATAATTAGTAACTGGCAGAGTTAGGTTTAGAAGAGGTTTGCAATGTCTTCAATTATTAGGTCCATCATCCAAGAGATTATGGGTTGTTTCAACCTCCAAAGCTGTCAATTTGCTTTGTCTCTGTTCACAGAAAACCAGACTGTCTGGCTGATCAAAGTTAGTTTATATCAATCAATCAATAGGGACAAAATAGCAAGCAATCGCAAAGTCATCAAGGACAGGCCAATAACATCCTAGAGTGACATAAGGCAGGAGCAGTAACATACAGATTAATGGCATATTGACACCTAATGAAAACATCTGTGGGGAATTACATTCAGGAGGAAGCAGAATGTAAATGTAGGAGTTTTAGCAAGAATAGATGGCTGGTGATTTAGAATGGTCAGAGGATACTTCATAGAGTTAGAACACCAAATTTATGAGATTTCTCATGGGCTTGATCAATTCAGCAAGCATTATGTGTTGTGTGTCCTTGGAAGAGTTGACTATGGGGAAATGCCACTGGTCTTGTTTTCTGGGACCTGGAAAAGTGGCTGAAGTGAAGTCCAAGGGTATTATCATCATTACAGAAATGACTCTGATGATAATTGTCTCAAGTTGGTCAATAATAGTAATAGTAAAGATAGCTGATGCACATAGCATTTTAAGGGTTACAGAGTGCTTTATGACCTGGATAGAGAACTGGTCTCAAAATCAGGAGGACTAAAATAAATGGCAGAGAAGTTCCTAACTGCATTGTTAGAGAGATTTTCCTCATCTGGGAATTCCCCATATCAATGAAATCACATATCCAGTCTCTAATCCTACCCTGTACTTTACTGTGTACCTGAAGCAATCTTATTAAGAAATTTCCCTTTCCCTAAAGAAGGAACAGTCACAGAGGCAAACGGACTTCTCAAGAAATTACAAAAAACACATGCACATATACACAAATATGCATACCTATATAAATATATTTATATCCATATATCCCTCTTTTCTTTTTAAACTCTTTATCTTTATCTTAGTGAGCTTGTCCATTCAACATCAACACTTGTCTCAATGCAAATGACTCCCAAACTTGCAACACCATCTTTGACCTCTCCCCCAAATTCTCTTTTACAATTTTTTTTACAATTCCCTTTTGGACATCTCTACCTGCATGTCCCTCTGGAACCTCCAGCTCAATATATTCAACACAAACTTTATCCTTTTGTCCTACTTTTTCTGGCTTCCTTATCTTAAGTCAATAGTACTACCATATTACCAGCTGTCACGCATAGAACTATGAGTTGACTTTGGTGTTTTCTTTCCCCTAAAATCCAATCAGTTATCTAGTTTTAGCAATTCTCTTCTTCCTGTTCTCATCACCATCATTCACTACCATCACCCTAGTTGAGGATCTCAATTATTATCTTTATATCTTTCATCTCTTGATGAGATCTTGATGATCTCATCTCTATAGCTCTTCATTACTTTCTCTTACATAAATTTCCCACTTACATGCCTTTTCCCTCTACCCTCCAGGACTAGAATACCCTTCTACCTTGATGGGGGTTAGTTAAGGAAGGCATGTAAGTAGGAAGGCACCACAAATGATTTGGCTAAAGGGGAATTTAGACAAAGTAGACACTATATAAATACTAATTAAAATCATCATCATTATTATTGTAAAATAATTATTGTTTCAGTCATTTCAGGCCCCCATTTAGGGTTTTCTTGATAGATACTAAGGTGGTTTGCCATTTCCTTCCTTTTCTTTTCTTTTTTTTTTTTTTTTAACATTTTACAGTTGAACTGAGGCAAACATAGTTAACTATATGAATTCAAGAAGATGAGTTTTTCCAATTCCAAAGCCCATTTACTCTATCCACTGTACCATTTGGTTGCCTATTATGCATCCTAGGTGCTTAATAAATGTTGAATAAATGAGTTCTTCTAAAAATCATAAGGTTTCAGAACTGGGAAGGATCCTAGAGATTATAGGATCATACATTTAGAGATGAAAGTGATCTTGATAAGAGGACATCTCATCCAATTAGACACAGAAAGACCTCATTTTACAGATGAGAAGTGAGGTGATACACCTAAGATTTTCCAGAGGTTATGGCAGAATTTCAACCCAGTTCATTTTATCCATTCTTCTCCTTTTCAAGAACAGAAAAGATGATGATGCAAAAATGAGATGCAAAAATGAGAAATCACTTGCTAAGGATCACACAGATAATATACTAATCTTCTGACAGCTTGCTTCCCACTTCACCATCTAGAGTGCCTTTCTCAACAGCATTTATTTCATTTATCAGGAGCTTTTTTACAAATTAATCTTGTATTTTGAGTGGATAATTGAGGGAAAGAATGGAGGAAGCAGGTCCAGGCGTCTATTCACTGTCAGTTTCAGTACCAGGTCAGAGATTGTGAGGCACCTAGATTCAAGCCCAGGTGGTAGTGTTACTGTCTCTCCCCTCCACACTACACCCCATCCTTTGCTTTCTGGTTCCCTCACCCACTCCTTTTTTCTTTATCTTCTATTGTCCACTTTTCTTTTCTCATTCAAGTTTTCCCTCTGTACTTTTATTCCCTTTTCCTGTCTTTTTCTCTTAATAGCATATACCTTTCAACATTTTGCTGGATTTGTGATATTTCATTACTATGCGTACTCCCTCCATTTCTCTGTCTGTGTGTATAAATATGTATACATACACTTAAAGATTCTAAATTTATGTAGTCAATATTCATTTCATGAATACAATAAAGTTTTTTTTTTTATTTTGGGCAAGGATCTGGGATGAGAGCCTCATAAATCAGCTAAGAGCTTAAAAGTCTAGGGGTATCACACTCATCTTCCTGTCTGCTGTGGCGTTAAGAACTTGCTGTCCAGTTGGCTTTACCCCTGGGTTCCTAACTCAAAACAAAAGTCTTTTAATTCCTAGAAATGCCTTCCTTACCCTTTTCACCCATCTATGATGATGTCAAAAGCCAGGATGTGAAGGATTATTAATTAAAGGTATTTCAATGACAAATCTTTAGCAAATTTTGCTTACTTTTTCTTTTTTTTGGGGGGGGGTTAGGTTTTTTACTAGGCAGTAGGGTCTAAGTGGCTTGCCCAAGGCCACACAGCTAGGGAATTATTAAGTGTCTGAGGCCGGATTTGAATTCAGGTACTCCTGATTCCAGGGCTGGTGCTCTATCCACTATGCCACCTAGCTGCCCCTACTTTTTCTTATACATAAAGTTAGTAGCATCATTCCTACACTTAAAATTCTTTCATGGTTTCTGGTTGCATACCAAATATAGTTCAGACTCTTTTGCCTGGTATTCAAGTCATTACACAATTGAATATATTTTTCTAACTTTGACTAAAAACCAGGTGCCTCTATACACTCTATACTTTGGTTAAACTTGATGATTCTCTACCCCTTGAAGATGCTCTCTGCTAACCCACTTCCATGCTTTGACTCCTATGTTTTCAAAGCCTTGAATGCCTTTCTAGCCTACCCATCTTTGTAAGCTCAACCAAAATGCAACCTCCTCCAGGAAGTCTGCTCACCCTAAGACATTAATAAAACTTTGGTCTGTTGGGAATTGTGGGAATTCACATTGACTCTACGTTGTGACTCAGTTCTGGATCTAACTCATTTCCCTTTTTATTTATTCCATTATAGGTCTAGTCCAATTTCTGTCTTAGGAGAAAATTTTGTCAGTTATGGGAAGTGTGAGAAAATTTTATTGCATTGTTTGAATGGGAAGCTAGACCACCTCTATCATATCTGTTTAAAATTAATTGGAATGTAAAACTTTTAAAAATGTTAAAATTGTATTGATATGTGAATGTAAAATATTATATTTTATAAAAATAAAATTAATTCAAGGAATTTTCTCACAATTATACTTTTTTTACAATTATACATTTCAAACAGCCCATATGTCCTCTCTGAAAACTGACCTCAAACTGGTCAATCAGTTACTGTTTCCCTGATCTTCTGATTAAATAAGGCTTAGAGAGGAGGGGGGGAACAACTCTTTCTAATTTCAGGGCATTTCACTTGTTTATTCTCCCTCTCTCAACTTGGAAAGCTGCTAATCTCCAATTAGAAATCAAATTATCTAATCTTGTATCCTGGCTTATAGCCTGCTAATTATTTTCTTTTAATGCATAAAAATCTGTCTTCCTCTATATTTGGGTCCTGGGCCAAGTGAGGAAGCCTGGTTCCAACTTATTAAGCAATTGGCATGTATTGCTTAATAAATCAATATGCTTGGAAGATCGAACTTTTATTTCCTCAGTTATTTTATCTTTTACCCATCACACACTGCACTCCTTTTATATACTCATAATGAATTATTAAATATTCAGTTATCCATGCATAAGACCTCTCTCCTTGGGCACAGGTATAAATGTGACCCTTTTGATAGCAAGAAGTGTGCCTCATCTGAACAATATTCTTCACAGAATATATCTTAACAAATTTATCCCAAGGTCTGAAACTAGGACAGAAACACAGAGAAGAACCTCATATTTTGCCTTTAACCACCACTCCTACTAAGTTGGTAAAATCACTTAATCTCTCAGATCCTCAGGTTTCCTATCTTTAAAATGGGCATGCTGATTTTCTAAGTGTCCCAAAGGGTTTTTATGAGGAAATTACCTTGGAACTTCAAAGTGTCATATAAGTGGGAACAAGTTCATAAGGGAAGGTTCCTATGGATCCAGGGGAAATAAAGGGCTACATAGAGGAAAGGGGATATTTAAGCTGTGCCAAGAGACTGACTCGTACGTTGAGAAAATCTCCTTGTTGAAAAGGGAGTAGTTATAGAATTTTCACTTCTCTTATTCTTTAAGAGTTATGAAATGATTTCTTCACATCACCTGTGTAGGCAGTGCAAGCATTATTGTCTTCATTTTATAGATCAGGGAAATTGAAGTTTGGTGGATAGTTGAATTTGATAACTTTTGATGGCTTTCAGGATCTAAGCCAGAAGAGATGAGAACAATTTAGCTGAAAGAGTCTGATGGTAATTGTTGGTAATTTCTGGGTCAAGATTAGTTTCATGGAATTGAGAAACCTTTGAGATGAATGTTGGAGAGAGAGAGGGATCTATAGTAATAGGTACACTGCTCTTGGAAACAGAAGACATAGGTGAAAGTCCCAGCTCTGCTATTTACCAGTTGTGAAACCTAAAACTAAATATCTCCCCAAGTCTCTATTTTTTAATCCAATGAAATGAGGATAATAATCCTTTTACCACCTTTTTTACAGGGTTGTTGTGAGGAAAACATTTATATGTAATTTTAAAGTCCTATAAAATTTTAAAGTCCTATAGACATGTGAACCCTTACTATCTATATAGAAAATATGCATCTCTATTTTTCCCCATTTCTCCCTGGATACTGGTAATTGTATCGAATCCTCCATTGCTTTGGGTATTTGGGGAGTGCACCCAGACCATGGATTTATCTCTGATGAAGTCCCACATTACCAATTGTCCATTAGATATTTCAAACTGGTATTTAAAGCCCTTTACAATCTGGTTGCAGTCTCTCAAGACTTAGTTTACATTGGCCTTGATTTGTTCTCCATTTATTACATTCCATTTCCCATCTGGGGAATACACTTCCCTCCCATCCCTCATTGCCTTCAGCTCTGAAAATCCCTATCTCTGTCAAGGGTCTGTTCAAGTATTACCTTCTATGATTCCCCAGTTATTTCCCCATGAATTTGTTCTATATTCACTCTGAATATTTTGTATTCATTTACCTGCATATATTCTGAATTCCCTACCCCATCGCAGTAAAATGGTAACTCCTGTAGTGCAAGGATAGTTTGACTTAGAATACAAGTTTGACTTGTATTCTCAGGACCTAACATAGTGCTTGAGACCTACTGTAGATAATATTTAATAGATGAATAATGGGGCGGCTAGGTGGCGTAGTGGATAAAGCACTGGCCCTGGAGTCAGGAGTACCTGGGTTCAAATCCAGTCTCAGACACTTAATAATTACCTAGCTGTGTGGCCTTGGGCAAGCCACTTAACCCCATTTGCCTTGCAAAAAAAACACTTAAAAAATAGATGAATTAATAGATGACCACATGTCTATGCTCAGACTAGGGGAGACTGTGTATCTCCATCGTTAGTCTTGGGATTACTATGAGTGAGGATCATATGCTGGGAGCCCTCTGATAGCAGCAATTGTGTCTCTTTCCCTTTTCTGTTCCTTTCCAACATCTACTCCAGAGCCCTCAGCCTGTGGAAGTATTCAGATAAAGGAATTATCTGCTCTCCCCTTTCATTATTACCATATAGTTAAAATATCAAGTACTACAAACTAAACTATGCCAAAGAATAGGAAAATAAGATTTTAGACTGAAAAAATGTCATCTCATTCATCCCCTTCATTTTATAGATGAGGAAACCGGTTTATAGATGTTAAATAACTTGGCACAGGTCATATAACTAGGAAAGTAGCAGAACTGAGGAGATTTGAACTCAGGTCTCTTGGTTCTAAATCTAACCAAGATCTGATTAGCCTTATCCTCTTTCCTCCCTCTTACCCTATGGTGGGCTTTTTGCCTGCCTAGTCCGCAGGCATGCCTCACCTTGGACATCAAGCAGAGCCACCACGCAGGTGCCCCCCGCTTCACAAGAATAGACGCCGCTGTCACGTGGGAGAGCAGGTTTAATGGTTAGCTTGGCTACATTCCAATCCTGCTCAACAATGACGCGCTGCCCGTCCACACAGACCTCTTGCTCATTGATCTTCCATGTGGCCTGTACAGGCCGGGAATACTGGCATATGAATTCGGCCATGCTGTTCTCCTCGACGGTCAGGTCCTTCATGGCACTGACCACTTCAACGGTGGGATCTGTCGGCCAATATGTCAGGAGGACATGCATTAGTGGGGTGGGGTGGTCACCTCCCTCCCCCCTCCATACAGACCACTGTAAATGATGGGGTGCCCTCTGCCTAGCCATGGTTAGTGAGTTTAGAAGCAGGGTGAGCTAGCTGCAAGCTCTATACATGCACATAGGCAAAGTTACTAAGGATGTAAAGAAGTGCCAAATAGCCTTCTGGACTAGGTGAGGGGTCCATAAGATCTCCAAATAGGGGTTATATAACTGGCCAATTTCTCCTACTCAAGACTTCCCAGTTCTGTAAGCAAAGTCAACTCTAATACATTCCCTAAAATCATGGGGGTTAACATGGCATCTTTTGAAAGATGGTAAACTCTGATATTTTCCACTTGTCTTACTGTTCATCTTACACCAACATGCATTATGCCTCGGCTTTGCTGGAATCCTAGAGTGATTTCAGAGTTAAAAAGAAATTCTAGATCTATTTGCCAAGGTACTACAATTGGCCTGGATGCCCTAGAGCATTCAAGACTGCAACTTCTGAAGCAGGGCAGCCTTATGGAAAAGGAAATTCCTCATTTCAGACTAGCAGCAAACAGTTAAGCCTCTGGTCTTAGGGAAGTGATGCCCCTTTGCTCAAATCTCTAAATTGCTTGTCTGAAATGCCCCAGACAGGCGGGGAGAAGTGGTGCTTGTGGACACACACTAAGTAAATATATATCCAGGGCAATCCTCTGAATGTCTTCTGCTGGGAGATGGCAGACAGAGAAATGACAGAAGGAAAGGACGACTCAGGACGACTGTGATCGATCGCAGCAGTTCCCTGTTCATGTGGTCTGTTTCAATTATTGGTGTTATAACTGCCCTGTCCTAAATTCTGCTTCAACTTCAGCTACTAGATAATGCCAAAGGCTTATTACTGTTCCAGTCCTACAGTTAATTACTCCCTGCAGGGATCCGGAGCTTGTTTGTTCCGAACTTTCCTATATCCACTGCTGTTGCCAACAAGATGAAATGCCATATGAGCTCATTAGTTGATTTGCGGGGGGATGGACGTCAAGGGAAGGATCCTGGAGGGCTGCTCTCCATGGTCCCCAGAAAAAAGCAGCTGCTGGGCCCACGCTTTTCTTAGCAGAGGTAGATGAATCATAGGGGTCGCCTGGGCTGGCCAAGCAACAACCTATGTATTCCAAGTCTGAAAGAAGTCAGGGATAGGACTGATGGAAATCGGGCACCCGGCTTCAGGAACATGAAATACATTTTCTAACTTCTTCTCTCTCCTTTGTATGGGGGTTTCATTGGAACTCTAGCCATAGTCCAGTTCAAGACAAAGGATATTTTCTGAGAGAAGGTACTATGGTCTCTGAACCAAGGTAGCCTAGATGCAGGGATGCCATGACTAAAGGAATAGGTTCCGGATATATTTAAGAGTGACAAAAGAGGTTTGAAAACAAATTTTGGGTCCATCTCTGCTGGCTAAGGCACAAGCAAACTTATAGGACTTACTAGACTAGCACAGAACTTTCTAACTAATGCTTACTTTCTAAATAATAAATGTGTCTTAAATTGAACTGAAATGAAGAATGGAGTGATATCCTTATATCCAAAGGAGCTATTGGATAATAAGGGTCTTTTACCATCAGGACTGTCTGGATAGATGACTGAATAATCATTCCCTATTTGACAATTCAGTACCACCCATCTAGACAGAGCCCTACCACTTCACCTGGGACATCCCAAAGTGAACACTGACCACGGTCATCCACCTCTAAGGTGTAGCAGCATCCCTAGCTTGAATTATACAGACAAGGAATCTCGAGTTCTAAGGCTTCATTCACCAAGCCCTAGGTATTCTTTATGCAAATGCCTGACAGGTCTATTAATGCCAATCTTGCATTGTATTTTCTGCCCATTCAGCCAAGAACCAATGTGTCTGGCTTTACTGTAGACCATTTTCAAACTTCTATACAGAAGGAGTACAGGAAAAGTTCTCTGCTAAAAAAATGAGCTTGGTATATGTGTGTATGTTTATAGTCTATTGGTCTGAATATCTGCAATCTCTGAATTTAGATCATAACTTGAGCATTGGGTTTAGATCTGGAAGTTCTAAGTTTGAGTACTAGTTCTTTCACTTAAAAGCTGTGTTACTTTGGGCAAGCTGAGCCGTCTTTCCTTTTTTTCTAGAAAATGGGAGACAATAATATTTGCATTACCTTCCTTTTAGATTATGCATTTTAATAAAAACTCAAGTGCTATAGGCAACATGAATTATTACTATTATTTGAAAAGAAAAAAGTTAAATATTCATTGAAAAATTACAATGATTACAGATTGCATTCAGGTATTATTCAAGCCAAATTTAAGGGGGAAATGTGGCTTGTTTTCAGACTAATATGGTTTGGGAGTCCTCTCAAAAGGTAGTATTGTGTCACCCTGGTCAAGTCACTTAACTTCTTAATTCTCTAGACAACTCTCTAAAACTACTTATTATGCAGAAGATGTTAACATGTATTGGCAGGATTTTTCTCATCTGAGAGTTCTTTATCAAAATACAAGCTGAGGTCCAGCCTCTAGCTCTATGGTATGCATGCATCATATGTTCTTGTATTTACTCTTACTTTCCTTGTCTTTCCAATTATCTAAATCCTATCAATCCTTTAATGCTCAGCTCAAGTCTTGCTTTCACCAGCAAGGCTTCTCTGGCCAACCCAGATCACAGAGATCTCCTTCATCTCAGAATTACTATGATTTACAATCAGTTCCACACAGTGAAATATTTTTACCATACTCTGTTCTATCTGAGCAGAATAAACATTGCTAGGTGGGAATAGAAACCAAGACAGATAGCATCTACTGCTTATAGATATGTTTAAATTATTCATTTTCTGGGGGCATCTAATGAATGGACATACATCCCTGCTGAGCCACTGTCAGGGATATTTAAGAGACTGTAAACAAGGAAGGTGTCATAGGGGTAAAGAAAAACAAATGTTCCTCCCAAAAAGACCAGAGTGGAATCTACTAACTAGAGTCCAATGAGTTTGATTTAAATTCCTGATTAAAGTCTAGAAAAAAAGAATATTAAAGGGATAATAGGTGAGCACTTAGAAAAAGAAGCAGTGATCACTGAAAACCTAAGTGGATTTACTGAAGATGGGACATGCACAACTAAGATCATTCCCTTCTATGTTAGGGTTACTAAGACTGGTAGAACAGAGGAATGCAAAGACTTAGCATACCTAAAAGCCAATAAAACATTTGACACAGTCTCTCCTGCAGCATTTGTGGACAGGATGGAAAGATGTGAGCTAATTGACAGTATGGTTATTTACATTTAGTCTTGGTTGAGTGGTTGGACCCAAAGAAGAGTAATTAATTATTTCATGTCAATCTGGAAGGTCTCTAGAGAAATGGCCTAAGAAATCTGTTTTTGGTCTTATGGTGTTCAACATTTTTATCAGTTGCATTAATGAAGGAAAGCATAGATAGCATGTTTGTCAACTTTTCTGAAGAAAAATCAATTTGTAGCAGACACAAAGCTGGGAAAGGCAGCAAACATCATGACTAACAGGATATAGATCTCCAAAAATATCCTTGTCAGACTAGAATGAGAGGTCACATTGAATAAAATGAAACTACTTAGAGAAGAATGCAAAAGTTTAGACTTGAAAGTTTAAATAAATCAACTTGTTAAAAAAACAATTTCTATAAAAAAGATCTGGGGGTTTTAGTATATGACAAGTTCTGTTTAAATCAAATATGACATGAGATCCCAAAAAGCTAATGCTATTTCATATGATTTTAAAGAAAACAAGATAATCAAGTGGTAATTTTATTCTTCTCTGTCTGGTCAAGCGTGTTCAGTTCTGGGCACTTTATTTTTTAAAGGAAAATCATAAGGGCAGCTAGTTGACTCTAATTGAAGTCACTTCCAACCCTGATATTTTGGGATTAGATGATTGCTTCCAGCTTCAAAATGGAGGATCTCATGACCCCATGATTCTACAATAAAAGGCAGTAGTTGCTAGAGATAAAGCTGGTATTTGTAATTTGTTCTGACCACTTGTCCTAATTTCAGGGCCATTTGTGTCCAGGGAGATTGATGGGCTCCTCAATAGAAATTCATGCAGGACTATGTTTCCCAGGTACCTTTGTGTCAGTAGTACTGGAAGACTTAAGCCCATCTCTATTAAAGTGAGTCAGGATTAACTTTGTGGAATTGTCTCTTTAAGAATTAATGTTCAACACAAATGTATATGTATGATACTCACTAGAAGGTTTGCCATTGAGGGCAGGGGTGGAGGGGTGGGAAGGGAAGGTGGAAGGAAATTATGTAACTTATAAATATGCATATGCATGTGAATGAATATTGAAAACTTTCATTACATGTAATTGGAAAAAAGAAAATAAAAATCAATTGTGAAAAAAACATTTTAAATAAAAAATAGAAAAGGATTATGTTTCTATCCCAAGAATTGGGTTTTGCCTGTATGATTCCTGGGAAGGCGAAGTTCGGAGGTGAAGAAAATTCAGCCTCAGGGTTGGTGCAGTGACCTGAGCGATGAAGTCATGCGGATAGGAAAGGGTTAACTTTGGATGAACCTGACCAAAGACCAGTCTGAGCAGAGAAGGGCAGTGGGTGGTCTGTGGGCAGGAACAGCAGCTCTGCACTGCCCTCTGGAGTATACCATCAACACTGCACCACATGTTTAACCCAAACAGTCCTTTATGCTTCTGATGCCCGTATCATGGGAGGGTCCACATTAGTCTTATATGAAATAATTATTATATCACTTATTATGAAAAAAATCTTAAATTTCTCACTAAGGTATGAATATGACTCTGGCTTCTTAAGGGGAGGCAGGTGCAGTACAAACTCTGATCCTATCAAGTTGGAAAGGCTTTGAGTATGGATCTGGTTTCTTGTCACTAGTGGATGAATTATTTGCATGTGTACCTCAGTCACTTTGTTTTCGTTTGCTGTAGGTTTTGACTGGGATATGTTGTCAAAAGGCCACCATATTAAAGCTGAGAGAAGTTTATCACCACAAAAAGGCCCCAAGAGGATGAATCATTTGTGGGTAAATATGAACTACTAAGGTGGGGTTGGGGTGGGTTGCAATCTGTGTCAGAGAAGAGAGTACCCAAACCAGTAAAAGCATCAATCTTGGTTTTTGTATATTTAGGTCATGGATTCAGTCAGAAAACATGGGTGTGAGTGTGGGTTCTGCCACTTACTAGGGATATGTCCTTGGATGAGTCATTTTACCTGTTTCCTTGTATAAAAATATCATAAAGTATAACATGCACTACCTACAATACAAGAACATTGTGAGGAAAGCATTTTATAATCTTCAGAGTACAGTAGAAAAGGAAATCATCATTACCATATAATATTACATATTTATCTGTGTTCCATCCCCATTGCTAAATCATAGAGCAGAGATGACTCCACACATTTCCTTATTAATATACCTTCCACTGGTGACCACTTACTTCTGTATTTTGTATATAACAAGTACTTAATGAATAGTTACTGAGTGAACAAATAAATGGACTCTGGTTATCAGTATACTTCCTGGTTATGTGTCTATCCCATATCTTTACTGATTTGAATAAAACCTCCTGAAGGAAAGGTTGTAGACATCATCTATCTTCTGTCTCCTTGAGAATATAACACATGTTCCTCTGCTGAATATTCAGTGAGAACAGGACAACAAATCAAAGATGGCTAAGACAACATCTAACATGGTCTCTAGCTTCTGCCCATCTGGGAGGCATCACCACTGGTAGAAGAGGTCATAGCTTGTCCCTGAGAGCCTGCCCAGAGACCCAGGCATAGGGTTCTTGTCCCTTTATTGATGTTTAAAAGGCCTGGAATTACCTTTACAGACTATAAAACCTGATGGGAATCCAGATTGGGACATGTGGAATGAATAGGAAGGGAACTGATTTGCAAGAAAAAGAGATAAGGAAACATCACTGGCACTTTCTAGTTAGGAAGCAAGGATCCTTACCTCAAAAGTGACACCTCCTTTCTCTCACCCCACCTTAGCCCTCTCTCATTAGGTAAGGCACACATATAGACTTCCAAGCTCTAGTCCAACTCTCTCATTTTCCAGATGAAGAAACTGGGGCTCAAAGAGTTTAAGGAACACGCCTAGTCACGTTGTGGTAGAGTTAAGGTTTTGAATATGAGTATTTTCTGAACTCTTCCACAGAACCAAAGCAATGTACCCTCCCTCCTCTGCTTCATGGCAACTGGAAAAAACGGGGAAGGGAAGAAATAATGAAGAGGAAAGCAACGAGGCAAGCACAGTCCTGTGAAGGTCAGGAAATCCTGCCTTCAATGTTTGCAAGGCATTTGACCTGATCTTCCTTCTCTTAGCCCTAAGTTTCCTCACCTGGGAAATAGGGATAAATAAAAACACCTTCCTGCCACGGCTGTTAGGAAGAATGAATGAAACTTGAAATGGGAAGTGCTCTGTGAACTTTAGAACTCTATATAAAATGCTAGACGTTATTATTAATTATTATTATTATCATTCTGTATTTCTAAGGTAAAGTTCCATCCAGGGCTTCCTAAAATAGAGAACCACAACCCCAAAAGAGGTTTAGGCAGATGGTTGGTAGGTGAGGAGGTTCTCACAATAACCTATCGCAGAAGCATGAGCACGAAGGCCACTCAGGGGGGGTGGAGGCAGGAGTGGGGGGAGTCCCCCTCCAAAGCCCAAATACCTTTGATTAATAATTTAGCTGAGGACACGAGGGACCCTGCCCGGAAGGTGATGGTCCCTGAATCCTGGGTCCCCAGGTCCCTGAGCGTCAAGGTGTGGACCGTCCCGCCGTGCACTGAGATGGAAGTGAGGGGACCGTTCTGCAGCAGGGTCCCATCCAGCCACCAGCGGGCCCCACCGATGTCCCTAGCAGATAGCTCACAGGAGAAGGTGGCTGCCTCGCCCACAAAGACGTCAACATTCTGTAACCCGCGCACTAGCCGAACCGCCTCTTCTGTGTGACAGAGTGAGAACAGGGGGAGCACAGGCTGGTTCACCTCTGACCTTTCAAGGACTTGGCATGGTAGGTATGGCCAGAGAAATACATTGTTGGGGTTCTCTATAAAAGGGGGAGGCTGATCCTTGCAGGGCCATCCTGCTTCAAAAACTCAAGGGGAAGAAAATGTTTCCTCAAACTTAAAATCTTATAAAAATGTGAACTGCTATTCTGCAGAGGGCTCCCTCCTTCCCAAGCAGATGTTCCCCTAATGGCACAGCTCTAGCTATTGGGAGGTGCTTCCTTATCTGAGCCCAAATGGGCTCCCTCTAACTTCTAACCACTGGCCAAAGTCCTTGCATCTGGATCAATCTCAAACAAGGTCTATTTTTTTGTCTTCTCTTTGAAAAGGGCTCAGTGTCCCCACTGATGCCGCCCTTTTTTTTATCCTGGTACACTGGACTCAAGAGTTGTACGATTATATCCTGGCTCTGCCATTTACTGTATGACTTCAGTCAGGTGGCTTCCTCTCTCTCTGGACCTCAGTAATTTTCTCATCTCTAAAATGGAGCTAATAACTCACAAACTGCATCGTTTCAGGACTGGGAAGTGAGGATCAAATGAGATAATATCCATAAAGGGCACTGAAGAGTCAAAGGGTTTCATCCATTGGTATAAAAACTGCCTATGTGGTCAAATATATGTTATCTATGTTAACAGAGGACAATGGAAGCCAGTAGACTACAAGTCTACCACTAACATAAACTCAGATTATTATTATTATCATCATTCTCCAGTCAAAATGCCTGTAGACAGGGGCAGTTTTCTGGTTCATTTGCTTGTTGAGTGATTGATAGGGGTATGTCAGTTTTGTTGAGTCTATGGTCCCTCCCCTCTGGTTGGCATTTCATTACCCAGAGAAGTTTAGTAACATGTGAAAGCAGTGATTTGAACTTTGATTTGAAAGTGCCCTTTCCTCAACATTAAAAAAAAAGTATTAAGATCAGTCTCTAAAGCAAGGAGTTTTTAACCCTTTTTTAATTTTATGGGTCTCTCCAGGAATCTGGTGAAGTCTATGGACCCATTCTCAGAAAATTTTTTAACTGTGTAAAATGAAATATATAGTATTATGAAGGAAAATAGATAAGTGAATTATAATTATCAAAATAATTTTTAAAAGTTCTTGGACCCTCTGAAACTGAACTCATGTTTCAACTCCCCTTTATCTTCTTGAATTAGAATGTAAGCTCCTTGAGGGCAGGAGTGATCTGTTTTTCTGCTTCTATCTGAGGCACTTAGCATAGTTTCTGGGATATTGTAATTACTTAATAAATCTTTGCCACCTAGACTTGACTATTCACAGACCCCTAGGGTAACAGTATATATACTGGATTCAGAATAGACCTGAAAATGCAAAATAATGTACAAAAACTTACCACTGTCCATAAACATTTCAGGAAAGGCATAAAGGATCCCTTTGGGACTTGTGGACCCTTTAGATCAGGGGTGGGGAACTTTTTTCTGCCAAGGACTATTTGCATATTTATAACCTCATTTATGGGTCATACAAAATTATCAACTTAAAAATTAGTCTATCTTTTGCCAAACATCCAATTAATTTCCCCTTAAACAATTCCTAGATTTACTGAATTTTAAGCCCCAATCGTTGTTGCTGTGGCAGTGCCAGACCAAATGATTTCATGGGTCAGATGTTTCCTGCCCTGCTCTAGATGGATAGCTCATGGCAGAGTGAAAAGAGCCTTGGTGTCAGTTAATTTATATTTAAGTCCTGGCTCTGACATTTAGTAGTAAAATGATACTAGAAGTATCTCTTTTCCCTAAGTCTCAATTTTTCTCATCTAGAAAATGGGGATAAAAATACATATACCACTTACCTTATCAACCCGTTGGAAATCTCTAGTTCTTGAAATTCTCCTCTTGCTTAAAGATCAAAGCTCAGGTTCTATCTCCTTATTGAAGCCTTCTGTGATCTACCCACATTGGACACTGACCTTTACCTCCTTAAATTTTTGTGGATTACTTTGGATGGCTCTTACCTTTGGTTCCATCACAACATTCTTAGTATCATATTTTTTTCCATGTTATTTTCTTCCCACCCCTGTTCCTTGGTAGATTGTAAACTCATTGAAGTCAGAGACTGTGTTAATTTTCACTTTTTTAGTACACTACTTCATACCAATTTTTTTAAAGTGTTGATAAAGAACCTTGTCTATAGCATATGAAGTCTGTAAACAATTAAATTCATTTCTTTCCCCTCAACTATTGACTAATTTCATATGCACCTCTACCCACTAAACTTAGACATAATGGACTCATAGATTCTTTCTCCTAGAGTTCATGATAGAGGTGAACAACTTGGAAGGCAATCACATTCTCCCACAAAACGTTCCTTGAGTAGAAGCCAAATCTCAGATGGACAATGGTCCAGTCCAAGTACAGCCTGGGGTTTCATCCTTACATCATGTCAACAGAACCATATTATTTTCTTAGGTCACCACAAGAAGGGTGCCATCAGACATCACCATCCATCTAAGAACACTGACCTTTGGCATTACCCTTCTTCCTGTCCCAACCTTCACCTCTCACCACCCCAGTCTTACCTTGTACAGAGACAGTGGCCGTGCTCTGCTTGTCTCCCACAATGCAGGTGTAGGCACCAATGTCTTCTGGTTCCAGCATGTGGATGATGAGTTCAGCCTCGGTACCCACCTGGCGGATCTCATACTTGGCACTGGCCTTTAGGACCTGCTCTCCTTTTCTCCATTCCACAGGAGTGTCAGGTGCAGAAATTTTACAGTGCAGGATGGCTGTTCCTTGCTCTGTTGAAATGACATCCTGGAGTTCTTCTTGGAAGTGGACAGGTGTCACTGTTGAAAGGAATTTCTAGTTCAGTTTATTTCAATGAACATTTGTTCAAAATATTTAATTTGGAATTAGTTTAGATAAATTTGTCCAACCTTTTGTTACTTTATAGGCTCATAGGATCAAGAGTTGGTAGGGAATGTTCTTAGAAATCATCTTATCCAAACCCTTCATTTCCCTCAGCACACTGCCCCATGCCCTGGCTTAATCAGATCAGGTTCAATATTGAGAAGAAATCCAAAGATTAATGTCCCTTTGGCTCATTATGTCCTTATCCAAAATTTGCTCTAAGAAAAACTCTGAATAGTTTGTCTAAATAGTCACAGAAGAATCTCCACATTCTAAGCAAGTAATCAAGGTAACAATGTCTATATTGAGGACAGGACAGCTTTTACTTCACCTCATAGAAAACATAAAACCTTTTCTAAGGATTATATTATAGGAATCCATAAATAATTCAGGAAACAAATCTGGCCTTAATAATTGCCTAGCTTGTGTGACCTTGGGCAAGTCGCTTAACCCTATTGCCTTAAATAAATAAAATTTTTAAAAAATCGCGAACTTAACAATAGTCTATAACCAATCCATTCTTTTCTTTTGAATCTCACTACTGCCAGGGTCCTAAATCTTTCATAAAACTACAACCTATTGACTCCTCTCAGAAGTGAAATACACTTGGGGCTGTTAGTGTAGTTATTCCCAAACAGTTCGTGAAACCCACTTTTCACCCAAAGACACTTATATGGGCTTCTGGTGTTACGAAAATGTTCTGTCTATAGTTTGGATAGAGTGCTGGGTCTGAAGTCAGGAAGACCTGAGTTCATATCTAGCCTTTGACACTTACTAGCTGTGTTACTTTGGACAAGTCACTTAACCTCTGCTTGCCTTCATCTAATGAAGAAGAAAATGGAAAAACCCAAGTTCTTTTGCCAAGAACTCCTCACAGATAGAATTGGTATGCTATATAATCTACAAAGTCACGAAAAGTTGGACACAACTGAACAACAAAAAGGAAGGGAAAGAAATGAACTTAAAGTTTGTTGTATAAGCAGACTTCTAACCTTCTAGGGCTTTTACTTTCCCTCATTATAGTTTTAGAACTAGATAAGATTTCAGAAGTCATCCGGTTCAGTGCTCTCATTTTATAGATGAAGAAACATGGCAATGGTAGATTTAGAGACTTGTCCAAGGTCTCACAGTTAATAAATGTCAAATGCAGAATTTGAACCCCAAATGTTTTGACTCCTGCCCATACCTTTCAAAGGCAAATACAATCAAAGTCTCAAATAAAGGCTCATTTCCCTGGTCACGCAAATCTCTTAATCAAAAATTTTATCAGTTGGCTTTAATTAGAAATTAGCACATTTCTGACACATCTTAACGGAAATCAAAGCAGATGGTGTAGAAATTCATTTATCTTCAATCCTCTAAAATCAGAAATCCAGTGATTTAATTAAATCTAATTACCTCTTTTGTCTCTTC
Source organism: Macrotis lagotis (assembly GCF_037893015.1). Classification (NCBI taxonomy): domain Eukaryota; kingdom Metazoa; phylum Chordata; class Mammalia; order Peramelemorphia; family Peramelidae; genus Macrotis; species Macrotis lagotis. The sequence goes on along the minus strand of NC_133665.1, from coordinate 102,531,715 downwards.
TTGCCCATTGAGATTCATCTCTCTCCTAATAACTCTCTGACCACATGGCTCTTCTAGAGTACTTTGTCTGAGCCACACCTATGATCTCTTACATTTTCCCTCTTTATTGTATTATTTTTTTTTGTATGTAGTTATCCCTCTAATAGGAGCCAAAGTTCTCAATAGCAGGGATTATGTCATTAAAAAAAAACAAGCAAACCAAAAAACTTAGTATCTTTCCTAGCATCAGGCACATAGTACAAACTTTGCTGAATTGAACTAATTGAACTGTTTTGAATTTCTTGGTTTTTTTGTTTTCTGGGTTTTTTTTTTAGGTTTTTGCAAGGCAAATGGGATTAAGTGGTTTTCCCCCAGGCCACACAGCTAGGTAATTATTAAGTGTCTGAGACCAGATTTGAACCCAGGTACTCCTGACTCCAAGGCCAGTGCTTTATCCACTACGCCACCTAGCCACCCCCTGGTTTTGAATTTCTTACTAAGACAGCTCATTTTACCCTGTCTAATAGGGACTCAACTTTATAAAAGGGTGTTGATATGGAATTTTGTCTACAGCTGTTTGAAAGTTTAAGCAAACCAATATGATCAGAAAGGAAAATGATCAATACCGGAAGGGATGTGGGAAATCTGGGACACTAATACATTGTGGGTGGAGCTGTGAACTGATCCAAACTTTCTGGAGACCAATCTGGAATTATGCCTAAAGGGAAACAAAAATGTGCGTACCCTTTGATCCAGCAATACCACTAGTGGGTCTATACCCTGAAGAGATGAGGAAAAGGGGTAAAAACATCACTTGTACAAAAATATTCATAGCAGCTCTGTTTGTGGTGGCAAAGAAATGGAAATTGCAGGAATGCCCATCAATTGGAGAATGGCTGAACAAATTGTGGTATGTGTATGTGATGGAACAGTATTGTTCTATTGGAAGCCAGGAGGGATGGGAATTCAAAGCCTGGAGAGACTTGCATGAACTGATGCTGAGCAAGATGAGCAGAACCAGAAGAACACTGTACCCTAACAGCAGCAAGGGGGTGATGATCAACCTTGATGAACTTCTCATTCCATCAGTGCAATAATCAGGGACAATTTTAGGGTATCTGTGACAGAGAATACCATCTGTTTCCAGAGAAAGAACTGAAAACCTGAGTTCAAATCCTGTCTCAGACACTCATTAGCTGTGTGACCCTGAGTGAGTCACTTAACATACTACCTGACTCAGTTTCTTCATCTGTAAAATGTGGTTATTAACAAATTTAATTTTAAAAAAGTTGTCTTATGAACTACATAATTTTGCTATCTCTAATATTTTATTTTTGTCTCAAGGATATGATTTTTCTCTCAACACATGCAATTTTGATCAATGTATAATACAGAAACAATGTAAAGATTATCAGAGTGCCTTCTGTGGGGGGGGGGGAAGAGGAAGAGAAGGGAGGGTGGGGGAAAAATGTATAAAATTCAAAGTCTTACCGAAAAATGATAGGTAGAAACTACTATTGTATACAATTGGAAAAGAAATAAAATATTTATCTAATAAAAAAGAAAGTTTAAGCAAAATTAAATTCACTGATTCTTTCTCATCTGTTCACCTATTTTATATCCATCCTCTACCCAAAAACATAAATACAAAAAAACTCTCCTTTAAAATTTATGATGCAATTTCTAGGGTTAACAACTTGACAGGTACCTCCAAACAGGCAAAATCTCAGGCTAGACCAATGGTTTATCTTAAGTATGACATTTGCTATTTATTTAAGTGGTCTCAATGGAGCTAAGTTATCTTCTTGGGGCATGTTTCTGGAACTCAGATCCCTGAGATGAGCATTAAGGATGTTCGTTTGGCCACTGTAGAACAATGTGCCCTCAGAAAAAAACCATTTATCTAAGAATTCTGAACTTGTGATCCTGCCTTGTTCCACCCTCCCCCAATTTCACCTTGTATGGAGACAGTGGCCGTGCTCTGCTTGTCCCCCACGACGCAGGTATAGGTGCCGACATCTTCTGCCTCCAAGGTGTGGATAATGAGCTTGGCTTGGGTGCCCACCTGGTGGATTTCATATTTGTTGCTGGCCTTTAGGACCTGCCCTCCTTTCCTCCATTCCACAGGGATGCCAGGTGTGGAAATTTCACAGTGTAGGGTGGCTGAGCCTTGCTCTGTTGAAGTGACATCTTGGAGTTCTTCTTGGAAGTATACAGAAGGAGCTGCTGGAGGGAATTTCCAGTTCAGGTCAGTTTAATTCACATTCATTCAAGACATAGCTAACTTTGCTGTGGTTTAGATCAGTGAGTCCTGCTTTGCTCTTCCACAATGTATCTGAGAATTCCAATCCACTGGGACAGACCAGAGACTCTCTGCTCTAAGTACTAGTACAGTCACCCTATTATTCATCTTTTCACCTGTGTCACACAATAGCCCAGGTAAGCCTTAGGCAGGAAGGACTTGCCTTTGAATTCTGTATTGACCCTTAGTGACTGTGGGCAGGCCAGCTAAGCTACCTAGGCTTTGTTTTCCTCCTCTTAAAAAAATAAATAGTGCCCATTGTACCTACAATGTAATACGTATAAAGTGCTTTGTAAACCATAAAGCCCTAGAAACATGTCTTTGGTGCTCTGGCACAATTTCTGGGGAAAATACTGCATATGTCGTCCCAAGACCTGACTTCCAATCCTAATTCTGACTTTATTTTTGTGTAATCTTAGGCAAGTGACTAAGTCATCCCAAGTCTCAGTTTCTGAATCTTTAAAGAGAAGGTAAAAAAAAAATTTGTCATCACCTTATAGGAATTTAATTGCTGTATGAATGTGTCATTTTTATTATATTTACAAGAAATCTTTATTGCCAGAATTAGTGTTATTGTTATTGATAATAATAATTTCAATATCATAGAATCATGGATTTTTATCCAGAAGGAATCATCGAGGTCATTAAGTCTTACACCCTCATTTTATGGATGAGGAACCTAAAGAAGACAAGGTTTAAGTGATTTGCCCAAGATCACATGGATAGTAAACATCTGGGATGGGATTTGAACCCAGGTCTTTTTTTGTCTTTGTCTAGTGCCTTATTCACTATCCCCTGCTGGCTTATAAAGTGATCTACAGCAATCTGTAGAAGTAGTTCTATCAATTTAATAGCAGAGGAACCTGAGGCTCTGAGGGAAGTGACTTGCTCAGGGTCACACAGACAGGATTGAACTTGAGGATTCTGATTCCATAGTCAGCTATGCTTTCTACACATTTATATGGGTGTGTATCTAATGCTCTAGATGTGAAGAGGGCAGAAAGGTGAATGGGAGGAGGAGGAGGAGGCAGTAAATTACAGAAAAAGCCAGGTGGTGCACTGGGTAGAGCATCCGATGTTCAGGAAAACCTGAGTTCAAATCCTGTCTCAGACAGCTGTGTGACCCTGAGTGAGTCACTTAACACACTACCTGCCTCAGTTTCTACATCTGCAAAATGTGGTTATTAATAATACCAATCACCTGGGTTCATGGTAAGGATCAAATGAGATTATTTTGAAAAGCCCTTGACAAACCTAAAGGATTACATAAACGTTAATTATTATTTTGTATTTAAAACATTCCAATCAGTTAGTAGGCTTGCTAGAATATGGCTCCAGAATGGGACACAATCCTCCACATGGCCTGGAGCAGAATAAGAACTCTCAACCTCACCCCTCCTTTGTTTCAGATCCCCTGCATCCATTAGCATGCCCCAGTGCAGGGTGGCTAGTTGATGCAGTGGATAGAGCACCGGCCCTGGAGTCAGGAGGACCTGGGTTCAAATGTGACTTCAGATACTTAATAATTACCTAGCTGTGTGGCCTTGGGTAAGCCACTTAACCCCATTGCCTTGAAAAAACCTAAACAAACAAATAAACATGCCCCATGTGTGCTTTTAGCTGTTCCCATTGCCATGTTACAAGTCCAGGTCTTCATGGTTGGGAGTGTGTGGACACCGAAGGGAGAATGGACAGGCCACTCAGAAAGGCAAGCTAGAGAGGTTGGCAACAACATCAGGAGGATGGGCAAGTATGGGTCAGAGACCTCAAAAAGAACCCTGAAGGAGGTCTAAGTCCCCATTTTCCACATGAGGAAACTGAGGCCTAATCTAAGAGAAGTAGTCTGCTCAAATTGACATAATCAGTAGATAGCTGAGTCAGATTAGAACCCAGGTCCTCTATTCCAATATTCTTAAATGATTGAATTAAAAACCACACTGTGACAACTGATTCTGCATTGCTTATGAATTGCTTATGAATTTCTGAAGATCCTAGAGGAAATAATAATTCATTCTCACACAAAAGAAAAAAATCAGTGCAGTTGCGAATTGTTACAAGAGGCGGAGCCAGTGTCTAATGACCTAAAGAGTTCTAGGAGTCTAACTGGAAACTTCCATGGAGATGGGTGAAGGTGGCTGACCTGTGACACAGAGCTGGGCCTCAGAGCTGCTGGTACCCACATGAAAGCTGACAACTCCTGCATCCTCGATGGTCACCTTCCGGAGAGTGAGTGTATGGAGGGTGCCTCGCTCCACAGTGATCTCATTCATCTCATTGGACTGGAGGGGCACGCCGCCCAGGCGCCACTGGACCTCCTGCCTGGGGGCCCTTGACAGCCTGCACACAAACTTGGCATCCTCCCCCTCACACAGTTTCACATCCTGAAGAGGCTCCACAATGCTCACCTCGGGCGCTGGGGAGGGGGAGGCACAAAGACATTAGCTCATTAAGGTTGGGAAGGAAGCTGCTTATCACTTCTCCCAGCAACCTGAGAACTAGCTCCCTAAGGTCAAGGTTGAGGTATTCCCCATCAGCCCAGGGACTCTCCAAGGTGAAGGTCCATGTTTCCTCTACATGTGGTTTCATGGATTCATAGACAGAGTCAGAGGAGATACACTTTAGAGACCAATCTTTCTCATTCTAACCCTTCTCATTGGATGGGTGAGGATAATAAAACCCAAAGAATCAAAATGGCTTGCCCAAGGTCACAAAACTATATGGAGGAAATGAGGCCTGGACTCAGGCCTCTTGACACCTGTCCAGGGCTCCCATAGCTCCTAATCTAGTCCCAGGACCTACTCAACATACTTAACTGATTGAATTAAAAACCGTACTATGACGATCAAATGATTTTGCATTGCTTATGGATATTTGCATCCTAAAAGAAAAGGCAGTTGGGAAGTTAAAACTAGTAGTTTTAAGAAACAACTTGAGTTTTCATCTTGACTGAGAAACTTAATAGCTGTATGACCTTGGATGAGACATTTAACATCTTTGGCCCTCAGTATCCTCAAATGTAAAAAGAGATCTCTCAGCTTCCTTATAAGCCTTGACATTCTATAAGGTAGTGATTTTCTGAGATCTCTGGTCTTTGAAAATTTAAAGGCTCTAGTTCAACCATGTCCTATTAAAGCCAGACTTGGATTCCTTTGATGGTAGGTTCATGGTAGTACAGAGAAGGGACAATGTACAGAGAGGGTAAAGTTGGAATACAGGGGGGATGGGCAATGGGAAGGGAAAATCATCCCGTTGTCACCTGTGATGCTCAGAGTAGTTGTTGTCTGCTGGTCCTTGGAATCGCAGGTATAACTGCCAGCATCTGAGGGTTGTAGATCTCGGATGACCAGTTCCACCACCACCCCATCCTGCCTCATCTCATACTTGGCGCTGGGCTGAAGCCTAACAGACCCCCGTTTCCAGAAGACTGGGGCATCAGGCTGGGTGAGCTCAGCCTGAAGAATGGCCACAGCTCCCTCTGGGGCCACTTGGGGCTGGAGCTCTCTCTTGAAGAGGACTGGAGAAGCTGGAAATACAGTGGACAAACATATTGGGTCCCCCTCAGGGTCAGAGCAGGAACTCTGGCTGCAGATTAGCATTAGAGCAGGGAAGGGTTCTGATTGACTTGGAAGCCAGGACACAACTGACTCCATGGCACTCCTGGGGACAGATATACTTCATCCCAGAAGACTGATTGCCTCCTATGTCCTACAAATTATTTGGGGGCACAGAAGCATATAATCTATTAGAATTGGGAGGGTACTTCAGAGATCATCTAGTCCAGTTCTTTCATTGTACAGATGATAAAACTGAGACCCAATAGATAAATGACTTGCCCAAGGTCACACAGCTAATAAACATCAGTTTACTGTGTAACTCTGGGTAAAATATACACCTTCCTATGGATCAGTTTTCTCAGCCATTGCATGGAAACAATGTTCTCTTTTCCAACCTAATTTCCAGGATCATTGTGAGGATAAAATGAGATAAAATTTGTAAAACAAACAAACAGCACAGAGTCTGATACTTGATAAATACTTGTTTCAAAAAAAGAGAGAGAGAATGGAGGCCAAATATTTGTACTGTTACGATTCTTCTACTTGGGGTAAGTTCTTCCCTAACTTTAAATGAAAATCTTGTCAAGTCTACCCCGTCAATCAATAAACATTAATAAATTGTCTAATATGGATCAGATACTGTGGTGCTAAGGGTGAGGGATACAAAAAGAGGCCAAAGACAGTCCCTGCCCTCCAGCAGCTTATAATATAAAGGGCAACTTGCAAACAAATATACAGAAAATGAGGAGCACCCAACCCTGTGCAAGCCTTCCCTCTCCCTGCCTTTTCCCCACCAAGGTCCTTGTCCCCTGCCACCTTTCTCCTACCGAGAATGGTCAGAGCTGCTGTCGTCTTCTCCTTTCCACTCTGGCACGTGTATTCCCCCTCATCGTCAGTGGTGAGCTGGTGGATCTTTAAGGTGTGGATGGTGCCCTGCTGTTGGAGCTCGTATTTGGTACTGGGGGTGATCTTCTCCCCACCCTTCCTCCACTCTACTTGAGCCTCAGGAGATGCCACCACACAGCGCAGCATGACTGAGGAGGCTTCCTTGGCCTCTGTGTTCTGCAGCTTCTCTGAGAAGGCAGGAAGTGGGGCTGGAAGCAAGGATAAGGGGTAAGAATAATGGGGAGCCTTAGGAGCATTGATTCAGGAGGTTTTGGTCCCTTGAGTGTCTTAGGGGATATCTTGTCCAATCCTACTCTCCAAACCTCTCAGCTGCCCATCACTAAACTACCCAACATTCATTCATCTAACATTTATTAAGCACTTATAAGCAAAGATAGATGGCCTGAATTGGAAGTATACAAAGGTTGATTTAAACCAGACCCTGTTTTCAAGTAGCTAACAATTTTTTTTTCTTCTGGTGAGGCAATCAGAATTAAGTGACTTGCCCAGGGTCACTCTGCTAGTTACCAGATCTGAATTCAAGTCTTCCTGATTCCAGGCCTGGCACTCTCTCCCCTGTGCCACCCAGTAGCCCTGTTCCATAGTGTCTTAAAGATTGCAAAGTGTTTTCTTTACAAAGATTATATCATTTAATCCCCACAATCTTGAGAGATACGTACTAACTTATAAAATGGGGATCCATTTTATAAAAGAGGAAACTACAGCTTAAGAGATAAGTGACTTTCCCAGTATCACACAGCTTCTAATTATCTGAGGTAAGATTTAAACTCAGATCTTCCTGACTCCAGGCTCAGAGCTCTAGCCACTGAACCACCTATCGGGGAGAAAGGGGAAAGAATTTCACAGAGCAAGTTGTTAGGATTTGAATCTTTCTCTGTATATACCTCATATTTATATGGTACTGGAGGGTTTTAAAAATACTTCTTTCATAATAAACCCTGAGACAGGTGGTAGAGTTATTATTTTCTTCATTTTAGAGAGGAAGTAATTGAGGCTCAGTGAAGTCGTTTCTTATTCAGAGTCATATGGTGTCATGTCCTCTCTCCTCAACTAGACTGTCACCTTCTTGGTACTGCACCCAAGGAAGCAAGGGTATGCTGGTATATATTTAACAACCACCTTGGATGGGGGGGACAAGAAATGTACACACTGTACACACAACACACTTTTCTGACATTTTCTTCACCACTTTGCTATCTCTAGACAATAGATCTTCTTCTTGATTTGTAGTATTTACCAATTTCTGAGATGTAAATGTTCACTCTGAAAATTTAACCACCAGCTCCAGCTCTAGTACAACACTATTTATGGGGTTTGTCCCCTATTACTAGAGCTCCCTCAACACATCTCCACACATGTAAATCCACATCCATCAAGGTTCAGTTTAGGGGCTACCTTTATCACAGAGCCTGTCCTGATCCTTTATCCTACTCATTCCCCAACTTCCAGCCAAAAGTGATGTCTCTTTCCTCAAGTTCCAAGGACACCATGTTCCCAACTCTTCTTTGCCCCATCACAGCTTAACTTGCACCATACTCACTTGAGAAATGTTACATTCCCACTATTATTAGGATGTAACTCCTCCAAGGCAAAGTTTGTATCCTAAAACATCCTTATTATCATCAACACTCAAAAAAAGAGTCTGGCAGGTAGTAGGACTTAATAAAATGCTCATTGACACATACTCAATCTGAACTTTATATCTCCCCCAGCAAATATTATAATATTCTATACCAAACTGTATTGATTTTAATTATGTTGTATTGTAACTGTAATACTGTTGTTTAACTAGTACACAGTAGTGTGCTATGACATGATAGATTCTCAGTGAATACTTGTTGATTGGGAATTTTTCAACATCCCATTGTTGACCCATTAACTTCATTGTTAGAAGTTTCTGTTCCTTCATATCCTTGTTTTCTCCCACTCTTCTTCCAGACAGGGCCCAACCCCGTTACCTTTAACAATGAGTTCAGCTGTTGATGTGTGGCAGCCCACAGAGAAGGAGATGGTGCCTGTGTCCTCTGGTGTGACATTCCTCAGCTTCAGCATGTGTGTCCGACCTCCCACGACAGAGATCTCATTCATCTCATTGGTCTGCAAGGCCAGGCCCTGCAGCTTCCATTCAACATTCCCTGCCTGTTCCCTGGATACCTCACAGCGAAACTCAACGTCCTCATCAGCAAACACCTCCATGTTTGTCAGTCCTTTGATGATGGTCACTTCAGGCTCTGGGATAAAGACAAAAAGCAGGGAGGAGATGGGAAGGTCACTTAGAATTTCCCTCAGACTACTCTAGCATCTTCACCTTTGATCCAGATTGGTTAGATCAGCCTCTTCTCATGAGTGGGAAGGGGGATATGCAGATCAAGATGTTCATGTGATTAATGATTATAGCCCCTAACTCCTAAGAAATTTTACTAACTCCTGTGCATAGTTTTTTTTTTCCCCTCCCTTAGTATTATCTCAGAATATCGACCACTTTGCTCTTCCTAATAATGACTTCTTGGGGAGCCCATTTGCATCCTTTGACCCATCTCAGTTGACAATTCCTTGACAAACACCAATCATGAATTATTTCTTTTCTCTACCTTCTTTGCTTCTGAATGAAGCTGAAGAAAACTGGATTGGAAAGAAGATTGGTAAACACAGTGATGTCCCCAAGGAAGATATTGGTGAAGGACCTGTGTGTTGTGCCCTTATAATTTTTCATCGTTCATGGTCACATATGTGTGTGGAGATGGCATTGGATTTGAAGTCTGGCTTCTACAACAAATCTCATGACCATTTCCCTCTCCTGGAAATTCATTTGGAGACTAAAATTTCTGATTATTTTTAGGGGTTTTTAACTTTTGGTCAAGAAAATAAAGATCTTAGGGCATTTGTGGAGTTTTCATTACTGTCATTTCCAAAATGAAAGATGATTTGGGAAAATGAAGAATTGGTTAAGGAATGCTACCTGTCAATAAGATTTAGTTTTCTAGACCATGGCATAAAATGCAGGAATGGTCAGGGAATGGAGTATACTTCATAATGGCTAGTAAATATAAATCTTCCTGGAGCCTGAAGAATCTGATCAATAATGATCATTGAAAATGAAAGGGGAAGGGAAAAGAGAAAACCACACACATGGTAAGTCTGAACAGATACCACAGAAAGAAGGAGAAATATGGTAGTAGAAAATGGCAGATTGTTCTCAAGATATGGTATTCCATGAAGTCTGAGTTCAAACTCAGAATTTCAGCTCTCTAAACATTATAAAATAAGGGTAAGAAATGAGGTAATGAAGATATTTTAACATAAAGGGGCAAATTTGAACTCAGAAATGTCCTTAATGTTTGTTGGGATGAAAATAATCATAGGAATATGGAAAGATAGAAGGATAGGGACTATATATATGATTGGCATTGTCACAGGAGACTACCAGGTGAAGAAATTAGAAAGGAAAAAGTCATTGGCATAGGAGACTCCCAGGTGAAGAAATTAGAAAGGAAAAAGAAATGCAGGCAGTAAGTGAAACTTTAATGAAACATTGATTTGGGGAGAATGAACTTAAAAGTATCTCAGAAAAGGATCCTTAGAGTACTATGTCTTAAAACTCCACAGAGCAGAGAATCAGTCCAAGAAACATGGAAGGCTCTCAAAAAGGAAATGACAGACACTGTGCTTTAATAATATCACTTTGGAAGTCATGTGGAAGATGGATTATAAAGGGGAGAAAGTTCAGGCAGAAAGACTAATTAGAAGTTGGCGGCAATCATCCAAGAAAGATAAGGCCTTGAAGTAGGGTGATGGCCACATTGCATGGAGTGAAAAAGTTTATGTCAAAGGTATTTTGGAGTTTGATTTGACAATACTTGGCTACTGATTGAATATGAAAGTGAAGGAGAGTGAACAAGGATCACTATAAGGTCTTGAGCCTAGGTGATTAGAAGGTTTGAGAGGAATAAGAAGGTAAGAAGAAGTGCAGATTGGGGGTAGGGGTGGGGAGGTAATGATTTCTGATTTGGACATGTTGAATTTGAAATGCCTACAGAGGTTGGTGATATGGGACTACAGTTTATGAGAACAGGGTTGGATATGCCAATCTGGGAGGGCTCTGTCTAAAGATGACAAATGATCACTTTAGAATTCATGATTATCACCAAAAGAGAATAGAGAGAAGGAGGGGGAGTTCAATTTGGAAAGGAGTTTTGATGAGGAGAGAGACAGGCAGACAGAGAAGGAGAGAGAGAGAGAGAGAGAGAGAGAGAGAGAGAGAGAGAGAGAGAGAGAGAGAGAGAGATCACAAAAAAAAAACAAACAAACAGAAAAGAGACAGCATCAAGGAAGAGAATGTGGTCACTAGTATCAGAGGCTCAAGTCAGGTCAGGAAGGATGAGGAAGAAAGAAAGACCATGGGATTTGACGAGTAAGAGATCATTGGTAACTTTGGAAGTGGTAATTTCAGTTGAATGGTGAAGACTGAAGCCTAACTGGAAGGAGTTGAAAAGAGAGGGAGAGGACAGGAAATAGAGGCAAGTGAGTGTAGATGGCTTTTCCAGGAGTTAAACTGTGTAAGGGAAGAAAAATATAAGACTCTAGTTTGGGGTCAAAGTGGGGTTAAGTGAGAAGTTTTTAAGGATGAGGTAGTCTTGAGAATATTCGAAAGGTGCAAGGAAGGAGCCAGTAGACAGGGAGAGATCAAAGATCAGAAGGGAAAGGAAGCCCTCTCAAGCACAGCTGCACAAACCTAAATGGGTCTGCACAGCTTACAGCAAGGAGTAATGGGAGACACTCTTTCATGGAACTTTTTTCATACCAGAAAGTTCCCCTTTACAGGAATTGTCATTGCTTCTGTCATGATATGGGTTAGGCTGAAGTCTCCAGTGAACTTGACCACTTAAAGGGCATACACAATTTTCACAACTTTGCTGGACCATTCACATGCTCAGTTTCTTTTTAATCATAGGAAGTAGGATAAGGTTCATAAATATATGCTACACATAGTGCCCCACACCTGCCTCGTGGTTTCTTCTGAATGTCTTTTGTATTTATATCTTGACTCCCCAGCTAAGAAGTTACTCAGGGAAAGGATCAGGACTTTTCTGTCTTTCTGTCATTTTGAAGAACTGGGGACAGAATATGTGGGTTCAAGCCCCAGCTTCTGGGACTGTGGACAAGTCTTCCCTTCCTCTCTGTTCCTTCATTTTTGAAACTGGAACAACAATATTTATGCCAACTCCCACCTAGAACTGAAAGATCAGAGAGAGATCACAAAAACCTAGAAAAGAGACAGCATCCAAGGAAGAGAATGTGGTCACTAGTATGAGAAGCTCTAGTTAGGTCAGGAAAGATGAGGAAGGAGGAAAGACCATGGGATTTGGCAAGTAAGATATCATTGGTAACTTTGGAAGTAGTAATTTTGGTTGAAAAGAGAGGAAGAGTAGAGCAAGTGTTTGAGACAGTATTTGAACTCAGGTCTTTCCCACTCCTAGCCCAGCAATCTATTGATTTCACCAAACAGCAGAGACTCCATAAATAATCGTTTAGTAACAGGGCTAACTAATGAGGCGGCATAGTATGGTAGAAAGAGAACTGCATTGGGAATCAGAGGATTTGGGGTCAGGGACCCACATCTTCCAGAAACAGTGAAATCTGTTTCTTCATTTGTAAAATGGTAATGTTGGTGGCTAGTAACATTCTCTGCTCCCTGGTTTCTTCCATGGCCAACTTGAATTCTACATCCTCAGCTCCTCTCTGGCTCTGATATTCTATGTTCTAAGGTCCTTTCCAAATTTGACATTCTGTCTCTTAGGGTTCCATCTGACTCTAACCTTCTATATCCTCAGGTCCCTTCCACTCTGTTCTTCTATGTTCTCAGGTCCTTTCCAACTCAGACCTTCTATGAATATTGGCCCTGTAGAGTATGCTTCTAGGGGCACTCCTAGAGAAAACAGAGTTTACCTTTCACCTTGACAGTAGCCAGGGTCTTCTGATCCCCAGCCACACAGGCATACTCGCCAGTGTCCTTGGCCTCCAGTCCATGGATCAGAAGCTCACAGACACTGCCTTCCTTCCTCATCTCATACTTGGAGCCAGACCGGAGCAGCTCACCCTCCTTCCTCCATTCAACAGTGGTTTGGGCCACACTCAGCTCACAGTGCAGTCGGGCTGTACTGCCTTCCTCTAGCTCTTCACTGTGCAGACGAGTCTTGAACTTGGGCTTGGGGGCTGTGGGAGGAGGCATAGGGGTAAGAGGGCTTAGGAGTAATATGCTGGAGGTTACTCAAGACTGAATGGTGACCCCAGTCACCCACTGGATCAAGCTAAAACCTTCCAGCCTGGTTTTCCAAGATTCCTCATCAACTATTGTCTCATTTTTACCCTGTACTGGCTCTTCCCATTAATCTGTTCTTCTTGAAAATATTGTGTGGGGTGGCTAGGTGGCACAGTGGATAGAACACTAGCCCTGGAGTCAAGAGGACTTGAGTTCAAGTTCAGCATCAGACATTTAATAATTACCTAGCTGTTTGTCCTTGGGCAAGTCATTTAACCCCACTGCTTTGCCAATAAAAAAAAAGAAAAGAAAATATCTTGCTAACTCACTCTACCCCCTCCACCTGAAATACCATGCTCCTTACTTCCATCAAGAGTTCACCTCCCTACCAGGAAGCCTTCTGGATTGACTCCATTCCTGTGGGATCATTCATTTAGTTCACCTTCATTAAGTACTAAGATTCATAATCTTGACAATGTGAGTAATGCCTATTAGTTACATTAAGCACAATCCCATCACACCTTAGTAGATGGTTCTTAATTAGTTATAACCAGACTAAGTTCTTTCCCTGGCGGCCAATCCTTTGGAGGGGTGACAAGTCCCTCCATACATGATTAGGTCCTCAATTACCAGAAGACAAGTTATACTATAGGCATACTTCCATTTTCAAAACTGAGGTATTCCTGAAAGTTTTGAATAAAACATAGAATTCTAGTAATTGTAGAACACCAAGGCTAGAATGGGTCCTAATTAGCAACTCTAATTCAACTCTTTTATTTTACAGGGGAAGAAAACTTAATCTAACTTGCCCAGTATCAGACCTTGGGACATGACATGAATGAGAAAATCAAATCTGATAAAATACAATCCTGTCTTCTCATTAAGTCTGTATTCTAATTTTGGAACATTTGCAGGGTTCATTCTTCAGACAGTAGAAGCAGCCCATTTCTGGGTCTGGACTGAATTCCTGACCTACCTTCTAAAACCTTTGTAGACACAGTCTTCTACCAAGGCCCACTCTAAGTCATATCAAGGTACCAGAGAAAGATGGCAGAAGAGGGATCCTGGGCTCTGATTTATGTATTCATGGTGTTGCTTGGTAACGGATATCATGTAGTTTCTCATCTGGTCACTTTGTATTCCAGTTAGACTGTAGGCCTCCTGAGGACAAGGTTCTTACCTTCTATTTATCTTATATGTATCCCAAGATTGGAGGTCCTATATCTCCCCACTGTGCTAGGTACCATTTGGGACTGAGAATATTATGTATTCAGTGCTTCTGTACTACAAAATACTCAAGAAACAGACATTCAAATAGCTCCAAAATTAGAATACAACTAATGAGAAATCAGGGTAGTATTTAATCAAATTTGATTTTCTCATCCTTGTCATGTCCCAGGGCCTAATACTGGGCAAGTTATATTAAATTTTCTTCCCCTGTAAAATAAAGGTGTTGGATTAGAGGGTTGCTAATTAGGGTCCTTTCTAGTCCTGGTGTTCTGGGATCATCAGAATACTATGTTTTATTCAAAACTTTCAGGAATACCTCAGTTTTGAAAATGGAAGTATGCCTATAGTATAACTTGTCTTCTAGTAACTGACTGAAGGTGGGTAGGATTCATCCAAGAAGATGTTCTAGAAAGAGTGATTCAGGCTGATTTGATTGGATGGATAGGCAGATTAGTAGACCCACTCCTATAGGCATAGATAGGATGGAGTGACACAAATTGGAAGTAAGAATAAGGATGGGGCCATGGAAAACCCTATCCTTTCTGATTCCAAGGACTTGGACAGATATTGAGTATAGAGAAGTACATCTTGGGTGAAAATAGAATAAATAAGGCATAGATTAGTAAGAAGTGACATGTGGATCACCGGAGGAGGAAGAAGAGTTGTCATGCTTACCATTCACTGTAAGAGTGGCAGTGGTCTGCTGCTCCCCTGTATCACATGTGTAGTCACCCGTGTCTTCCTGTTCAGCATCATGGATGAGGAGCTCAGCCACAGTCCCCTTGACCACCATCTCATATTTGGCACAGGGGAACAGCTGTACCTCTCCCTTTCTCCACTCTACGCTTGCATCCTTCTTGCTGAGTTCACAGTGCAGTCGAACAGTGGAGCCCACCTCTCCTTCCTGGGCCCTCAGCTTCTTACGGAACACCACAGGCAAGGCTATAAGATGGAGGGAGATGATTCCAAGACTAGGATTGCTCTTCCAAGAGCTCAGAAAGAAGTCTTTTATCATTCTAGAATCTTTTAGCTATAGATCTCTTTGGTCATGCTCCCTGGAGCTCTAGAAACCTTCCCTCACCATACACACCAGAGTTCTCATTTTCCCAAAGTCTCAACCCACCTTTTACCTCCCAAATCACCTACCAGAATATAAATGCTTTATATTCATTAGAAGTCAAGCTCCCTTATAGAGAACTAGGTCAAATTTATAAAAATAACAAGCCATTCCCCAATTGACAAATGGTCAAAGGATATGCAGGTGTAATTTATAGATGAGGAAATCAAAGCTATCCATAGTCATGTGAAATATTGCTCTAAATCTTTACTGATTAGAGAAATGCAAATTAAAGCATCTCTGAGGTACCACCTCACTCCTCTCAGACTGGCCAATATGACCAGAAAGGACAATGATCAATGTTGGAAGGGATGTGGGAAATCTGGGACACTAATGCATTGATGGTGGACTGTGAACTCATCTAACCTTTCTGGAGAGCAATTTGGAATTATGGCCAAGGGACAATAAAAATGTGCATACACTTTGATCCAACAATACCACTACTTGGTCTATACCCTGAAGAGATGATGAAAAAGGGTTAAAATACCACTTGTACAAAAATATTCATAGCAGCCCTGTTTGTGGTGGCAAAGAATTGGAAATCAAGTAAGTGTCCTTCAATTGGGGAATGGCTTAGCAAACTGTGGTATATGTGTGCTATGGAACACTATTGTTCTATTAGAAACCAGGAGAGATGGGAATTCAGGGAAGCCTGGAAGGATTTGCATGAACTGATGCGGAGCGAGATGAGTAGAACCAGAAGAACACTGTACACCATAACAACAACATGGGGATGATGATCAATCTTAATGGACTTGCTCATTTCATCAGTACAACAATCAGGGACAATTTTAGGGTATCTGCGATGGAGAATACCATCTATATCCAGAGAAAGAATTGTGGAGTTTGAACAAAGACCAAAAGCTATTACCTTTAATTAAAAAAAACACTTCATCTTATGTAATTTTGCTGTTTCTTAAATTTTGTTTTTTCCTTAAGAATATGATTTCTCTCTCAACACATTCAATTTTGATCAATGTCTAGCATGGAAACAATGTAAATACTATCAGACTGCCTTCTGTGGGGGTGGGGGAAGGGAAGCAAGATTATAGAAAAAATTGTAAAATTCAAAAATAAAAAATAATTTAAAATTTTAAAAAAGAAGTTAAGCTCCATGAGGAAAGGGGTTGTTTTTGCATTTCTTTATATTCTCAGTATTTAGGTCATGCCAGTACTAAAAATTTAATTAATGCTTACTGATCAACTGAACTGATTAATTTACTACTGGTCAAACTACTCCTAAAATTCTTTCTCATCCAGGAAGATTTTCTGGGATGACTGAATATCAAAGAGTGTAAGTCCTTTAACAGTCTCATCACTGTAGACACTACACAAATACTTGTTGAATTAATTTGATTGGAATGGAACAGAATGATGAGCTCCCTTTGGAATTCCTATAACTGTTCTCTCCAAAGGATGCACCTATCTACACAGCATCTACTTTCCTTTGTAGGTAACTCTTCCTCCTTCATGGAAGTCTTTTCTCCCCTCTGATTATAAGGTTCCCTAAGAATGTACTCTCTTCTTACTTTTATGATTTTATTTACAACTTACTCCCCTTCCCCATCTTCTGTCCAGTGACACTGACTTTGATGTTCCTCTATACAATGCTCTATCTCCTGATTCTGGACATTTCTTCTGGCTCTCCCTCCCACCAATAACTCTCTCCTACTTCACCTCTGCATCCTGACTTTTGCACCCTTCTTTCCTTCAAATTTTAGTCAAAGCCTAGCAGGAAGTCTTTCTTAGTCTCTCTTAAAGCTAATGCCTTCCCACTGAAAAGTATTCACCATTAAAAAAAAACTTGCTGATAACATATTTGTTTGCCTGTTTCCTCTCTATTAGAGTGTGAGCTCCTAGAGAACAGGGACTGTTTTTTTCCTTTTCTTTGTATCCTCAGCACTTAACACAGCACCTGTAAGCACAGTAGGCCCTTACTAAATGCTTGCTAAGTTGATTTAACTTGACCTCTCCCCAGTCTAAGTACCTGCCAACATTGGGGCTTCTATCCTCTCCTCCTTCTATGTCACTCCCCCCACCACTCAGGTGCCCAGATTAGGGTTGAGTGTGATAACACTGATTGTCTCCTGAGACCAAGTTCTCTGCTACAGCTAGCTGGCCATACTCACCTTTGACAGTCAGAGTGGCACTGGTGGTCTGGTCCCCACAGTCACAACTGTAGTCACCCATGTCCTCCAGCTGCAGGTCGCTGATCAGCAGCTCAGCGATAAAGCCCTTCTGGCATACCTGGATCCTCTCATCAGCCTGAATCTCCAAGCCACCTTTGCTCCAGGTCACTGGAGCATCAGCCTTAGAGAGTTCACACCGAAGGGTGGCTGTCCCACCCTCCTCAGCCTGCTGGCTCTTCAGGGGCTTCTGGAACACCACCTTTTGGGCTGTGGGTAGGAGGAGGAGCAGGGCAGAATGATCAGTGTATCCCATATCTTCAAAATAAGAAATTTACTCTGCTGATGTCTGGAGATAGAACCAAATAGAAAACTAAACCCCTTTCTGAGCTTGAGTTTCCTTTTCTGTAAAATTGAGGCTGGGGAGAATTCTCTCATAAAGTCACAGAGCAGAAAGATAGGCAGCTAGGTGCACAGTGGATATTGGACCTGGGATCAGGAAGACTTCTCTATCTAAATTAAAATCTAGCTTCAGACACATACTATCTGTGTGACCTTGGGCAAGTCATTTTATCCTCTTTGTCTCAGTTTCCTTATCTGTAAAATGAGCTAGAGAAGAAAAATGCAAACTACTCCAGTATCTTTGATCAAGAAAATCCTAAAATGGGTCACAAAGAATCAGACATAACTAAAAAACTGACTAAGAACAACAGAGTTGAAAGGTAGCTTCTAGGTCACCTAGTACAACCCTCTTGTTTTAAAGATGAGGAGACAAGAAATAAGTAGAAGAGCTAAAAAATGAACTCTCACCTTTGAATTCCAAATCTGGTGCTTGTACAACCAGAAGATAAATAATCCCTGCCTTTATTCCCTCTTGAATAGCCCTTGTGACTGACATCATCCCCTGCTGCCCAAGGTTTCCTATTCACTTATGAGCTAATCCTATACATACATATGAGTAGAACACTGTCATTTGTTTGACAACAGTAATAAACATTACTAGAAGACAAAACAAAAGGTTTTCTTCACCAAATCCATCTGAGAATACAGTATAATTATCCCCATTATGAAGATGACAAAACTGAGGCCCAGAGGTTTGTTAAAGTGATTCAGGATTTGAACCCATATCTTCTGAATTCAAGTTGAGGCAAAGTACTCTTTCTACTATTTACATATTTCTATGTACCCTTCACTATCAGAGTTGCTATGGTTCTCTCTCTTTTCCACACACACACACACATATAGTCTCCAGCATCATCTATGTCCAGCCTGTGGATCACCAGCTCACACAATGCCCTATCCTGCCTCAGTCTGGTTTGGTCACTATCTTGAAGCCATCTGTGACCCCTTTCTCCACTCTATGGGGACTGCCTTGTTGAGCTGACAGCACAGTGTGACCTCTGTGATGTGGAGTTCTTCCATGAATTTGTTGGGGAGGGCTGGGAAATGGTCAGACAGATGTGGATAATGTGAACCCTATCTGAGCCTAGGAGACAAGCAGCCACCAGCCACCTTTGAATGGAAAATAGAAAGGGAGTATTTGAGGATTAAGTGCTTGGGCTAGTAGGCAAGGAATGTGGACAGTCTAGTTCTTGGGCACTGGGAATATAAGAAGGTAATAACAAGAGAGCCATGGATGGGGGCAACAAGACACACAATGATATATGGGAGTGGGCCACAGACAACACTAAACATGATGAGACATAACACAAAAAAAATAAGTCTTGCCAGAGACAGGAAGGTTCATAGATAGAAGAGAAGGGATTACTAAAAGCTGGAAAGAATGGGAACAGGAAATATCAATGATCTGGGTCTGTTCTCCATTGGGTTAGCCATAGTTGGAAAGTACTGAGGGGGCAGTGAACAGAGAAAATATAGGAAGGAGATGACATACGGAGAAAACTACATGAAAAAAGGAGACGTGATGGAATGGAGAACATGAAATTATGGAAGGGCAAAATAACAATGGACCAAAACAACAAAGCCAGAGGCTGATTTCTACCACATCGTCTTTACCCTGGAGAGTCAGAATCGCTGTGGTCTTCGCCTCTCCACACACACAGGTGTAGTCTCCAGCATCATCCATGTTTAGCCTTTGGATCACCAGCTCACACACAGCTCCATCCTGTCTCAGGGTGTATCTGTCACTGGCTTGAATCTTCTCTGGCCCCTTTCTCCACTCCACAGTGGCTGCCTTGCTCAATTCACACCTAAGGGTGGCTTTATCCCCTTCTGTGGCTTCCATAGGCTCCAGAACCTGTATGAACTGGGCAGGAAGGGCTGGAAAGACACACATGGAAAGCTTAACATTCCTCAGAGGACAACGAGCAGTTGAACATAGACAACAAAAAGGGAAAACAGAAAGACAGAGAGGACAGGCAATGGACATAGAACTCTGAGATCACAACAGGGATACTTCCTTCTGAGAACAATTTGCTGGGTTGACACAAAGTAAAGATCAATGACAAGGTTTCAAGAAGGACAAATAGCCAAAAAAATAAGGTAACTTCTCCCCACATCATCTTTACCCTTCACAGTCAGGGTTGCCTTGGTCTTCTCCTCTCCACACACACAGGTGTATTCTCCAGCATCATCCATGTCCAGCCTATGGATCACCAGCTCACAAACAGCCCCATCCTGCTTCAGACTGTATTGGTCACTGGTTTGAAGTTTCTCTAGGCCCTTCCTCCACTCTATAGGGGCTGCCTTGCTCAATTCACAGTGTAGAGTAACCATGGACCCTTCTGTGGCCTCAGTCTTCTGTAGAACTTTTGTGAACTTGGCAGGCAGAGCTGAGAAAGAGTCACACAGAGGTGGAGAATGTGAGATTCTATGAATGTCAGAGGGTAGTTAGACATGGATTCAATGGAAGAGAAAACAGAAAGATGGAGAAAATAGGAAATGGGAATGAATTATGGAGGAAACCTTAGGAGCAGAACAAAAGTAGAAAGCAGACATAAGGAGACAACACAGATGGTCTGAATTCAGGGACAAGGAAATTCTGGTCAGAGAACCAACAAACAATGAAGTAGGTTTTCCCCCATATCGTCTTTACCCTTGAGAGTCAGAACTGCTGTGGTCTTCTCCTCTCCACACACACAGGTATAGTCTCCAGCATCATCCATGTTCAGCCTGTGGATCACCAGCTCACACACAGCCTCATCCTGCCTTGGGCTGCATCTGTCACTGGCCTGAAGCTTCTCTGGCCCCTTCTTCCACTCTACAGGGGCTGCTTTGCTCAGCTCACAATGCAGAGTGACCATGGACCCTTCTGTGGCCTCAGTCTTCTGTAGAACTTTTATGAACTTGGCAGGTAGGGCTGAGAAAGGATCAGACATATATGGAGAACATGAGATTCTGGATGGAAGAAGGCGACCACACATGGACTCAATGGAAGGGAAAATAGAAAGACGAAGAGAATAGGAAATGAGAATGTGTTGTAGAAGGCATCATCTTTTGGACCAGCTGACTGAAAGGTTATACAGCACCTGGGACTTAGGCTAAAAGTAGAGGGGAGACATAGGAAGGAGACATCATAGATGATGTGAACTCAGGACAAGGCAAGGCTAGACAGACAACCAAACAATGAGGTGAGTTTCCTCCACATCATCTTTACCCTTGACAGTCAAAATTGCCTTGGTCTTCTCCTCTCCACACACACAGGTGTAGTCTCCAGCATCATTCATGTCCAGGCTGTGGATCACCAGTTTACACACAGGCCCATCCTGCTTCAGACTGTATTGGTCACTGGTTTGAAGCTTCTCTGGCCCCTTCCTCCACTCTACAGGGGCTGACTTGCTCAATTCACAGTGTAGGGTGACCATGGACCCTTCTATGGCCTCGATCTTCTCTAGAGCTTTTGTGAATTTGGCAGGTAGGGCTGAGAAAGGGTCAAACAAAGATGGAGAACATGAGAGTCCCTGAAGGTCAAAGGATGGCTAGACATGAACTCAATGGAAGGGAAAACAAAAATTTGGACAGAACAGTAAATGGGAATGAGTTATGGATGAATCCTTTTCTTAGTCCAGCAGAATGAGGTGTAATAGAGGAACTTAGAGCAGAGCAAAAAATAGGAAGAAGACATCACAGATGGTCTGAATTCAAGTACAAGGAAATTCTAGACAGAAAAGCAACAATAATGAGGTAGTTTTTCCCACACATCATCTTTACCCTTGACAGTTAAAGTTGCCTTGGTCTTCTCTTCTCCACATACACAGGTATAGTCTCCAGCATCATCCATGTCCAGTCTGTGGATCACCAGTTCACACACAGCCCCATCCTGCCTTGGGCTGCATCTGTCACTGGCTTGAAACTTCTCTGGGCCCTTCCTCCACTCCACAGGGGCTGCCTTGCTTAGCTCACAGTGTAGAGTGACCATGGACCCTTCTGTGGCCTCAGTCTTCTGTAGAACTTTTGTGAACTTGGCAGGCAGGGCTGAGAAAGGGTCATACAGATAGACAACATGAGACTCCCTGAAGATCAGAGGATGGCTAGACTTGGACTCAAAGGAGGGAAAAACAGAAAAATAGAGAGAATGGGAAATGGGAATGCATTATCGATGGAGTTTTATCCTGGTCCAGTAGAATAAGGTGTCATAGAGGAGCTAGGAGCAGGGCAAAAAGAGAGCAGACAAAGGAAGGAGACATCACAGATTCAGGGAAAAGGAAACTCTAGACTAACAATCAACAAGCAATGAGGCCATTTTCCCCCCATATCATTTTTACCCTTGACAGTCAAGGTTGCCTTGGTCTTCTCCTCTCCACACACACAGGTGTAGTCTCCAGTATCATCTATGTCTAGCTTGTGGATCATCAGTTCACACACAGTACCATCCTGTCGCAGGGTGTATCGGTCACTGGCTTGAAGCTTCTCTGGCCCCTTCCTCCAATTTACAGGGGCTGCCTTGCTCAATTCACAATGTAGAGTGATCACAGACCCTTCGTTGGCCTCGGTCTTTTGAAGAACTCTCGTGAACTTAGCAGGTAAAGCTGAGAAAGGGCCAGACACATATAGAGAACATGAGATTCCCTGAAGGTCAGAGGCTGGCTAGACATGGACTCAATGGAAGGGAAAACAAAGATGGAGAGAACAATGGGATTTAATTATGGATTGAGTTCTATCTTGGTCCAATAGAATGAGATGTCATGGAGAAGTGAGCTTCAGGGCAAAAGAAGAAAGCAGACATCAAAACTCCATCATAGAAGGTCCAAACTCAGGACAAGGTAATGCTGGACAGACAACCAAACAATGATGTGATTTTTTCCCCCCATATCATCTTTACCCTTGACAGTCAAGGTTGCTTTTGTCTTTTCTTCTCCACACACGCAGGTATAGTCTCCAGCATCATCCATGTCCAGTTTGTGGATCACCAGCTCACACTCAGTCCCATCCTGCCTTGGGCTGTATCTGTCACTGGCCTGAAGCTTCTCTGGCCCCTTCCTCCACTCCACAGGTGCTTCTTTGCTCAGTTCACAGTGAAGGGTAACCAGGGACCCTTCTTTGGCCTCCACACTCTGAAGAATTTTCACAAACTTGGCTGGCAGGGCTGAGAAAGGGTCAGATAGATATAGAGAACATGAGACAACATGGAGGGAAAAGGATGGCTGGACATAAACTCAATAAAGGGAAAAACAGAAAGATGGAAAGAATAAAAAAGGATAATGAGTTTTGAAGTCTTTTCTTGGTCTAGCAGGATGAGGATGAGGAGTCACAGAGGAGTTGGGAGATAAGACCAAAAAAGAGAGAAGACACAGGAATGAGACATCAGAGATGGCCTGAAGTCAGGACAAGGCAATGCTGGAGACCACCAAACAATGCTCTGATATCATCTTTACCTTTTCCAGTCAGGTCACCTTGGTTTTCTCCTCTCTATACACACAGGTATAATCTCCAGTATTAGCCATGTCCAGCCTATGGATCACCAGCTCACATACAGCTCCATCCTAACTTGGACTGTATCTGTCACTGACTTGAAGCTTCTCTGGTCCCTTTCCCTACTCTACAGGGGCAGTCTTGTTCAGTTCACAATAGTGTTGTTGTGGCCCCTTCAACAGCTTCTATATTCCATAGACCTTTTGTGAATTGGGTAGGAAAAGTGGAGAAAGGGAAGATGCAAAGAACCTACCTCTGGCCACCTGGATGGGATTGGACCAGTCAACCAACTAGAACCCCAATAATACAAGAAGTTAGACATGGAGGACCAAGGAGCATTTTAAATAATCCAGTTCACATCATAAGACCCTACCTGAGAATATGCTACTATAAAAAGGGGAGGTAAAAAGACTGACATAGTCAGGGTAAACCAACCTTACTTTTAATCTTCTGATTAACAGAACTAGGAAAACAGAGTTAAGAGATAGTATGAAAGAAATAAGCAAAATGTTTTGTTTTCAAGATACTTTTCACTGTGGTCTTCTCTTCTCACACTTATCAGCCTCTAAGGCCAACCATGCCCACTCTGTGGATTATCAACTCACAGAGAGTCTTACCCTATGACATACTCTCAGTGTTGGAAGGGGCCTCTGAGGCCATCTTATCTATATTTGTATCCTCCATGATATCCCTGACAAAGTCATCCAGCCTCTATTTGATGACTTCCAGTGACAGAGAGTACTCTACCTCCGAAGTCATCCTATTCCACTTTCTTAGGTTTTTTAGGGGGGGGGGGGTTAGGTTTTTGCAAGGCAAATGGGGTTAAGTGGCTTGCCCAAGGCCACATGGCTAGGTAATTATTAAGTGTCTGAGGCCGGATTTGAACCCAGATAACTCCTGACTCCAGGGCTGGTGCTATCCTATTCCATTTTCACACATCTGATTGTTACCAAGTTTTATTTTACACTGAACCAAAACCTGACTTTGCAACTTCCCTCACCAATTTTAGTTCTGCCCAATGAGACCAAGTAGAACAAGTCTAGTCTCTCTTCTTTACATTCTTTAAATACCTAAAAGCAAAGATCATTTTCTCCCTTATTTTTTTTTCCTTTTCTAAGCTAAACATTCCTTTTGCAATTTAGCCATTTTTTTCAGTTATATCCAACTCTGTGTGACCCCATTTGGTGTTTTCTTGGTAAAGCTATTAGAATGATTTACTCTTTCCTTTTCCTGATGAGGCAATAAACAAAAAGGGTTAAGTGACTTGACTAGGTCACACAGTAAGAGTCTGAGCTGGATATAAACTCATGAAGATGAGTGTTCTTGAGGGTACATTATAGTGTACATTATCTATAGGTACATTATCTATAGGGTCATCTAGTTGCCCCCAAATATTCCTAATTTCTATAACTGTACTCCTATGTCATAACCTTCAGTCCTGTCATCCTCCTGATCACTCCTATTTCTGGTTCTGCTCATAAGCATGCTTCCTAAAAAATGACTTCTCTATCAAAATTCAGCAGAATACCTCAAATGTGACCTGACAGGAGCAAAGCTTTTTCATATGAGAAATATCCTTGACTCATCCAGGACGAGTAGGAGGCACAGTAGATAAAGTGTCAGGCCTTAGGCCAGAAGACTCATCTTTGTGAGTGAGTTCAAATACAGTCTCAGAGAATTACTAGTTGTGGATCCTGTGTTTATCTCATTTTGTCATTTGTAAATGGAGCTGGAAATGGTGGACCAATCCAGTATCTTAACTAAGAAAATTCCACTAAGGTTTCAAAGAGTTGGATATAACTGAAAACTACTGCAACATCATCATCATCATCATTACTGTCTCACCCATCCTATACTCATGCAATTGAATTTTTGGATCCATGGACAGGACTTTATAAAATTAGACTCTGTTAAAATTCATTTTAATAGATTTACCAATCATTCTGGCTTGTCAAGAACATTTGGACTCTGCCTATATAGATTCTAAGGATACCTTTTAATCCCACCCATCTTTATTCCATCTGCAAACATGACTGGCATATTTTCTTTGACTTCACCGAAGTTACTGACTTAAAAATTATGAACAATATAAGGTTAAATAAACTCCTGTACTCTCCACTAAAGATGTCTCTAGGTTAATAGCAAACCATGATCACCAAGATCACAGATTTAGAGTTGGAAGGGACTTTAGAGATCACCTAGGTCCACTAAAATGAAGAAAATGAGGTTCAGAAAGGGTGACTCAGGAGCAGAGTCAAAATCTGAACAAGGTCTTCTGACTGTAAATCTAATGCCCTTTCTACTATCTACACTGCCTTCCTATTTTTACTCATCAAGATCTAAGTAAGACCCTCTTCATCTTTCTGACATACTGAAGTGGGGAAAAGCTCCCATTTTCTCAGTATTGAGGGTGTCTTCTCCTGTTCGTAACTTCACTACCCCAGGAGTTGTGAGGAAAGAACTTCCCACAGTGGAAGTGGCTGCCCTGGGTAAGAATTACCAAAAGTCTTCAAGAAGAAGCTGCAGAACTATGTCTTGAGAATATCATATAGGGGATCCTTGTTTGAGTGTAAATGGCATTCAATAGCTTCTGTGACCCCTTTCAGTCCTTAGGTAAGGACATTTGGTGTGAACAAGATTCTGATTTCTTCTGCAAACGTACCTTCTATGGTTTTGACCAGGGATGTTATGAGACGCAAATGAGATAATGGATAGAAAAAAGCACTTTGCCCATTTTAAATTTCTGTAGAAATGTCAAGTATCATCATCATCATCATCAATTATCCCATAGTCATCAAGCCTTCTATTTGCTGATGACTTCTTTCTCCAAACCTATAATATTGCTCTTGCTGAGCTAAAGAAATGTTCATAGAATGATATAAAGGGGTGCTGCTAAATATTTAACAACAAATCTCTGGGATAAATGGGGGAAAGGATATATGCACATAAATTCAATCTGTAATAATATCACTTTCTTAATTCTAGATAATTCACAAAAATAATAAATCAAGTTCTGACTTATAGCAATCATCAATATCTGAGTTATAAATCCTCACAATAAAATTTTAATAATCTTTAATAAACTGGCTCTAGAACATCCTTGATATCCTTCCTCTGACATCAACTTTTAGGCAAGACTAAACAAATGTTCATAAAGGCACCAAGAAAACAAAATTCTTCAAAAATTCCAAGAGGATGGGGCTGTGACAAGACATGGACATGACTGGACAGGACAATAAAAGAGGCTACAAAAAAAGAATTTGAGATCATGCAATTGATTTTGTCAGGAGGGATCCTGCTGAGAGACCAAAGAACAGTTAGGAGAAAAGGTGGACAGGACACAGAAGGTAGAGTATAGTATGAGATGAAGACAGACCACAATATTCTTCAGTAGATTATACAAAGAAATGAAGACCAGAAAAGCAAACAATGATGAGACTTTTCCACACATGGCCTTTACCCTTCACAGTCAGGGTAGCTTTGGTCTTCTCCTCTCCACACACACAGGTGTAGTCTCCAGAATCTTCCATGTCCAGTCTGTGGATTACCAACTCACACACAGCCCCATCCTGTCTCAGGCTGCATCTGTCACTGGCTTGAAGTTTCTCTGACCCCTTCCTCCACTCCACAGGTGCTGCCTTGCTCAGCTCACAGTGCAGAGTAACCATGGACCCTTCTGTGGCCTCAGTCTTCTGGAGAACTTTTATGAACTTGGCAGGCAGGGCTGAGAAAGGGTCAGACAGAGATGGACAACATGAGATTCCCTGAAGGTCAGAGGGTGACTAGACATGAATTTAGTGGAAGGAAAAACAGAAAGATGGAGAGGATAGAAAACAGGAATGATTTATGTTTGGAACTTTCTCCTAGTCCAGTAGGATGAGTGTCATAGAGGAGCTAGGAGCAGGGCAAAAGAAGACAGCAGACATCAAAAGGAGACATCATAGATGGTTTGAACAGAGGTCAAGGCAACAGAGGATAAACAACCAAACAATGAGGCGACTTCTCCCTATAACATCTTTACCCTTCACAATCAGGGTCGCCTTGGTCTTCTCCTCTCCACACACACAGGTGTAGTCTCCAGAATCTTCCATGTCCAGCCTGTGAATCACCAGTTCACACACAGCCCCATCCTGTCTCAGGCTGTATCGGTCACTGGCTTGAAGCTTTTCTGGCCCCTTCCTCCACTCCACAGGGGCTGCCTTGCTCAGCTCACAGTGTAAAGTGACCATAGAACCTTCTGTAGCCTCAGTCTTCTGTAGAACTTTTGTGAACTTGGCAGGGAGAGCTGAGAAAGTGTCAGACAGAGAGGGATAACATGAGACTCCCTGAAGGCTAGATGGTGGCTAGACATGGACTCAATGGAAGGGAAAACATAAAGATGGAGAGAACAGTAAATGGAAAAGAGTTATAAATGAAACGTCTTCTTGATCCAGCAGTATATGGTGTCATAGTGGAGCTAGGAACAGGACAAAAGAAGAGAGCAGACATAGGAAGGAGACATTACAGATGGTCTGAATTCAGGGGCAAGGTAAAGCTGGACAGACAACAAAACAGTGAGATGATTTTCCCAAACATGATTTTTACCCTTGATGGTCAGGGTTGCCTTGGTCTTCTCTTCCCCACACACACAAGTGAAGTCTCCAGCATCATCCATGTCCAGCCTGTGGATCACCAGTTCACACACAGCCCCATCCTGTCTCAGGCTGTATCTGTCACTGGCCTGAAGCTTCTCTGGGCCCTTCCTCCACTCCACAGGAGCTGCCTTGCTCAGCTCACAGTGTAGGGTGACCACAGACCCTTCTGTGGCCTCAGACTTCTGAAGAGCTTTTGTGAACTTGGCAGGCAGGGCTGAGAAAAGGGTCAGACAGAGATGGACAACATGAGATTCCCTGAAGGCTTAGATGGCTACCATGTCAAATTGCTGATTAATGTTGATCATGACATAAATTAATACTTTTCAGGGTTTTTTCCCTAAACCAAATACAGTGGTTAACCATATAATCGATGGAAGGAAAAGCAGAAATATGGAGATATCAGTAAATGAGAATGACTTAAGAAAAAGTCCTTATTTTGGTCTAGCAGGCTGAGGGTCATGGAGTTATGAGACAGAGCAAAAGTAGAGAGCATACATAGGAAGGAGACATCACATATAGATCATCTGAATTCAGGGACAAGGAAATTCTGGATAGACAATCAAATGATAAGCCAATTTCCCCTACATTATCTTTACCCTTAACAGTCAAAGTTGCCTTGGTCTTCTCTTTTCCACATATGCAGATGTAGTTTCCAGCATCATCCACATCCAGGCTATGGATCACCAGCTCACACATAACCCCATCCTGCTTCAGGGTGTATCTGTCACTATCTCGGAGCTT
This sequence comes from Macrotis lagotis, assembly GCF_037893015.1. Classification (NCBI taxonomy): domain Eukaryota; kingdom Metazoa; phylum Chordata; class Mammalia; order Peramelemorphia; family Peramelidae; genus Macrotis; species Macrotis lagotis. Next base: position 102,502,996 of record NC_133665.1, on the reverse strand, counting down.
CTCTGACCCCTTTCTCCACTCCACAGTGGCCTCTTTGCTCAGTTCACATCTCAGTATGACTTTATCTTGTTCAGTGGCTTCCACAGCCCCCAGAACTTGTGTGAACTTGGCAGGCAGGGCTGAGAAATGGGCAGACATACATGGAAAGCATGAGATTTCTCAGAGGGCGACAACAAGTAAACAGAAACAATAAAAAGGGGAAGATGCAAATGTAGAGAGGGTGGGTGCTAGATTCAGCATACTGGGAATGGGACATAGATATATTTTTCTGAGTATAACTTCTTGGGTTGTCAAAAAAAGAGAGTTAAAAATAGGAATATAAAAATATGAAAAAATAGAAGGAAGACTATGGTAATGGAAGAGTTGAGGTCAGTGACAATGAAGCAAAAAGGACAGACAACCAAAGTACAGGATGATTTTCCCCCACATCATTTTTACCCTTGACAGTCAAGGTTGCTTTGGTTTTCTCCTCTCCACAAACACAGGTATAATCTCCAGCATCATCTATGTTCAGTTTGTGGATCACCAGCTCACACACAGTCCCATCCCTCCTCAGGTTGCATCTGTCACTGGTGTGAAGGTTCTCTGGCCCCTTCCTCCACTCCACAGGAGCTGCTTTGCTCAGTTCACAGTGTAGAGTGACCATAGACCCTTCTGTGGCCTCAGTTTCCTGTAGAGCTTTTGTGAACTTGGCAGGCAGGGCTGAGAAAGGGTCAGACAGAGATGGAGAACATAAATCTCCCTCAATGTCAGAGGGTGGCTAGACATGGACTCAATGAAAGGAAAAACAGAAAGATGGAGAGAACAGGAAATGGCAATGAGTTATGGATGGAGCTTTTGCTTGGTCCAGTAGGATGAGGCATCTTAGAGGAGGAGGAGGGACAGGGCAAAAGAAAAGAGTATACATCAAAAGGAGACAACATTGATGGCCTGAACTCAGGACAAGGTAACACTAGACAGACAATCAAATAATGAAATGATTTTCCTTCATATCATCTGTACCCTTGATAGTCAAGGTCGTCTTAGTCTTTTCTTCTCCACACACACAGGTATAGTCTCCAGCATCATCCATGTCCAGTCTGTGGATCACCAGCTTACATATAGTCCCATCCTGCCTTGTGCTGTATCTATCACTGGCTTGAAGCTTCTCTGGACCCCTCCTCCACTCTACAGGGGCTGGCTTGCTCAGCTCACAGTGTAGGGTGATCATGGATCCTTCTGTGGCCTCCATTATCTTTAGGTCTTTTGTGAACTGAGCAGGCACAGCTAAGGAAGGAAAAAACATGGAAAGGAGCTGTCCCAGAGCTACCCATTCAGGGGAATCCACGATTTCTAATCATTTGTTTTGCAGGTACCCAGAAGAGAAATGGCCTAACTGTTTAGGATGGAGATAGGAGAGGACAATTCTAGATGTGAACAAAAATAAGAATCCAAATGCACATTCAACTCAAAGCACCAGACATTGCATTTAAGGATGTAATAAGCAAAGAGAGGTGACAGAAGGAGAAAAGGGAAGAAAGGGAGAAGTCTTATATTCAGGAAACTCTTTATGCACTGTCTTCTCTTCTCCACCATTTAGGTAGTTTCCAATATCACCAATTTTCAGCACATGAATCATCAGTTTAGGCTCTTCTTCCTCAAGGGATCAATAGAACCAAATAATCAAAGCTGAATAGGACTTCCATGGTCCAACATCATCCGTGTCCCTGTGTACCTGTGTGGTGCTCTCTGCTACCATATCCTTGAAAAAAAATGTCTATCAACACTTTTCTGGAAGATTTCCAAAAACGGATAATTCATGATTATGTGAAGCAGTCCATTCCACTTTGACACAACTCTAATCGTTAAGGAGTTGTGTCATTATCATCATCATCATTAGTAGAGCATTTTAAGCATTGCAGAGCACTTTGCATTTAGCTCATTTAATATGGTAGATACACAATAGCTAGTATTTATATAGAGCTTTAAAGTTTGTAAGGTACTTTCTGTATGCCATCTCATTTAGTGTTCATAATAATCCTTTGAGGTGGATACTTTATTATCCCCATTTTACAGATGAGGAAACTGAGGTTGAGAGAGGCTAAATGACTTTACCAGAGTCACACAACTGAAAAAGATTTGAGGTACTCAAGTCTTTCTGAAACCAAATTGAAGTCATCCACTGTATTACCTAGTTCTCTATAAATTATATAAAGGAGGGGTCCAGAGAAGCTTCAAGTCAGTGACAGGATAAAGGATATTCTTCCTTTCAAATGTCTCTGCCACTGTCTTTAGTTCTGCCCTCTGTGGTCAATCTGGACAAGTCTAAATTTTCAGCCACATGTCATGTCTCCAAATATTTGAAATCTCTTATTGTGTTTCCCTTCCTCCTCTCAATCTTCTCTTCATCAAGATAAACTATCCTTAGATTTTTCAAATGATTCCTGTACAGTCTGGTCTTCAGTGCCCTCCCTGTCTTTGTTGTGACTTTGCCAGTATACTTCCTTGGAGACTTCACTGAGCACCAAACATCATGGTAGGAAAAGCAGAACAGGATACATTTGTTCTGGACTCTAGGCTCTTTTAGTTGCAGCATAAAATTGCATCATCTTCTTTGGCTGCCATGTCAAATTGCTGATTCATGTTGATCATGACATATATTAATACTTTTCAGGGTTTTTTATATACCAAATACAGTATATGCTTGACTCTTATTTTCTGTAGTTGTACATAGTTGGAACACTTTCTAGCCCTTTGAGAATTGTTTGGTTCTGGCACATATTTGCTAACTCATCTAGCTTCATGTCATCTGCCAATCTGAAATACATGATCATCCAAGTCATTGATTAAAAAAAAAGGAAACACCACAAGAATAAGGAGGCATCCATATTGGTGACCTCTCTACAAATGGACTTCTATCCATTATCAATTACTCTTTGGTCCCAGACATTCAATTAGATCTCAATGTACCTGATTAGTTCTATCACCTAGCCTACATCTCTCTCCATCTTGCCTCAGCTAGCATCCATCACTGGTCCTGAGTGTCTCTAGAACCTTCCTCCATTCTTTTTTTTTAGGTTTTTGCAAGGCAAATGGGGTTAAGTGGCTTGCCCAAGGCCACACAGCTAGGTAATTATTAAGTGTCTGAGACCGGATTTGAACCCAGGTACTCCTGACTCCAGGGCTGGTGCTTTATCTACTGTGCCACCTAGCCGCCCCTCTTCCTCCATTCTTTCGGAGCCACTCTGCTCAGTTCACAGTGCAATGTGGTGGTGGCCATTTCTGGAGCCTCCATACTCTGTAGTTCTCCCATAAATTTACATTGGAGGGCTGAAGAATAGTTGGCAGATATAGAAATACATGAGATGCTCTAAACCATGGAAAGCATGTGGATACAAACATAGAGGAGAAAAAAATTAGAAACACGGAAGAAACTGAGACTGAGAAAAAGACAAAAGCAGGACTGAGGAAACATAGAAAAACTATAACAGGGGAAGAAAAAACAAATAGAAAAGACAATAGCATAGAAAGGATGGGTGGCAATAATGGATAGAAAACTCATTTAGTTGCCACTTTTCCCACATGTCATCTTTACCCTTGACATTCAGATTTGCTGTGGTTTTCTCCTCTCCACACACACAGGTGTAGTCTCCAGCATCATCCATGTTCAAGCTGCGGATCACCAGCTTACACACAGTCCCATCCTGCTTCGGGTTGTATCGGTCACTGGCTGGGAGCTTTTCTTGCCCCTTCCACCACTCAACAGAAGATTCCTTGCTCAGCTCACACCATAGTGTAGCTGTGGATCCTTCAGCTGCTTCCATATTTCCCAGACATTTTGTGAACCAAGTGGGCAGGGCTGAAGGGGGAAGGTGGAGAGAACCTACTTCAGAGTTGCCCATGCAGGAAATAGACTTTCTCAGCATTATCTGGGCTGACCTACAGGGTAGGGACAGATCAAATAGCTGGGCTCCACAAGAGAGTGAGAGAGCAGATGGAAACAAATACAATACTTTAGCTAATCACAGGTATACTACATGAAGATAGGCAAAGGAGAGGGACACTGACCACAAGTGACAGTCTTATGGTTAACAGAGATAGGAGAGAATCAGATAAAATGGCTGAGGCAGCAAGGAAGAAGCAGACTGAGAGTTCCATATTCAGGATGAACTTCACAAAGTCACCATCATCCCCTCTGTCTTCTTTCCATGGTCAACTATGTCAACTCTATGGATGGTTCATCACACAGTGCCTCACACTATCATATATTCTAAGAGTTGGAAGAAATATCCAATTTCTTCCTATCTCCTTAATCCTCTACAATATCCCTGACAAATAGGAATTCAGCATCTTTTTTTCCACTTTTTTTGAGGCAATTTGGGTTAAATGATTTGCCCAGGGTCACACAGATAGCAAGCATCTGAGGCTGGATTTGAGCTAAGGTACTCCTGACTCCAGGTCCAGTGCTCTATCCACTGTACCATCTAGCTGTCCCAAACCAATGTCTTCTTGATAATTTCCTGTGATGGAAAGTTAGCTACCTGCAAATGCAGCTCATTTCAATTTTGCATAGTTCTGACATCCCCCTTAACTATATGAAGTCAGAGAGCATTTTCCCCTTAATCCGTAACTACAAGTAATTCTCCTTTCTATGACATGGCTTACAATTCTCTCTCAACCTGATCATCCCAGTAAAGGCTCCTGCTTTTCAGTATCCTCCCCAACAGTGGTGCTTAGAACAACACAATATATTCTGACAAGAATTGCAAATGGTAGGGACTAGGAAAGCTAGCTTCACCCTCTTTTAAATTCTATGCTTCTATTACTGCAGTCTAAGGTCACATTAAATTTTTGCAATCTGTATTACACTGCTGATTATATTAAGCTTGCTGTCCACTGAAACCCAGAGGTTTATTGTTTTTTAAATCAACTGTTTTCTCTCTTTGTTTCCTCCATTCTGTACTTAAGTTTCTGAAATTTTGATGTTTGTCCTTCATTCTAGAAGACCAGCATATCAGGGAGATGATGCAATGACAAGCACATGAATTGGATTCGACTATGTGGGGGTGAGGTGGGGGGCTGTGCTAAGTCACCAGCCTCACTTTCTCCTCTAGAGTCAACTGGATCCAATGGCCAGATATGAATCAGGTCAACTGTAAATGGCCCTGGATATGAGGCAGAAAGGGTTAAGTGACTTGCCCAAGATCACATAGCTAAATGCCAAGTGCCTGAGGCCAAAATCAGCAGCTAGGTGGTGTAGTGGATAGAGCACTGGTCCTGGAGTCAGGAGGTCAGAAGGTTGAATCTAGCCTCAGACACTTACTAGCTGTGTAACCTTGGGAAGTCACTTAACCATGATTACTTCATATCCAGAGCTATCTCCAGTCATCCTGATTCATATCTGGCCACTGGAATCAGATGGCTCTGGAGGAGAAAGTGAGGCTAGTGACTTAGTACAGCACCCCCTCACTCAAATCCAATTCATGTGCTTGTCAGTACATCTCTTCCCTGATGTCATGGTCTGAAGACCACCAACATTTTGATTTTTTGAACCCAACTGTAGGACTTTATACATGTCTCCATTTGATTTCATCTTATTAGACCCAGATAGAATGCTTGCTTTTTTAAAAAATTACATGGATCTTAACTTAAATCTTCTACTGTGTCATTTTCACCTCCTGGATTCATTTGATCTGCATATGAGATAGGTAAATCATTCCTATTTTATCCAGGTTATTGCCAGGGTCAAGGAGAGATCTCTGGGGAACTCCACTTTAGATGCCTCAAGGCTTAATGAATCACTACTCTTTGGGTCCAGCTATTTAAACAGCAGAGTCTACCTGATTATCCAATCCCTCAGCAACCCTCACTTTTTAAGTTGCAGCTATAGTTAGCTTCTATAGGTCCTTCCTTTACCTGTCCTTAGAGAGGTTGACTTAGGCAGTTCACAGTGCTGGGTGACCCACTTTGTGATTTCTGCCATCTCCTAATATATTGGAGAGGCAGGATTGAGAAACAAACAGAACATGAAACTCTTGGGAAGGTGGGAGATGACTGAACATGAAGGAAGTTGGAGGAAGTGCTAAGAATCAATCTTGGGTCATTCTGGGAAGGGAGACATGGAAGGACTGTGTAAAGAGAGACCATGATGAGAAAAGGGGGGGGGGCTTGCTGGGAAGGCAATACAGGAGAGAAAACCAAACCATGTGTCATTTTCCCCATAAATGGCCTTTACCCTTCACAATCAAGGTTGCTGTGGTCTTCTCCTCCCCACACACACAAGTGTAGTCTCCTGCATCATCCACATTAAGGTTGAGGATCACCAGCTCACACACAGTCCCATCCTGCCTCAGGTTGTATCTATCACTAGCTCGGAGCCTCTTCAACCCCTTCTTCCATTCCACTGGGGCCATCTTATTCAGCTTACAATGCATTGTAGGTGAAGTCCCTTCTGTAGCTTCCATGCGCTGTAGTCCTTCAGTGAACCTGGCAGGTAAGGCTGGGAAAGGGAAAGTTGCAGAGAGATTGCCCTCAGACCAGTCCATCCCAGGGCCTCCTCAGTCTTTATTCTCTGGTCACCTGGATGAGAGCAGACCCATCAACCAGGACCAGAGGGAGGTCAGAGATGAAAAGGAAACCAGGAAAATAGATACCTTAATTAACTCACATTCCCATATCCTAGAGTGCTAAACAAAGGAAGGGGAAGTGTCTTACACAAGCAGAGAAAGCCAAATAGAGCCACAGCCTTCTGGCTAATGATGGGGGGTGGGGAGAAAGACAGAAAAAGCAGAACTAGGAGACAATGGAGAAATTCAACATACCCATCACAACCATGGTCACCATGATCCTTTCCTCACAATAAAAATATATACTCTAGTCATTCATGAAGCTCACCAGTTCACACAGAGCCCCCATTTTGACCCAACTTTATGGGGTGATGGGTTCTAAGCCTTCCATCCAATGTGGCCCTGAATGTTTCTGTGGCCACAGGCTCCACAATCACTCCCTGAGCTTGACAATGAGGGCCAGACAGACATAAACGACCACAAATGCTGGGTGTCAGTACAACATAGGAATCAATGGAAAACCACAAAGCTAGAGGATGGGAACTGAACAATGGAAACAACAGTCTGGGGATAGTCACAGGTAATTTCCTCTTCTGGAGCAGTCACAGAGCAGCTTGAAAGACAGTCAGGAGACAACCCAGAATGACACACACAGAAACAGCAAGGTAAGACAGGTGCAGATGGGAGGATGAGGGGATCCCTAGCAGAAAACCAAATCCACAGTCATTTCCCCCCATATATTGTCTTTACCCTTCACTGTCAAGGTCGCCGTGGTCATGGCTTCTCCACTCACACAGGTGTAGTCTCCTGAATCATCTACATCCAGATTGTGGATGGTCAGCTCACACACAACCCCATCCTGCCTCAGGTTGTATCTGTCACTGGTTCGGAGCCTCTTCTGACCTTTTCTCCACTCCACAGGAGCTGCCTTACTCAACTCACACCGCAGCGTGGCTGTGGTGCCTTCTGTGGCCTCTGTACCCTTCAGTCCTTCCGAGAACTTGGCAGGCAGGGCTGAGAAATGATCAGACACACACGGAGAACATAAGAAGCTTGGGGGAAGGGTGTTGGGTGGCTGGACAAGATGCAATGGAAGGGAACCACAGAATATTGCAACAGATAGGGCTTGAGAATCAGTCACAAGACCTTCTCATGGATCAACCTGATGAGTCACGAAGCACCTGGGAGAAGGGCTAGATAGAGATGATATAGGAAACAGATAAGCAGACTATAGAGACACATATGGAATAGCATGGAAAGATAGGGTCACAAATAGAATGGTCTGGATGACAGTAACATTGAGTAGAAAAACAAACTACAGACTTATTTTCCATGCGGTTTTTACCCTTCACTGTCAAAGTCGCTGTGGTCTTCTCCTCTCCACAAACACAGGTGTAGTCTCCAGTGTCATCCATATCAAGACTTTGGATCACCAAATTACACATAGCCTCATCCTGTTTTAGGCTGTATTTGTCACTGGCTCGGAGCCTCTTAGAACCTTTCTTCCATTCCACAGGAGCTGCCTTGTTCAACTTACACTGCAGTGTGGCTGTGGTTCCTTCTGTAGACTCTGTACTTTGGAGTTCAGCTATGAACTTTATAGGAAGCTCTGAGGGAAGGAAAAAGGAGAGGGAAATACTCAGAGCAGCATCCTAATACTAATTCCTTGCACCACTGAGCCAGTTATCTAGGTGGCTACAGAGACCAACTAGATTAGACCCTGTATCAGCAAGAGATCAAAGATGAGTTGGGAATAAAGAAATAAATTCCAATCTTTCTCAAGAAGCATTTATTAAGTAAGTCTTGTATTCAATTTGTAAGATATCAGTGATTTTTCCAGGACCTATTCAGGAGATGTTCCAGCCTCTGATCAGTCAGGTAATAGCCTATCTACCTACCCATTCTCATCTATAAACACAAATAATGATCCTTTGCACAGTTGTCAGTTCTTCTTTCTTTTTCTTCCTTCTATCTTGTCTTTTCTTTCTTTCGTCCTTTCTCTTTCTTTCTCCGTTTTCTCTTATCTTCCTTTTCCTTTTTCTTGTTTTGAGATGCAACTTATTTAAATGAAATTGTTTTACAAACAAAAATATATAATTTAAAATAAGTTCATAAAACACCTTTCAAAAAATGTGTGGGTAACACCCATTAATAATTTGAATATAAATGGAACAAAGATTTACCTTAAATTTAGTAATCACTTAATTTAAGCATTTTATTATGAATTAGAAAATCATCAACAAAATTGAACATCTTCATATACACAGAAAACCAGAAGAGAACTGTATATATAAAACCATTAATTTATTACCTATAGTTTGTTTTTCTCATATGTGTTCAATTTAACATGAGACTACCAACACCGTCCTACAAGTCTATATCTCCTTCTGAATTCCTTTTCTTTTCTGTGTTTTTTAAGTTCATTGATAATATTTTCTTTCTTTATTCCTATTTAGTTGATATCACTACTTCCCCATAATTCCTCCAACTTCCTCCCACCTCTCAAATAAAAGTCCTCTCCTGTATAGTCAAACAAATTTGTGTCATATTGGCCATGTCTGAAAATATATGTCTCCTTCTGCACCTCAGTTCATCATGTCTCTTCCAAGAGATGGGAAGCATGTTTCATCATCAATCTTCAGAGATTATGATTGGTTATTGCACAACTAATAAAGAGTTCTTAAGTTTTTCAAAATTGTTTTCCTTTCAATGCTGTCATCACTTTATAAATAGCTGTTCTGATTCTGTTCACTTCATTGTGAATCAATTCACACATGTTTATCTGGTTCCTCTTCATTCGTCCTTTTTGTCCTTTCTTACAATGCAATAATATTATATATTGTTAACAAAACATATTTTGGTCATTAATAAGTAGCCACTTTGCTCCCAGTGCTTTGTTATAATTTCATAAAAAGAAATTAATCTTTTCTCTATGCTTAGATCGCTTTGGGATCTCTAGCATCTCTGGATCAAGGATATGAACAATTCAGTGATTTGGGGGGGGTACAATTTCAAGTCTCTGGAACCAATTTACAGCTTTCCAAGCAGTGAGTCAGTGTTACTATCTTCCAAAAGTTCTGCCAACTGATCTGATGCATATGAGGTATAAATTCAGAGTTGATTTAATTAAATATTTCTTTTATTATGAGTGATCTGAAGCATGTTATACAGTTGTTAATAGTTTAGGTTTCTTCTCTTGTGATCTTCCTGTTCATATCTTTTGACCATTTATCTACTGTAGAAAGTCAATTTAAAAAAATTTTTTGACATATTTGTTTTTAATCACAGTTATTTTTAGATGTATCCTTCTTCACCTTTACTGAACTTGTAAACAAGAAAAACAGTTAAGCAAAGTTAATTGCGATTGCGATCGTGTCTGAAAGTGTATTTAACATTTTGCACATGAGCTCTCTTACTTCTTTACCAAGAAAAAGTGGAAATATTTTGTTATCTGCTTCCCCAAGATTGGACATTATAATTACTCAGAATTTAATTTCCTTTTAGTATTTTTTTCATCTTCATTATGGTGATCATTGTGGATATTGTTATTCTAATCATCAATTTATATAAATGTTCCCATGTTTCTCTTAATTTTTCATATTTGCCATTTCTTAAAGCACATTAATATTTCATTATATCATATATTACAATTTGCTCACCGTACTACTATGAACATTGTGTCATATTTGGGATTTTTCTTCCTATTTTTGATCTTCTTGAGATAGACACCCAGCAGTGGATCAAAAAATGATTCCTCTCTTTTTAAGTGAAAAGTTTAGTAACTTCCCTGCAAAATTTCAAATGGTTTCTCTATCAACTGAATCACTTAGAAACTTCTACAACAAGTAGCCCCTCAGTTCTTCTAATCTTGACCATTTCTGTTTTTACCAACTTGCTTGGTTGGTGGTAAAATGTACAAGTTGTCATAATTTGCATTTTTTCTTACTATTAGTGATTTGAAGCAACCTTTCATGTGGTTGTTGATAATTTGCAATTCTTCTTTTGAAAACTATTTACATATAATGCTTGGTCTCAGATGTTTGTATCAATTTTCTACATATCTTGAGCATCAGATTTATTAGAAATAGTTCATGTAAAATTTTATTTTCCACTGATTCATTTTTCTTTTTATTCTAAATTCACAGTTTTGATTTTTCATCCTCTGATCTTCTAGACAAAAGGTAACAAGGAAATACAGGAATTTGTGAAGTATTCATGTCCTAGTTTACTAGGACTTAATGAAAAATGCAAGATAAGCATTCTTCCTCTCATCTAGGAGTTCCTATCAATCAAAGGAAATCAGTAGGTGACTTCTGATAATCTCAAATTTTGTACTTAGAAAGAAAAAGAATACTAAATAAGACCTAATTTCTCCTCTGACTTTCAGTCTTGTATTGTGTACTCGATGTTCCATTATCTTTCTAAATTCAGCATATCCCAAATTTGAAGTCATGATCTTCCTCCCACCCCTTCATCCAACTTACCCAATTCTGTACATGTCATTGTCATGCATGTATAGACTATTCTCATAAAAAATTACATCCAGATGCAAAAATAGTAGGAACACAGGTTGATAGTTAATTTTTTTCTCAATAAGCTTTTTTTTAAATTATTGAGTCTGAACTTTTTCCCAAGGATTTGGTGTCTCCTCTTCTTCAGATACTTCATGAAACAATCACTCAGAGCTCTCATAGTGTGTTGCTGCCAGCATAGGTCATTTCTATATGCACTTGATCTATCAGCATTTCATAGTACCATAGGAAGATCCCTATCTCTGCACTTAAAAGTTCCTCATTCCAAAATCCATCTCTGCCATTTTATTCCTTGTATGATTTTTGGATGAATCACTTAGCCTCAGTTTGCACAGATGGCCACAGATCTCTTGATGAAACATTCCCCATATCCGTTTTCTTTTTAGCATCATTAATTTCTCCTCTGTGTGCACAATCAAGATGATGATCCTAAAGTCCAAGTACAGAGGTTCCACTTGTATCCTCAGCAGCTGTTTTTTATCAATCAGTGCCTAATTTCAACTGATGTGATCCAAGGGGCCATTGATATACTAATTTCTATCTATAGACATGAGGCTAAGTGGTAATTAAGCTTTTATTATTAGTAGTAGTATTAGTATTATTATTACTTCATTATTCTCATCTTTTTATGCAGTGGAACTAGTTAGAAATAGTCTTGGGACAAATCTCTATCTTGCTATAATTTCTTCATGCTTGATATTCATCAAATTATTGCACTGGTAGATAAAAATGATAAGATTTTCATAATTTAGTAAAAAGCATTTGGATACAATTCCAGTAACAAACAGGATGGAAGAATGATATCATACTTCTTCTTTCTATATGGTGTTAATTCTGCTAGGTCTTTATATTTTGAAAGCTTTTCTAATTATGTGGCTTGGAGGTTATTAATGTTTTGTATAGCAGCATCTATTATAAACAGTGTCCTGAGATATGTATGGATTAACTTTGAGCAGTTACAGTGATAAGTCTTAACTGTGATAAGGTTCTGGATTGGGTCACACTCTGGAGAACAGTTTACTCATATATATTTCAAGGATATTGGGGGATTTGTAGTTGTAGCATGAGATTTGTCATCTATTGGTTTATGAAGAATAATAACAATATGGGGTATAATTCTTTATATCATTATCAAAGAACATCTACCAAAACTTCAAACACAGTAGCCATTTTAGGAATCTCTTTTCCAAACCAGGAGAAACATTTACACTAAGTATAACTTCCTGCAGTCTTTTTAGCTTGTGTTTAGGGTAAGTGGTTTCCTTTAAGCATTAGTTTGCATGCCAAAAGCTCAATAGGTTTTTTCCTTCTTTATAATTTTTACAAAAGTCTTCATTCCTTTATGAAGATAACAGGGGTTTCTTTCATGGTCATTCTCAGAATAATTATTAGCGCCCAATCTGAGCAGACTACCCATACAAAGATAGTTGCCACTTCTCAATATTACTGACCATATATTATCCTTGAATTTTTTGTTTGGATCTGGTTTTTACAAGAATGAGTCCATCATGGGTTTCTTTACAAATAAGAGGTTCCTACATCTCTGCACTGAGAGTCTTGGATGTCCTGTTTCCCCTAAATCAACCATGGGCAGGGAAAGACTGTCCATGAACATATATAGCTGTGGTCTGGTCAATTAGAACTCAGAAAAGAATGTCCATGACGTTAGACCTGGCTGCCCTGGCCAATCATCACTCTTAAATCTATAAGAACATTTAAAATATAAACCTTTACTCATAAGGAGTAGAATTAGAAATACAACTTTTCCTTCACATAAAAGAGAATACCCCGGACTCAAATTGCAATGCTGTCAAGATTTGGATACTGGGGCTTGTATTAGCCTGAAAAAGGCAGGCTGAGAACCAAGAAACTTGCAGAACTGAAAGACTGTGCCATTTTATCTTGAAGTACTTGTAACAGCCCTTGCATTCACCATCAAGGGTGAATGAATAGATGAAAAAAAATTTATTTTAGTTCTTTCACTATATATATCAAACTCTGAGCAAAGGGAATACAAATAGAAAAAAAAAGCAAGATCCAGACAATCAAACTAAGTTCCTTCAATAAACCCCAGTGGAATCCAAATGAGTTGTGCCTTGAGTTTTACTTCCATCTTTTATTTGTGTGGAAATTTGTCATATAATTATATATTTAGAGAACATTTCTGCCCAATGATGAGGATCAAACAAAAATACCCAAGCACCTGCCTCCCAGGGTTGCTGAGGGGAATGAATGAGATAATACATGTTAAATGCTTTTGCAAACTTTAAAAGCTCTAAGTAAATATTAACTATTATTAGTATCTCTTCAAATCTTAGAATTAATTCCACAAATTCATGATACTTTGATGGTTTGTTATAAAAATCCTTTTAAGATATTTTACATAATTTTTTTCTCTTTATTGTCCTTCCAGTTTCATCCTTAAATATGCTTGAGAGGCTTCTGTTTGGTTAGATCTCTTATGAAGCTGTGTTTAAATTGATTTTATCTTCTATTGTTTCTCTCTGTTTTATGAAGTAATAATGTTTTTTCTACCATCCTTCTCTGTAATATTTTACAAAGCAGATGATGTTCTAAACTGAGATTGCCCTCAGCTATCACACATATATCCTCTTGCCAAACAAGTCAAATATTTACTAATTAATGTTCTTTTTTTCTAACTATTTTTAAAAATTTAATTTATCTTTTTAATGAACAAAAATCTATTTTTCTCTCCCTCTCGTTTCTCTATTCTCCATTGGGGAAAAATCACAGAAAAACAAAACTTTTATAACAAATATGTGTATTCAAGCAAGACAAACTCAAAAAAGGTCTTGTTTTGTACCCTAAATTTAACAACTTACTATTATCATATTTTTAATAGTTTTTTGGGTCTCTTCATTGTGGTAAGTGATTTACATCAGTTAAACTTTTGTATGAAATATTGTAAACTGAGTTTATGCTCTTCTTTTTTTAACTTATTTCATTTCCCTGTAGTTTCTGTGTTGTTCTAGAGATAAAAGACCTAAGCAGATGGTATCCCATGAATCATAAGTTGATGATATTTTTGAACTTGGAAAGGACATGTGTTTACTTAAATCTCTAATCTCCATAGCAACACATGTCACATTTCAATATTAATAATTTATTTAAAGAGGTCAGATTTATTAAATTGCATGTTTTGTCTTTTTAGCCTTTTAATTCTTTCTTCTAGTTTCATCTTAATTTTTTATCTTTGCTCTAACAAGTTGGTGGTCTGAATGTTCAGTTTATTCAAGAATGATTCTCACACCAGTATTGAATTGCTGCCTATCTGTTAAAATAAAATCAACTCTATTCTTATGTTATTCACACATTTAGTGACCTGACGGCTACATTAAAGTTTATAGACAATCTAAAAATTGTGTGAGTAGTAACACACTCTCCTCCTTTCATACTATTTTCCAACAACATAGCAGGAGCAGAAGTGGGGACAGTCAAAGGGCTGAGGCTAAATTTGTGTTTTTTCTTTGTTTTCTGGGGTGTTAAGACTAAAGAATTCAACATCCAAGTGGTCATTCTACTGATGATTGGCCTCTTTGTAAGCTGGTCTTTGGAAAGTAGATTCAAAAAGAAATAGTCAGAGGTGGACAAAGTCTTCAAGAATCCAGGGTTATCTCTTGTCATTCTGTCATTGCAGCAAGCAAAAGATTGTCTTGATTTGCATTTTTCTGATTATTAGAAAATAAAAACCTCTTTGTAGTTTATCCTTTGTAAGTTGTCTAATCAGGACTTTTTGCTCATCATACCATCGGCTTATAAATCCATATCCATTCCTTGAGAATTATAATTGGTAGGCCTTTAGCTGATATATATGCTGTAAATATTTTTCTCAATCTGCTTTTTTTTTCTTTTAATTTTGGTGATACTTCATTTTGTTGTCCAAAACAATTTTAGCCTCATAAATCAGTCTGGTTGATTTTGTCTCCAATGGGTCCCTCCAATGGATTTGATTGATAAAATACTTCTCTCCACAAGTGAGAAATTATATTATTTCTTCTGGTTTTTATAACTTAAAAGTAGAATTCTGATTAACTTGGATTTATTTTAGTCTGTGCATCCAAATAAACTTGTAGTTTTATAAAATGCATGTAATAAGTCTCAAAAGATTGTATATCTTCAGAGAAGATAAGAGTCAACCTTTAAAGGATGAAGTGGAGTGGGGACAGTTGGGGACTTCATAATATCCCTTAATTCTTCAAACTCCTTTACATCTAGACTATCGATATTTAACCTCTTTTGTGTCTCTAGAGGAAAATTTTTGTCTCTTTCTCAATATTTTTTCTAATTTTGTTTTTTTTTCAGTTTTTGCAAGGCAATGGAGTTAAGTGACTTGCCCAAGGTCACACAGCTAGGTATTTAGTAAGTGTCTGAGGCCAAATTTGAACTCAGGTCCTCCTGACTCCAGGGCTGGTACTCTATTTACTGCACCACCTAGCTGCCCCACTAATATTTTTTAAATAAAATAAAATATATAGGATTACAAAGGAAACCAATTTAATTTAAACATAATTACCATTTTTTTTTAAATCCAAATGACTCAAACCTTAGGTTAAAAATCCCTGCTCTAGATTGTTCTGCTGCTCTCAGATACCTCCATAAAACTACAGAAAGGCAGGAAAGATTTCCAACAGCTTGGAAGAAAATGAAAGCAATTGGCTTAAATTAATGAAAGCAATTGGCTTAAATTATGGATGGACAAGTCAAATAATGACAAAATGTCCAAGATGGCAGGAACTCTAGAACACAGCCCTAGAATGTCAGAGCTGTAATGTCAGGTATTATGGAAAGTAGAATATCAGAGACATTAAAACTTAATAAATAGAATGTCTGGGCTTGAAGAGACCTTTAGAGATCATCTAGTCTAACCTTTTAATTTTTACAAAGAAGGAAAGTGAGTTCCAGAAAGGGAAGTGACCTGCTCAAAGCTAAGATAGAGAAGGGATCTTTTAGTCGAGGTCTCCTCTGACTCCAAGTCCAGTGCTCTTTCCTTCATCAATGTTCATCACTCATTCCATAAACATTTACTAAATGTTTATTATACCCAAGATATTCTTCCAGGTTTTATGGACTTAAAGTGAAGTCATTGCCTATGGTTCCATTAGCAGTGATGAAAGCATAGCATAGGGGTGGCTTTGGAATCAGGGCCCAAGGTTTGAATCCTACTACTACTACTACTACTACTACTACTACTACTACTACTACTACTACTACTACTACTACTACTTCTATTTACTGTCTATAATTAAAAGCTATAGCTTAGCATTCTAAGACCTGGGGGAAATGCAAGTGAATGGAATGAGGACTGGTGTCTAAGGCTGTGTCATGGATGCATGCTTGAGGTAGACTGGAAAAGGAGGTCATAAGAGTTGGAAAGATTGAGGGCCTATTATGTCAAGGTATTTAAAGGAAGCAGTTTGAGATGACTGTGAAGAAGGGGACAGTGACCTGAAAGTCCATCGATGTCAGCAACAAAACCTTGGACAGTTCCTCTACCTGAACTGTAGAAGTGACGTAGTTGATGAGGATGATTGCAAGAAAGAGGTCCCAAAGTAGGTGTAAGGAGTGAGAAATATGTCCTCCTCTTGGCCCTTTTTGGCAGAAGATGTAAGAAAAGGAACAGTTGGTCTTGGAAAGGGTTCCAAGAGATGTAGTTTCTTTCAAAAGAAGCTAGTTTTCAATGAACCCCTGAAGATAACAAGGAATGTGAATGAAAAAGATTTAGAATGAAAAGGAGTTTAATAATAGAGGAAGGTTCTGAAGGGTACAGTGGAAAGGAAAGGCAGAGGATAACTAAGGATGAGTTTACTACTGAAGGGATAAGGGAGGCAACCAGTAGACTGCCTGTCCCTCAGATGACTTTTGATTCTAATATCCATGTAGATCCCTAATAACTCTGTAGATTAGGCTGTATGTTACTCTATGCCCTCCCTTTTCCTTCTTCTACTCCTTGTCAGCTATAGGAACACATGGGAACTCAGAGATGAAATATATGCTCAGGAGAAGAAACATCCCTGAATGAGAGGGTTGGACTGATCCCTTTCAGCTCTAATTGAATGAGCTTATATTGATATCTGCAGCAAAGCTCCAAATACCTGAAGCTAGTTCCATGTTTGCTTGCTGGTCCTTGGTTTTTTCATTATATAAAATGAAAATAATATAGTTACACTCGCTACCTCGGAGAGCTGTTGTGAGGAAAATATTTTGTAAATGAATGGAAACTATTATTATTATAAGGGCTCATTTCCTTGGCAAAAAGAAACAACCACAATTCAGGAAAAAGAAAGACAAATAAAGGAAATATGTTATAGATGCAGGGGGAAACAGGGTAGAATAGAGCAAGGGGAAGAGTGGATCCCCACAGATAAAGACCCTGTTTGATTCATTCTTCTACCCAATCAAACATCTTGGAAAGGGTTCCAATAGATGTAGTTTCTTTGGAAGGAAGCTAGGTTTCAATGAGTCCCAGAAAATAAAGGGAATGTGAATGGAAAAGATCTAGGATGAAGGAGAAATTAACAATAAAGGAGGGCTTCATCTATGTTATTTGATACTACATAAATGTTATTTGATGATATTGCTGGTGCTGCTAGTACAATGTGACAGACAAGATCAATGCTTTTACTGGTGACAGAGATATTAATGAAAGTAGCCAGGGAAAGTGAAGTCCTGCAAAGGGTTTTGCCATGAGATAGTGAGAGGAAAAAAAAACCACAACCAGTAAATACCAGAAATAAAGTGAATCACTCAGACCTAATATGAGATAGTCAGAGATGAAATGGGTCACACACAGGAGAGGAGGGACATACGGTGCTGAAATGGGAGAAGCAGAATAGTCTAAGGAAAGGGGACTGGATCATTGACTTTAGAATCAAAAGACATTTTAGATTGTCTGCTGCAATCCACTCACTATACAGATGAGACACTTGAGGCCTAGAGGGTTGAGTAACTTGCCTATGCTCATGTAAACAAAAAGTATAATTGGAATTGAAGTATAATTGGAATTGACAAATATTATCTTCCATTATGTCATGAGCCCTAGAAGACTTAGAAGGAATGGATGATGTTGAGGGTCTTAAGAGTGGCTGATGGGGGCGGCTAGGTGGTGCACTGGGGCGGCTAGGTGGCGCAGTGGATAAATGGGGCGGCTAGGTGGCGCAGTGGATAAAGCACCGGCCCTGGAGTCAGGAGTACCTGGGTTCAAATCTGGTCTCAGACACTTAATAATTACCTAGCTGTGTGGCCTTGGGCAAGCCACGTAACCCCATCTGCCTTGCAAAAAAAAAAAAAAACCTAAAAAAAAAAAAGACTGGCTGATGGAGCCTGAAGTCAAATTATGCAGAGAAGATGATGTATACTTTGAGTGTAGGAAGAAGTTTGAAGTTAGTAGACTTAATATTAAAAGTCTTGGTATTATACAGAAAGAGGAGTGTTATGGAGTATGAAGAAAGAAGATGTAGGCAGCATTTTATTCTACATGCAAGAAATTTTTTTCTCCTGTTCCAAGGCTTCCACAGAGGAAGGGAGCAATAGCAAATTGCAGCAGCAGCACTTCCATTTGTTGTCTCTGCCTTTAGACCGTAAGCTCCTTGAAGGCAAAAGGTGCTTAATAAAGATTGGTTGACTGAATGACTTCCACATTTGGGGAAGCCATAAAATGAGAAGGGGATTGGTGTGTCTTGGATCACATTAACAAGAAAGTGTAGTTAGAACAAGGGCAGGGGAGAAACCAATTGAAGCTAAGAGACCTTGTAGCTGAAGCATCTATAGTGCTTTATCCCAGATATTTATCTCCTGGTTCTCTGAGCCAGTGGCAACCATCAAGAAGTTCTTCCTTATCTCAAGTCAGAATACCTTTCTATAACTTTCCTACATTGTTCCTTCTTCTGCCTTTTGGAGTATCCTTTCTTCCATATGATGTCAGCTACCACTTCCTCAAGTCTTCTTTTCCCTAGGATAAACATTCCAGGAACTCTAAACAGTTTTTGGAGGTTTGTGATACAAGTCATTATTTAGCATGACAAAGTACTTGGGAGTGTACTAATAACTGTGACAGTTTCAGAAGCCACAGCAGGCCCTTGGGCAATCCCTTGACCTTGTCCATGAGAAGAAAGCAGCACAGTGAAAGGCACAATGGATTCATCCTTTAGCAGGACATCATGTAGCAGAGAAGGCTAGGAACAGCAGCTGTGGTACTCTCTGACAAGATGGAAAGTTCAGAAGCTCAGAACTGTTTTCTGGACCTGGGCTCATAGGATGACTCACAAGAGTAAGCAGTGAATGCTTCCATTGTTCATAGTTAGGTCTGTTGAATGACTGAATAAATTAAATGAATGGGTTGTCTGAGCTAGATAGAAACACCAAGCTAGGAGTTAACATATGGCACAGTGGTCCTAGACTGCTGAAATAGTTTTCTAATAGGTCTTTCAACAACCTACCTCTATTTTTTCCAGTACATCCTATATATATCAGGGGTTCTTAACTCAAAGTCCATGAACTTGTTAAATATTTTGATGATGACTTCCTCTGTAATCCTATGTAATTTATAATATGAATTTTAAAAGATTATTCTGAAAAAGATCGCCTGTGCTTCACCATTTTGTCACAGAGGAATATGATTTTTTTTTAAAAAAGGGGTTAAGAACACTTGGTGTAATTTTTTTTTAATTTAAAAAGAACACTTGCTAAAAATGATCCACAAAGTAATCCTCCTAATACTTGGATCTGACAATATCACTCCTTTGCTCAAGAATATTCAATAGTTCCCCATTGCCTGTAGATTAAAAATACAATATCCTGATGTTGCCATTCAAGCCTCATCGCAGACAATTTTCCTCATGATTCTTTGTTCAAGTAGAATGGAATATTAGCTTTTCCTTGATTTTGTCCTCTCTTCTCTCACTACTACATATTTGCAACAGGTCTTCCTTCATATCTGGCAGACATGACCTTCTCATCTAAGGTGGCTAAAAGGATAGTGGAAAGGCTTCTGATTGGAGTCATACGAGCAGGGTTTAAATTCTTCCTCTGATGTTTACTATCTATGTTCTTGTTCAATTTTTCAAAAAATGTCTGACTCTTTGTAACCCTATTTGGGTTTTTTGTAGAGTTATTGAAGTGGTTTGTCATTTTCTTCTCCAGCTAATTTTACAGATGAGGAAACTGAGGCAACTAGGGTTAAGTGACTTGTCCAAGCTCACAGTTAGTTAAGTGTTTGAGGCCAGATTTGAATTGATGAAGATGAGCTTTCCTGATTCCAAATCATGTGCTTTATCCATTGTGCTTTACCTAGTCACCCTTACACTTCCTATGTGAATTTGAGTCAATCACCCAATCTCTCTGAAACTCAGTTTCCTCTCCTATAAAATGAAGGGACTGCAAATACTCCCTGAGCTTCCTTTAAGCTCTCAATTTATCTGCCCTCTCTTAGAATCTTTATCTTCCTTTAAGGACTAACATAGATAGTTGGCCTCTTGAGAAGCCTTCCTTGTTCCCCTAAGATAGTGCTTTCTCCCACAAATTATCTTGTGCCTACTATATATATATACGAATAAGATTTTGTTCAAATACCAGGCACTTAATAAAGTCATTGAATTGAATGTTCTTTCCTAAAATTCTACCACTGTAATATTATTCTTCATTGAGATTAAGACTCCTCTTTAGAAATTCAAAAGAGTTAGGGTACTCTGAATCCTCCTAAATCTTCTTTTCCTTGGGAAAGATCGTGTTTAACAGTTCCTTTTGTCCAAGGTAAGTGAAGGTCTAGGGTAGATAGGGGGACTGCATGTATTGGGGCAGCTAGCAGAAAGGTCTCTAAGGAGAAAAGGGCAGAGGGCAGAAAAAGGGGAATGAATTGTCCCTGCCCTGTGGCCTCCACCCAGAGGCTGTCCAGACACAGAAACCATTACTCACACAAACTCAGAGAAGTTTGCCTCCTCATTTGCCTCCTGGATGAAGAGGAAGAGCCCCCCTACTGCCCCAGACAGATAGTTGTTTCAAACTTGCCAAAGGTGTTTATGGAAAGAGGCTCACATATTTACACTTGATGCTGCTGTTATGTTGGCTTCAGTGATGGAGTTGAAGAGTCAGAGATGCCAGATTTGAATCAGTTGTCCAGGAGTCATGATTAAACTGGGATAATGTCATTCATTTTTTCAGGGGATCTATAATGGCTTCACAGTAATGTTCTTCAGTTTTTTTGACTATTCAAAGAATCTGGAAAACTTGTGTTCTTGGGTTTAGATGACACAGGCAGACAAAAAAATCTTTGTACTTTCTCAAAGATGGCAGGTTGGTCCACATGTCTCAATACTATATCCAACATCTGAAGTGCTGATGATTACAGGAATGAATTCTTCAACTTTTGATGTTGGTGGATATGAGCAAGCAAATTGGGTTGGGGGGAGCCCAAAACTATCAGGAATTAATGAGATTTTTTTCTGGTGGACACTGTAGATCAACTTCACTCATGGAATCCAAAAGTTGAACTCATTACTCTAGAGCCAGATGAAACAATATTCAGTGTGCCAATCCTTAACTTGGCTAATAAATGCAATCAGTCAGCTAGTCAATGCACTTTTATTTAATATCTACAAGGTGGCAAACACTGTATTAAGTGAAGGGAGATTCCAGAGATAGTCAGGGTTTTGTAAACAGACCACAGGAAACGGAAATGTGCCACCTAGGAAGTATTCATGTGCAGTATAGTAAAGAGGTAGAGATTTGGCAAAATTTTCCACTGACTAGCTCAGGATATTGATTGATGTTTAGATTGTGTTGTGTTTTTTTGTTTTTGTTTTGTTTTGTTTTAAAAAGAGACTTCATGACTCCCCTAGGGTCAGTTTTTCTAGTGATGAATTCCTTGGAGGGTGAAGAAATTCATGCCAATGACTAACTGAATTTCATCTTGCTATAATGTAATCTTGTTTCCTCTTGGTTCTCAGTGGAAATGAAAGATAACTTGCTTGGGGGCTCCATATATTGATTTTTTGCAATAACTCAGATTATTGCTGTGTCTCCCTACCAGCAAACACTGCCAAACATATTCTATTTCACTTGCGAACATCCCTTTAATTATTAATCATCTGTTTTATTGAGCAAAATGCCACCTACTATAACTGTCAATCAAGTATTGAAATTCAAAGTTCAAGAATTGCTGGCTGGGAAGGGAATCTTCTTGTGCAGCAGCATCCCCAGCTATAAGGGGTCTCCTCCCCCCTCTCAAATTTGACTGGTCCTTTCCCTTTTGCACTTAGTTCATCCCGTGTCCTTCTACTCCTTAAATTCTGGACTCCTTGAGAACATGACTTATGTCAGAGAGGACTTTGTACTGGAATATCAAGCAAAGCACCCACATTTAGGAAATATTTGCAGAATTAAATTGAATTATCTACCTATCCTTCTATCAATTTTCATTTTCTGAGAGTTAGAAGACATCTTAGGGATCACTTGATTCAACCTTTGTCACTAATAATAACAATGACATAAAAAATAATAATTAGTATTTGTTCAAGCACCTTAAGGTTTACACAATGCTTTATATGTGGTATTCTTACGATCTATATTTGTGTGTGTATGTGTGTGTGTGTGTATTAATTCCTTATATAGTTTATCTCATTTGATCCTCACAGCAGCTCTGTAAAATAGGACCAAGGCAGAAAGAGATTAAGTGACTTGTCCAGGATCACATAGCTAGCCAGTGTCTGAGGCAGAATTTTAACTTAAGTCACCTGACCCAAGTCCACCACTCTATCCACTGCCTCAATGAAGGTATCCCTAGCATGTGACTCAGGGTCCAGGAGACTCCTGGCTCCCACAAGGTTTTCAATGTGATCTTGGTAAATCCCTTGACTTAACTTCAAAGATTATCTTTGAGGTCCCTTCTGTTTTAAAATGATGCTCCTATTGATAGAGATTATTCCATTGGGGAACAGTTCTGTTAGAAAATTCTGCCTTCCGAAAGTCCTTGTTCAACTTTCCAATTAACACAGAACAAATCTGCTCTCTTTTCCACATACCAGCTCTGCCAAATATTTGAAGACATGGATCATGACCTACCCTACCACACATGCCTTCTTCATATGACATGGTCTCCAGATTCCTTACCATTCTAGTCAACTTTCTTTGGATAACCTCTAGTTTTTCAATATCCCCTATAGGAAGTTCTCTGACTGGAGTGGAGGATGAAAAAGAAGGTATCTCATGATGTGGATATAAGACCTCTTTTACTACCTGTACTTTTGGCTCATACTAAGCTAATGGTTGATGAAAAATGACGACTCTTCCTATATAAACTGTGAGAGAACTGAAGGTTCCCTAGTCACTCAACTCTTCATTGCATAAAGGAAAATTCTTCTCTGGAGTGGTCAAGGAGCCCATAATGGCTAGTAACATTTATATTGAAATTTGCAAAGCGCTTTACATGTACAATCAATCACATTTGATTCCCCCAACAATCTTGTAAGAGGGATACTGTCATTATCCCCATTTAATAAATGAGGAACCTGTAGGAGGTTTAAGGACTTGCTTAGGATCACACAGCTAATGTCTAAGGTAGGATTTAAAGCCAGGTCTTACTGATTCCAGATCCTCTACTCTTACCTATCACAGCAGCAAGCTGCCTCATTAGAGCATTGTATATTATGGTTACTTATGTCTGTGTCCCTCTTCTGGACTCATGAGAGCAAGAATACATAATACAGAACCTTGGATCACCCTCAGGGCTGAGCAGTGTGTTATATATACAATAGATGATTTATAAATGTTTGGGGAAGAGGGGAGAGAGAGAGAAAGAGAGAGAGAGAGAGAGAGAGAGAGAGAGAGAGAGAGAGAGAGAGCGCCCTTATTCTGCGATCAGCTCCACCAAGGAAACTATCTGAAGAAATGTTACCCTTAACAGTCAAGGTGCCTGTGGTCTTCTGGTCCTTGAAGGCACAGGAGTACTCTCCACTGTCCTGAGGTTCCAGGTCCCGGATGACAAGCTCAAGAGTGGCTCCCTCTTGCCGTAGGAGATACTTGTGGCTCAGCCGGATCACCTCACTGCCCTTGTACCACTCCACAGGGGCTGCCACAGCAGAGAGTGCACAACGCAGAGTGGTGGCTCCTCCCTCTGACACCTCAATGGGCTTCAGCCCCTCTTTGAAGTAGATTGGTGCAGCTGAGGGCAGAGGGAACAACAGAGAAGGTAGAACAGTACCCAGAAAGGACAGCTCCTAGCACATACCTTTTGACCAATTTATTCAGTTCCCCAAACACACCATTATTTTGTTTATACTGTTCTCATTTGGAATGACTTCTCCTGTTAGTCCATGCCCATCCCTTCCACCCCAAGGAAAGGTGGTATAGAGTAGGGTCCTTTTATGTATTATAGCACACTTTTCCCAGGGAACTATTGTATTTGGCTTTAGCTGACCAAGATACCAGCCTAACCTAGAATAAAACTCTGGAGATCCCTAAAACCAGGAGAACATTCCCTGTCTCTTTGGGAAAAGGGTCCTGAGTTTGAAGAAAAGGAGTCTGAGTCCCCTGTCCAGGTTTCTAGAGAATAAGGTTGAAGAAGAAACAGCAAAGCTAGTATGACTGCCATGAAAACCTGAAAGTTGGGGGGTGGGTAGGTGGTACAGTGGATAGAGCACCAGCCCTGGAGTCAAGAGTACCTGAATTCAAATCTGACCTCAGACACTTAATAATTACCTAGCTTTGTGGCCTTGGGCAAGTCACTTAACCCTATTGCCTTGCAAAAAAAAAACTAAAAAAAATACCTGAAAGTTTCCAGGAGTTTCAAAACTAGATATTAAGAAAAATGAAACTTTTTCTTAAGCCATAGCCTATCAATTATATAGAAAGAAATGCAACAGGGGGAAACAGCCTTCAGGAAAGAACATGAGCTTAATCACATCACTTCCGTGCTGGCCCTTCAAATCCCATTTCCCTTTGACAAGCTTTAGATTCAGCCTTGGCTCAGCCAGGCAACAACAGAGTCCAATTTAAGGGCTCTCTAAAGACTGACGATTCTATAATAGTGCGTTGACTTTGGCATCAAATGATGTTGAATTTCAAAACTAATTAAAGTGGGTAAAGTAAGAGCTTTTATCATCACCTGTGATAGTAAAAACATTGACTCTAACTTTACAAAATGACTAGAAAATGACATTTTTTGGGGGGAGGGTGGTTTCCATACAGCATTTGTGAAAAAAAAAGCAAATAAAAGAGTAATTTACTCTAGCATAGCAGACAAAGCTACACTAGATTACATCTATGAATTCCAGTAATCATCTCTATTACATGGCATAAAGAACCATGCCTTTTTTAAATGCCAAATCAAAAGTTGTTGCTTTCTTGTGAGCATATCTTAATGAAGTTATTTTAAAATTTTTTTAAAAGAAAGAAAAAAGGTTTCCATTTCCCTGGGTCAGTCCCCAAGAAGGTGTCTGGAATCTAACCAGTTGTGCTTCCCTCCCTTCCCTAAGATCTTATTCAATCACCAAGTCATGGCACAACATTTGAACAAGAATACTGGGAGGGAACTAAAAAGAGCATCTTGATGCTGCTGGTACTTGGCTGGTGAACTTGGCTACATTATATCACCTCTCTGATCCTATTTCCACATCTGCAAAATGAAGAGGTCTAAGTAGATAATATCTAAGGTGCCTTCTGGCTACATTAAGACATGGCTGAGATCAAGCTTGGGGCAGAGCATGCAGATTATGTGTCTGGCTCAGAGTGAAAGGTAATAGAAGGTATGATTCCAAAGTACTGAGTCTGAGACCTAATTAAAGCTGTGAATTTTCATACATAGGGAAATGAAAGAAACCACAGAGTATAAAAAGACTACTAATTCAGAAATTATTGCCTATCATAGGGAACACTGAGTAGAGAGAACTGAAGCCACTTCCTTGGGAGACAAACTCATTTAGGGGAAAATCTAAGGAAAAAAGAACTAGAAGGGAGATCAAGAAATTTTCTTTGAAGACAAGAAACAGAAGAGAATGGTACCGTGGAAGGAGAGACTGTGTAGAAACAAGGGAAAATCAACAGAGGTAAATGCAGTAGTGTGACTAGAGAGAATGAGGACTGAAAAAAAAGACCTCTGGATTGGGCAATTAGGAAGTCATTGATAATGGCAGAATACCCCAGTAGAGATATAGAGATGGCTGTCAGAGTGCAAGGGGGTAGAAAAGGGATAGGTATTTGCAAGATGACAGATTTAGAGCTGGGATAGGCCTTAGGGATCATCCATTCGGACCTCTTAATGTTGCAAATTCAGAGAGGTTAAGTGATTTGGCCAGGATCTCAAGAGTAGCATATGATAGAGGGAGGATTTAAATAAATGACAAAATCAAGAGATAGAGAGTTTAGAAGTTGAATGCAAAAGGGATTAAAAAAATGAGAAGGATGATAATGAGAGATAATATAGTTTTAAAATTTGCAAAGTGCCATAAATAAAAGGTGTCTCAAAAAGAAAAGAGAAGGGAAGGAGAGGGGAGGGGAGAGGAGGGAAAAAAATCTTAAAAATAGATTTTAGGGGTGGCTAGGTGGTGCAGTAGATAGAGCCCTGGAGTCAGGAGTACCTGAGTTCAAATCCGGCCTCAGACACTTAATAATTACTTAGCTGTGTGGCCTTGGGCAAGCCACAACCCCATTGCCTTGCAAAAAAAACAAAAAACAAAAAACAAAACCTAAAAAAAAAAAAGAAGTAGATTTTAGCTAGCTTTTGGGAAACCTTATGAATCATCTCATTTGATTTTCACACACAATCCTGAGAGACAGGTGCTATTTTTATACCCATTTTACAAATGAGAAAAACAAGGCTGAGAACAGTTAGGTTTGATTCACCCATGGTTTACAAAGCAAAAGATAAGTTTATAACTTGAATTTTTTGAAGCTAGGAGAGACCTGATCCTTCTTGCAGGAGAGAAGAAAAGAATTTAGATATGAAGGGATCAAAGATGAAGACAGATGGAGTGAAATCAAAGGTTCAAGGTACTGAGAGCTATATGGACCTGTAGAGATCCTCAAGTCCAACCTCTTCACTTCTTAAAAACTGAGGCCCACATAGGTGAAGTGACTTAACTTTTATGCACAAATTTACAAAAGGATTAAAAGAAAAGCTGGGATTCATACTCAGGTCTTTAGCCTTCAAACATCATGTTTCTCTACATTATGCCTTCATTCATGTCACTGATTAAAAGAAATGAAGTTAATTGAGAGCCGCTATCTATAAATGCATGGGGTCTATGGACCTGAGGAAGTGACTATCTAATTTCTAACTAAAGCCTTGACTGGTGAGTCTGTAGGGTCCACATTTTCCTCAAAACCCTGTTGGCCTCATGTTCCATGGGAACCTCACCTTCAATTCTGACAATAGAGCTAGTCCGGACCTTGCCAAATTCACACTCATAGCGCCCACCATCTTGTTCTCTGGCACTGATGATGACCAGTCGGGCTTCACAACCTTCACGGCTGATCTGGTGGTTGGTTGAGGGCCGTAGGACTTTCCCATCCTTGGTCCAACGCACTGGGCTGTCTGGGATTGTGGTCTCACAGCAGAGGGTCACAGTCTCCCCTGCGGTAACTGTAGCATCAATAAGCTTCCGGGAAAATTCAAAGGGCTTCTCTGTGAAGTCAAGGGAGGAACCAATTTTTAATAAATGGATCATATCTGGTCTTTGATGTTCAGGGGAGTTATCAAATTGAAGAGCTAGAGTTAAATCCTACCTCAACTCCTACCTCATGTCTGACTCTTCATAACCCATTTGGGGCTTCCTTGGCAAAGATACTGTAGTGGTTTGCCATTTCGTTCTCCTTGGGCAAGACTTTTCTTTGGGATTAACGTGATCCAGAGCATAGCCCAGTTTGCTCTCTTCCACTTCTCAGGTCAAACCAGGTTAAAATGAATATTCAAGGTTGCCAAGAAAGCCAAAAGGCTTTTGTACCATATTTACCCTTTGATGAGGTTAATGGAGATAAGCCATTTGGGAACTGATAACAAACACTGTAATGTCTCTTACATACATCATCATAAGGGAAGAAAGTGTCCCCCCCCAAAATCCTCCAGATAACTGGTGATTCTTTTAAAGTGTTCACAGTATTTTTATTTTAACCATTGAAATGAAAATCTTTCCCAAAAGTACCAGATTCTTTATCTTAAGTAGAGCAGATAGCATAATTTGCTATCATCATCATTATTATTCTAACAGACTTTTCTTAATTATCATTAAAATATAGAGGCTCCCTCAGGGTCTGCTGAGTCAATTAATCAAGCACTTATTAAATGACTTCCATTTCCAAAGGGGGACACACAGACCTAAACAAGACAATACCTAGCTTGATGGAGTTTTACATGGCTGGGATCTTAGGGTGGGTTTAATATAGATATATAGATAAGAAAAAATAAGATACTTTGATGAAGGAGAGAGCATAAATTGGAGGGAGCAGGAAAGACTCTCCAATGACTAGCTAGCACTTTAAGGTTTGTAAAGCATTCTACAATATCTCATTTTTATCCTCACAACAAACCTAGGAGATAGGTGCCATTATTAACCCCATTTTGCAGATGAGGAAACTGAGGCTAAGAAAGCTTAAAGTGGCTTGAACAATATCCCACAACTAATAAGTGCCTAAGTCAGGGTTGGAATTCAAGTCTTCCTGACTCCACATCCAGATCTTTTCTGTCTGTTGTTCTCCCTCCATTTTCATCCTTAAATGACTTTGGATAATTAGGTCTCTCACCAAGATTTTTTTAATTGATTTTTGTCTCTACTGATTTTTATTGCTTTATGTGACAACACAGCTCATAATCTTCCATAATCTTATTTCATAAAATGTCATAAACAAGTTTGGGTTGTAAACTGGTATCACCATTAGTCATTCTATCTTTCCACTTAGCAAGTAAACCAAGTTTTAGCCATGATAACTTTTTTAGGTTCCTTTAGTTTCATTGTGAAAATTGACATCCATTAAACTTCTATGTGAACAACTATAATATATTCTTTCCTTCATCTATTTCTCATTTACAACATCAATTTGTCTAAATAAGTCAGGTTGAGGGGCGGCTAGGTGACATAATGGATAAAGCACCGGCCTTGGAGTCAGGAGTACCTGGGTTCAAATATGGTCTCAGACACTTAATAATTACCTAGCTGTGTGGCCTTGGGCAAGCCACTTAACCCCATTTGCCTTGCAAAAAAAAAAAAAACCTTAAAAAAAAATAAGTCAAGGTGGAGTTTAAATTAAACCCCATGTCTTTTTCTCATTTTGTATTTTCATCTTTGCTCTAACAAATCAGCATTTTTACTGTATAGTTATTGAATAGCCATTCAAGAATGACTGCTATATCAGCAGTAATATATTTTTTATATTTTAAAAAATAATTAACTAATTTGTATGATGTGCTTATTATGTTCAACACTTTTCATTACTTCTGTAAGAGAAGGTATATATGATGTATAAGTGAGACTTCTGGGAAGTTTCTGGTCTCTCTCATTCCTTACTCCTCAATCATATTTCCCAGCCTACTTTCCATGGTTCTTTACTATGTCCACGTTAAAGTCAATAAGCATTAAAAGATATACTAATTTAATTTACTGATAGGCATATGTCAATGCAGTTAATGTTATAAATTTATCAAGTTCTTCATAAAATTTCTCTACTTTTTCACTTTCAGCACTACATGTCAGCACAAAAACTGCAATTATTTTCAAGGTGGTCTTTTTGCCAATTTTTATCATAAGCACTACAAAACCAAAAAAAACTATCTCAGGAAATGACATTGCTTGTTGCCTTTGTACACACAATAGAGTCAACTCCTCCAACTCTTTTTTTATCCCTCCAGGGAAAATCTATTTGCCATCCTTCCAATGGCTGCAATTGTCTTTTATCTTCTGCCTTTGAAATGGTGAATGTGACAAGACTGCCTTGATTCAGTTTCTGGGATAACAGGATTACATGTCTAAAGCTGAAAAGGACCTCAAATATCATCTAATACAATCCCTCTTGATTAACAAATGAAACTGGGGCTAATAATAGCTAGTATTAATTGCAAAGTATTTTATAAATATCATCTCCTTGGATCCTCACAACCATCCTGGGAGGTAGATGTTGTTATCTATTTTACTAAGGAGGAAACTGAGGCGAACAGGTTAGTGACTTGCCTAGTTCACACAGCTAGTAAGTATCTGAGGCTGGATTTGAACTCAGCCCTTCCTGATTCCAGGCCTAGCATGCCATCCATTAGACCACACAGCCCCTTAAAGAGATTAGGTGACTTGCCCAAATCACCATGTACACAAACAGTAAGTGGGAAGCTAGTCTTTGAATTCAGGTCCTTTAGCTCCAAATTCAGTGTCCATTCTAGGGCACCATGTTGTCTCCTGGCATAGGATTATTCCTCTAGCAGAGTTTCTACTCATTGGGCATGGTACAAGGAGCTCACATAACCAGCATCAATAGCAAAGTTAAACTTTATAAATAGACTAAAAGTCATATGATTCTTTACCACCTCTGTCCCCTTTACTGCTACTGTCACTATGCTAGGGACCATTTGGATTTCCTGGACTTCCTTCAAGTCTCAGCTTTACAAGAAGGCATTCCCATCCCCCTCAAAGATAAGGTCTTTCTGAGATTATCTCCAATTTAACCTGTCTACAGTTTGTTTTTACAGAGTTGCCTCCATGTTGCCTCCTCCATTAGACTGGGAGCTCTTTCAAGGCAAAGACTATTTTTGCCTCTGTGATTAATACAGAGCCTGAAAACAGCAGATACATAATTAATGGTTGTTGACTTGTTGACTTATTTCATGGGTTTTCATGATCAAAGAATTCACCCACCAAATGGTCAATCTATGGGAGACAAACCTCCCCATGCTTAGTCCTGAAAAAAAAAAAATCGATATTGCCAGGTGGGGCAAATTCTAAGTATAGTTAAAAAAAATATTTGGGAGCAGCTAGGTGGTGCAGAGGATAGAGGACCAGCCCTGGAGTCAGGAGGACTTGAGTTCAAATCCAGCCTCAGATATTTAATAATTACTTAGCTGTGTGACCCTGGGCAAGTCACTGAAACCCACTATCTTGTAAAATTAAAAAAAAAAATGGCAGTCTAATGATAGCCTGAGCCAAGTATGGAGACCCATCTCAGAGGAAGCTATCCAACTAGCTGAGATTAAGGAAAGAAGTAGAGTCTCCACAGAGAAAGAATAGTTCACAATAGACATTGGAATCATTTATTATTAGCTCTAGTCTAAGTCCCCAAAGATGACCTACCTGTGACTTTCAGGGCAGCGGATGTCCTCTGGTCACCTGCCTCAAAGTGGATTGTACCCGAGTCCTTCAGGGCAAGCTGTCTCACAGTCAGCATATGGTAGCCCCCTGGCTGCACCTTAATGTCATTGAGTTCATTTGTATGTAATGGGGTCTTATCCAGAAACCACTGAACAGGACTATAGTCGGCAGGTGAGATCCGGCATCGAAATGTGGCTGAGGACCCTTCTGAAACTTCTACATCTTCCAGGTCCTCAGTGATTAGGATTTTTTGTCCTAAAATAATAATGATGATCATGATCATGATCATAACAATAATAATAAATAATTTCTATTATGTTTAAATTTTACAAAGTAATTCTTTGACATAGGTGGGAGGTATTATCCCCATTTTATAGATAAGGAGACAGTTTCAGGAAGTGAAATGAAATGATCACAATACTCCTCCTGGGATTTGAACCCAGGTATTCAGAATCCAAATCTGATGTCTTTCCACTAGCTCAAACTGGTCTGGTGAGGGCATGAGCATTAGGGTATAGTTAGTGGATGTCAGGATATATGAGGGGAAGAGTCTCTAGTCTGTGATCATCTCCAATTAACCTAATTCAAACAGGATAAGCCCAAGAAGACTTCTTCCTGAAGGTGAACCTTAAGGAGGATTCTGGGGGAGATAGGTTCTGGAGTGCACAGATACACACTTGTTTGCATTCTAAGCATATCCAAGAACTGACAATTGTTATATTTTTAAGTCAAGGTCCAGAAATCAAAATTCTGTTCTTTGAAACTATTCTTTTAGTCAACTTTTTCACTTTTCAAATTCTCTTTTCCCTAATGAAGGCCTTCAATCAGTGAAGAAAATTACAACTGGACTCTAAGGTTTTCAGGATTTTTTTTATTTTTTGCCTGTGATTTAATAAGCCTTCATAATACTAGCTAGTGACAAACAATTATTGTCTCTGCATGAATCCCAAGAGATGGGGAGCAGCTGGCCTGTTCCGCCTAGGATAGTGTCCGGACCACTAAAGCCCAGAAGGAGAATTTTCTTTCAGTTGTGTTGGGACTGAGAGCAGCACCAAAGAAGCATCATTAGAGCTTCCTCCAAGGTAGGTAGAATGATGAAAATGGAAGTGAGGGAAAAGGACAAACAACTCAGAAATTCTCAGAGGTCTCTTATAACTCTAAGACTTTATGGTTCTGCATTATCCATATGTATATAGATTTATTTATATAGATATATCATTCATTGTGACTTCAAGTCTCAGACCTTCCATTCACTACTTATGAGATCTGCCATCCCTGAGTCCTAGCTTTCTCATTTGCAAAGTAAAGCTAGACAAGGTCATTTTACATACATACATACATACATACATACACATGCACACACATGCATACTGTACTCTGTGTGAGTGTGTGTGTGTGTGTGTGTATATATATATATATATATATATATATATATATATATATATATATATAGGATATGTGCGTGTGTATATGTGTGCATGTGAGCCTATAACATCATCCATGGCCTCAGATGCCTATATGTAGATGTGTATAGATATATAGACATATAAAACATGCATGTATGTATATATCTATATATGTGGATGGTCATCTATAACAAGATCCATGGTCTCAGATGACTATATGTATGTACAGATATTTTCTTGACATCCATTATCATATGTGTATGATTTTCATTATTTATATATAGACCTATATGTGTTATTTCTGTGTGTATTTCTGTGCCTGTATATACATATATATATATATATATATGCACACATATATTTGTATGTACATACCCATAAGGACACACATATCCCATAATGAGCCCAGATACTCACATGTGATCGATGCACACATATAAATACATGTACACCTGTATGTATACACCACATGTGTGCATGTAGCATTTGCATAAGCCTATAATAAGGTCCATGGTCTCAAGTGCACATGCGTGTACAGGTGTTGTGAATGACAGGGTACTGGGAGAATGGACCCAGGATTTCCCTGGGAAAAAGGCTCTCTCTTGAAGGGCCTCTGGGCAAGAAGCAGTACGTTTCTCTACAGTCCTCACCTTGGACCACAAGTTGAGCCTGGGACTGAGCATCCCCAATGTCACAGATATAGGTGTCACTGTCTCCTTTTTCCAGAGTGGAGATGGTGAGTTTCAGGGAAGTGCCCGCCTGGCTGAGCACATGCTTCTTAGTGGTCCGGAGCTCCGCAATGCCCTTCCGCCACGTCACAACTGCTGCCGGCTTCTCCGTCTCACACTCAAACACCACTGTGCCCTTCTCCTCACCTTTCACATCTGTCAGTTCCTTTGTGAAACGGTTGGGCTTTTCTGGGAAACGAAAGGACAAGATGAAGTTCTAAGATCTAATGATCCATTTTTTCTCTCCTTACTTGCCCCCTGATCCTTCTGCATCCACCAGTACCCAGGAAGGAGATCTCAGAGAATAATTCATTCATTCAAAGGATCATAAGAGCTGGGGAATATCTGGTCAACTCTCTCATTTTACAAGGAAGAGAATTCAGGCTCAGAAGGTGGCAGCAAGGAAATACAATGGATAGAAAGAACCTGGATGTGGAATCAAGAAGAACTGAATTTAAATCCTGCCTCGTCTCTTATTTAGTTGGGTGACCCTGTTTGCCTCAGTTTCCTCAGCTGTAAAATGAAGATAACCAAAAAATTTGCCTCCCAAGGACAAAAATGAGAGTATTTATATAGTATTTTTCAAACCCTACAGCTCTTTAGGAATAATTTTTTTTAAAAAAAATTACTTTATCATATTTGCAAAGGCTTAAGTGATAGATCATTCTTCAATCAGTGATCTTCACTGAGTTTTCATTCCAGATGATAAAGAAAGTGAGTGTGTCATAGTAGAAAGAACTTTGGACTGGGGGAGGATATGGGAAACCTGGGCTGTAATGCTGGGACAGCTACTACTTTCCTGAATTACTTTTTCTCTCTCTTTTCCTCAGTTTCCCCATCTAGAAAACAAAGTAAAATGTCTCTGACCACTAGATATGACATTTTATAGTTTTACAATTCTTTCTTATTCAAGATGACTATCAAGACCTCTACATTTTCCACCTTCCACCTCTTCACCTTTCTGACAAGATCCTCAATTCATTTTAAATGACATTTATTAAGTACCTGCTATGTCTACAATCTGATGCTAGGCCCTGGGAGAAGTACAAAGTTTAGATAAAGTGTTAGAAAAACAATGGCTCCAGGGCAAAATTCAGTCTGTGGTCTGTTTCTGAATGACCTCCAAGCAAAGAATGGTGAACTTTAAAGAATGATGAAAATGGGAGTTGTTTTTTGGGGCAGAAACTCAATAAAACAAAACTCAAGCAGGTCTGAGTACTATCCCTTTTGCAGCTACCTCCACTCAGTCAGGTCACCAGAAAATGTTTTATGCTTGGGTAATAACTTCTATAAAGAGAAACTAGGAAAAACTAAATAAACAAGACCCCAAAACAAGTGAATACAGAAGTCCAATGTTCAATAAACCCAAGAGTATAAAGTACTAGGGAGGACCAAGGAAAAGGTTCCTATTCTAGAAGAATGTGATAGGAAGAATGCTCCCAAAGTTATTCAACTCTGACCCAGAAATTCTCCAAAGAGATCAGAAAAAGACTCATAAGTACCAAAATATTTATAGCAGCTCTTTTTGAAGTGGAAAAGAAGTTGAAAACTAAAGGGATGTCCATCATATGGAGAATGGCTGAGTGAATTAATAGTATGTGACTATAATGGTATTCCATTATATTTTATTTGCAATAAGAAATGACAACAAAATATTTCAGAAAAACCTGGAAAGACTTTTATGAACTGATAAATAGTGATATAAACAGAACCAGAAGAAGCATTTATATAATAACAACAGCATTAAAAAAAAGTCAATTTTGAATGACAAACACTTTGGTTGGTAGGACCAACTGAGTCCAAAGGACCAGGAATGAAGCATGCTATCTACTTCCTGACCAGAGAGATGATGGACTTGAGGTACAGAATAAGACATTTTTTGATATGACCAAAGCAAGAATTTGTGCTGTTTGACTATGCATATTGGTTACAAAGGTTTCTTTGGGAGAAGTAGATGTGGGAGGGAGGAAAAATAATATTTTAATAGTCGAAAAATAAAATTTTAAACCAAATAGACAAAAAAATGGCTAATAAAACTGGAAAACAGTTTCACAGAAATTAGATCTAGACCAGTACCTTACACTACAAATCACAAAAATTTCCAAATATATATATATATATATATATGCATATATATGTATATATATATATAAAATTTTAATAATACTCATAATGGATAAAGAAGACAAGGTTGTTTACATAAAATCAAAAGGTTTTTGCAGGGAAAATATCAATGGAGCTGATAAAAAAGAGAAGTAATGGGGAAGGGGAATCTTCTCATCAAATATCCTTGATAAAAGTCTGACCTCCAAGATAAATAGGAAATGGACACAAACACGTAAGACCAAGAGCCATTTCACCAACAGATAAATAATTTAATGCCATGAACAGTTTTTAAAAAGAATTGTAAAATATCAACAAATATATAATAGATTGCTTTAAATCACTAGAGACTAAAGAAATGCAAAATAAAACAACTCATGTTTTATTCCCTACCTTCCTAAAACAGCAAAAAGAATATGAAGAGGACAGTAATTAAAGTTAAAGGGATCTGGGGAAATCAGACAAACTATGGACAGCAAGGTAACACAGTAGATAAAGTGTGGGGCCAGAAGTTGGGAAGATTCATCTTTGTGAATTTAAATCTAGCCCCAGACACTTACTAGCTGGGTGACCTGTAAGTCTCTTCACCCATTTGCCTCAATTTCCTTATCTATCAAATAAACTGGAGAAGGAAATGGCAAATCACTCTAGTATCTTTACCAAGAAAACCCCAAATGAGGTCATGAAGAGTCAGACCCGACTGAAAAAACTGAATAAGAAGGTTTCACCATAGAACTGGTTCCACTGATCTGGAAAATAATTTAAACTCACTCAAGACTTACTAGTCATATTTCTCAAAGAGGTCAAAGGCAGAAAGAAAAGATTCATTTACACTAAAATATTCTAATATATGTGCATATATACAAACATACATATAAATGTTTGTGTGTGTGCACACACATATTTTACATACATATATATTTCTGTGATGGTAAAAAAATTGGAAACAAAGTATGTCAATTATGAGATAACTGAACAAACTAGTAGAAGAATGTAAAGGAACACTACTCCAAAATTTCCCTGAGAAGAAAAGGCAGTATGGCTAATACTCGAGTAGTTTTGAGAGAATAGGGGGTAGGGTTTTTATTAGAAGGAATTCAGAGAAACACAGGAAACTTGCATGAACTCATTCAGAGTGAAGTAAGTACAATTAGATCAATATACATTGTGACTATAGTAATATAAATGAAAATAACATTATAGGGAAGTCTCTGGTTCAATGGAATAATCACTGGTCCCGAAGTACAAATGATTACAACACACCTTTTTCCTCCCACATATTATTTAGCACAAGTCCTTCATTTTTTTTCTCATGTGACCTTTCATATTTAAGTTACACCTCCTTCCTCCTGGTAAAGAGGCTTACCAGACTCAGTTGCTATGTCAGTTGATTTTATATAACTTATATCTTTTGAATTTAATGAATTTTCTTCCAAATTTATATATTCAAAGTAGAATGATTTATGAAAATGCAAAGCCCTAGAAAGTACAGATTGATATATATGTACACACACAAACATTTGTAAGTATGTTTGTATATACATAAATGTATATATGTATATATACACATTTACAATTAATTCAACATGTTACTTTTTTTTTTTAGGGTTTTTTTGCAAGGCAAATGGGGTTAAGTGGCTTGCCCAAGGCTACACAGCTAGGTAATTATTAAGTGTCTGAGACCGGATTTGAACCCAGGTACTCCTGACTCCAAGGCCAGTGCTTTATCCACTGCGCCACCTAGCTGCCCCAACATGTTACTTTCAAAGCTGTTCACTGAACTTCCTTCAATTCTCTTCTGAGCATTGAAAATGCTTCATTAATCTTTTCCTTCTTTCTTTTTTTTTTTTTTTTTTTTTTTGGCATGGTCCTAACACTAGCTCCTCTCTCTATCCTTATTTCACCTTCCAAATAAAAAAAATACCATCCTGGAACAAATAACCATAGTGGAGCAAACTATTTTTCTTTCTTTTTTTTTAAACAAAAGAAAGTCCAGTGGGCGTTATGGGGTGGGGGAGGTGGGGAAGGGATAAGTGGAATATATCAGCTTGCAGGGTCAAAACAAAAGG
Source organism: Macrotis lagotis (assembly GCF_037893015.1). Lineage (NCBI taxonomy): Eukaryota > Metazoa > Chordata > Mammalia > Peramelemorphia > Peramelidae > Macrotis > Macrotis lagotis. The sequence continues at coordinate 102,465,319 of NC_133665.1, read as the reverse complement.
AATCAGTAAAACTTCTTAAAAAGAGAGAAAAAAATTATCCAACCATCTTGACTACTTACCTTCCACCCTGAGGGTGGCTTTGCTCTTTGAGGTCTCAGTCTCACATGTGTACTCGCCAGAGTCCTTGAGGGAGGCTGCACGGATGACAAGAGTGGCCTGGGTGCCCTCACAGCGCAGGTCATATCGGGGGCCCTTTCTGATTGCTTTGCCATCTTTCAACCACCTTACAGTGGCACCTGCCTTGGAGAGTTCACAGCTTAGACTCACATCCTCCCCAGCTGGTGCTCTCTGGTCCTCCAGGGGTTTGGTGATAGATGCTGGCTTCTCTGGAAGAGACAGGGGTGGAGTGTGGGAAGGAAGAATAGTAGAAACCAGATGTGAGACTGAGCCACGGTCTTCCTATTGTATGTAGCTTCCTAACTCTCTTTGGAGAAGATGATAGGGGTAAGGAAAGGTCTCTTACCTAAGTTAACCATGTCCCCTTCCCCTACCCCCTTCTACAAATTTTACAGTGTCCCATTATTTCTCAGAGGATAAAATAACAATTCATTAGCCTATCATTCAAAACCCTCTAAAATCTGGTTCCAGTTTATCTTTCTAGACTTATTGCACATTATTTCCTTTCATGCTGCCCATGAACTAGACAACTAGTTTACTCTTCAGTCTCATCTTATCTGCTGCAGCTTCTCTGAATTTGCCCAGGTTGATCCTTACACCTGCAGCATATTCTCTTCCTGATGAATTCCTTCCCTTTTTTTTTTAAGGCTCAGTTCATAGGCCATATCTATCAGGAATCCTACTTTCATCTTACCAGCTGAAAGTAATCTCTCCCCAAATTCCTCTATTGTCTGGATTTCTCCTCTATCTTCTAATAAAAAATCCATACATGTTTCATATATATATATATATATATATATATATATGTATATATGTATATATATATGTAATAGATATAAATTCATATAGGCATATATATAATTTGATCATTCATACAATGGCTAGGTGGCTCAATGGATAGAGTACTGGCCCTAGATCAGGAAGACCTGAGTTCAAATCCAGCCTCAGATACTTGACACTTATTACTTGTGTAATCCGGACAAGTCACTTTACCCTGACTGCCTCATATCCGGAGCTATCTCCAGTCATCCTGATCCATATCTGGTCACCAGACCCAGAGGGTTCCAGAGGAGAAAGTGAGGCTGGTGACATAGCACAGACCTTCCTCACATCAATCTAATTCACTTCCTTGTTATGACATCACTTCCCTGAGAACACAGAATAAATAATAACAGCAAGGTGTATATATGCACATGTACATATATTCCTATGGATAGATATATAAATACATCTATATATGTTATAGAAAGGGATAGTATATCACAAATATGTGTCTCTATGTAGAGATTATATATGTAGCAATATATATATATGCACATATGTATCTCTACAAAAATACACATATTTGTGACCACAGAATTAAGTAGATATAGTGTTTTATAGGGACTCCCTATGAACTATTTGTTGAATTGAATTAAATATGTCAGGGGAATTATATCAGTACTTGATAAAATATACCAAGTACAGCTAGATGAACTGAAAGCTCTCTGCCTTCACCCATCTCCCAGTGAGGGATAAGTGAATTCTCAAAGGGACTGAGTCAGAATCGTTTTTCTTTCTTTGACAATGAGTCATCTACAATGTCACATTCCACTAGTCATTTATAGTACAAGAAATTACCTCGCTACAAGATGAGATACCTCAAGGTATTGCCCGGAATGTATCCTTATTATAGAATTCAATTTTTCTTTGACTCATGGGAGTTCAGAATCCAGGCTTACAGATCTTCAAGATCAACCAAAGCAATCTCCTCAAATAACAGATGAGGAAAGAAAAGTTCAGAGAAGTGACTGTCCAAGGTCCCACAACTAGTTCAAGAATCCAGGCTTTGTGACTCTCAGTAAAGTTTTTTGGTCTTGCCTAGATTTCCAAGAAGTGGGATCTTTTTTCCTGCCTCCAACTTTTTTCCACCCTCAGTCAGCTAGATTCTCCAAGTTCAGCTCCTTTAGAGTCAATCATGACTCATTTCTAAGTATAGTCTGCAGGTTCAAGACAAATCTTCCCTCTGGGAAGCTCCCTGAGACCCAGAAATGCTATTGCTTTGTGAACACCACTTGGGTCTCTCCTTAGCTTCCAAAGTATGTCATCCAACCCCTGCCTTAACTAACCAATCACTGTTGCTGAGATCCTCTTTGCCCTTGAATCACTGAGAGATTGTCATGTCTTTCACTTCCCATTCACCAACTTATCCCTAACAAAGAACAAAGACAAACATAACATCAGAGCCAGAAGGGATCTGAGAAGCTATTTATGCCAACCTTTTCTGAAAAGGTTCATCAGTATATCTTAGGAATGTACATCTACAGCTTCACACAAAATACTCAAAGAGATTCATGATTTCTTTGATGTGCGCATCAAAGCAAATTATAGCCTAGCCACAGCTATCAATCTTGTTTAGCTTTTCCCCATGTTGTCCCAAGAGTTCAACATATAAAGTCCACCCAATATGCTGGAGGTCTTCCCTTCATTTTTGGACAAAGTAAAAATTTCCAAGCCTGAGGATGTTAACAAATACCTTATCCTCTTGTCTGGGATACATGATAGAAAGTGGTGAATAGGACATGAAATGTGCAGGAAGGAGAATAAATCTGAAGATCAGCATCCAGTAAAACAAGGGTCATAGACATTTATGTCAACCAAGGACCCCTGAGACATCTAAGGTGGGCTGGAGGGAAATCACGAGAACTTCTGAAGAGTAGACAAGAGAGGCTAGCATTGTCCATGCCTTAGCAACCTGTTTTAAGGTCCTTGAGTAACTTATGTCCAGCAAGTCTAGGATCAGAGAATTTAGAGTTGGGTAGGAGCTTCATCCAACTCTTTTATTTACTGAAGAGTAACTGTGATGCAGGGAGGGCCAAGAAATTGTCAAGAATTCATATTATGCCTATGTTGATACTTCTATTTCCAACCCTGGTGGTTTACTTTCTAACGAGGAGATTAACATACCTGAATTGTTTTCTTTAAAGAATAAAATCAAGAACATAAACACAAACACAATTCATTGCTTTTAGGGAAATAACTCTGCTGTGCTAATGGACAAAACATGTGATTAAGAACATAAGTGTTAATAAATAACACTCCTGGGAACTAAGGAAACCATTCATTAACACTCCCACCCCTTCATTCACTGATATAAGCACTGTCCTTAACAAGCAACCTCATCCTAGACACAAAGAATGTTACGTTTGGACTCCAGGCAGCTTGGCATTGGTTGGGTTTGGAGGAGGAACAGTAACATATGCAGCTTAGAAAGGATGGTTATAGGAGCTGGAACAATGATCTGAGAGTCAGAATTTATATGAACTGAGGAAGAGTAAGGTAAGAGAACAAGAAGCCTTTCCTAGTCCCTTTCAATTTTAAGATTTCCCCTCTATTAATTATTTCCTATTTATCCTTTATATAGTTTTTTCTTATTTGTTTGCTTTTTATTAGATTGTAAGTTCTTTGAAGGCAGGGTCTGTCTTTTCCTTTTTATATCCCCAGTGTTTTGTACTGCACATGGTGGGTACTTAATAAATGTTTATTGATTGATCTGAATCTAACCAGGGACTACAACAATGAAAATGGAAACGACAATAAAACAAAGAAAAAAACTGAACTCTGTGTAATTTATGACAGCCCCAAAGAAGTAGAAAGGTCAACCTTCATTTTTTGCCAAAGTTCAGGTCTAAGGATGTGGAGTCACATGTATAATGTTGATGAGGTTTTTTTTTCTCTTTCATTTTTTTATTCATTTTTTGAAGGATAGTTACTTGCTTGGGTTGGGAAGGGCCATATTCAGAAATGAAGATGCCATTAAAAATAGAAGACCATTATAATTTAAAATGAAAGAAAAAGTGATTTGGAGTCATAACAATAAAGAGTAATAATAAGGTAGTGGGAATCATCACAATAGACCCTTCATGCTTAGTTCTTTTAGAGTCTCTTGTGACTCATTTCTATGAAAACTCCCAGTTCAGGTCAAATCTTTCTCTGGAGACAGCTAGGTGACACAGTGGATAAGAGCACCTCCTGGAATCAGGAGGACCTGAGTTCAAATTCAACTTCAGACACTTAATAATGACCTAGCTGAGTGACCTTGAGCAAGTCACTTAATCCCAATGCCTTGTTAAAAAAAACAAACAAACAAGGAAACAAATCTTTCTCTGGCAGTGGTAGAGTTACAGGCCTGAAGTTGGGAAGATCTGAGTTTAAACTGGCCTCAGACACTTACTAGCTATATGACCCTGGGAAAATCACTTAACCCTGATTGCCTGGGTTTTCTCATCTATAAAATGAGCTGAAGAAGGAAGTGGAAAACCATTCCAGTCTCTTTGCCAAGAAAACTCCAAATGGGGTCATGAAGAATCAGATATGACTGAACATCTAAATCTGCCCCCTGGGAAGCTCCTTGAGACCCAGAGGATGACTTTGGTTGTGTTTGATGGAGGAAAAGAAGCATCTGTGCCCCAGGCACAGTGGTATGGCTGGAACAAAGAACTGAGAGTCAGGACTTATATGAACTGATGCATAATAAATTAAGCAGAACAAAAAGCCTACATAATAATAATAATTACCATAATAATAATCATAATAATAATAATAGTGGGAATTGTGGCAATAATAAAAGCAGGGTAAAGAGCTCACTCAAGAGTAGTGCTGCTAAGACAAAACAATGGGTGTTCTCATTCTGATTTTTCCCTACCCATATTGGCCCAGAATAGGGTCTAGGGGTCAACTTTGCAGTCCAAGTCCATGAGGGGCAACTAGGATGGCAATGTGAGGATGCGACAGAAAGTATCACTCTATGAGCCATCATTTATTGATCAGTTTTAGTCATTTGCCAATTCGAGGCCTTAAGAAATGATTATTCTCTTGTGAATTATAAGGAGAAGAGATGTAAGAAAAGGACTTGTCTCTTTTAGGCTGAATCCTCAATTACTCAACAATTAAAAAAAAAAAACAACCCAGGTCCAATTAAACAGCTACTTTATTCAAGGGTCTAGATTCAGTGTTTGGTTGGGATATAAAAATGAAACAAGGCAGAGTTGCTGCCCTCAAGGAGCTTATAATCTAATAGGTCAGTCTTAGTCCAGTAGTTCCTTCTATATTTTACAAGGTTTCCTCAATTATAATTTTCTCATCAGGAATTTCAAACCCTAGGTAAATCACTTCACTTCTCTGTACCTCATCTATAAAGGGTAGGAATTGGATTTGAGGGTCTCTAAGGTCTCTTCCAGTTTTAAAACTTTATAATTCTATGATCCTGAGGCAGGGAAGCATAACCCATTCTTAGTTAAGTATGACACCTAGAAGAATTGAATGAAGGGCCATTCTGGAGTTCAGATAAAGAACTCTAGGAAAATTTGAGGAGGGAGAAGAAGTGAGTAGAAGGCCTATTACAGGGTTTTCATAGTGCAGACTCCCAGATGTACATCCCACTCTTCCCAGCCCCAGTCTCCACCCTGATGACCTCAGAGAACAATCCGAGAGCTTTAAATCTGAACAGGATAAACTTGTATATGAGAATGTCTCGTCAACATCAGAGGCACCAATTCATGGTTGGAAGGGTAGAGGGAGGGAGGAATGGTAAAGGAAGAGAGGGGAGAAAGAAAAGGAAGAAACAGAAAGAAGAAGAGGAGACTCTACATAGGTCCTGGGTCTTACCTTTGATGATCAGGGAGGCTTTAGAAGTGAGATCACGGATAGTGAACACTACCTCACCACCATCCATCATTGTTGCATCCCGGAGTGTGAGGGTATATTTCCGCCCTTGGCATGAGGCTCGGAAGCGGCCAGAGCTGCCCACCTCTTTCCCACTGACTGTCCAAGTACCCACATCACCAGCACTCTGGTGGGACAGGATGCACTCCAAGGTGCAGCTCTCTCCCTCCTGCACCTCTGTGGTCTTCAATCGTTTGGTGATGCCAATGTGCAGGTCTGGAGGAACAATGTGAGAAGACGTAAGATTCTTATAAAGCAGGGCCAGGATCCATCATGCATGACTGAGCCAGATTTCCTTTTTTCTCCCTCGCCATGAGCAAAGGGAATGTTTGCTCTTTGAGAGACTCACAGAATCAAAAGCTCATAGAGCTAAGAGATGCAAAATTCATTTCACAGAGTGAGAAACTGAGGTCTCAAGAGTGATTGGGATTCAAATCCAAATGGTCTAATTCCCTATTCAATGTTCTTTCAACTACACCAAAAACTTTCAAACTTAACAGAACATAGCAGCTTCATATGTTAATTGTAAAGAATGTATCCTCTTTTGTGAAAGCAGACCTGGCAGGGCTATTCTGTATAATGGCAATAACTCACATATCTATAGATCTTTGATGTTTGCAAAGTGAAAGAGCTCTGAATTTATAGACAGGGCCCAATTCAAATCCCAGCACAGTTACACATTACTTGTGTGACCTTGGTTGAGATTTTTGTAGTTATTTTCAATTGTGTCTGACTCTTCCTGCCCCTTTTGAGGTTTTCTTGGCAGAGATACTAGTTTCCCATTTTCTTCTTTAGCCTATTTTCTAGACAAGAAAACTGGGGCAACCAGAGTTAAATGACTTGCCCAAGATCACAAAGATCACACCTACTAGGTGTCTAAGGGGGGATTTGGACCCAGGTCTCCCAAGTTCCAGACACTATTCACTGGGCCACTTAGCTTTCCTTTTCTATAAAATAGATGGCTACTGAAGCCCAATCTAGCTCCAAATATTTGATTCCAGGACCCTGTGTGAAGCAGAAGCTGCAAATATTTTTAGCACCATCTTGTAGGATCACAGGATTTAAAGGAGGAACCTTAAAGATAATCTGGTTTAATCTTTTCATTTTATAATGACCTACTTTGTTGGTGCCAAACTCAATAAAAGGAGAGCCCTGCAGGTGGTAAATTGTCTTTAGAAAATCACAAATTAACATTAGCTATGTAGCATTATATTTTTATTTGTTTTATTCAACATTTTTCCAGGGACATTTTCATCTGATTAGGGATGTACTGATTTGGGGCATTTATTTCAGATTGAGTCCTACTTAACTCATGTCTTAATACAAAGACATAAACCCAGATCTTTTGATTCTCTTAGAAATTTTGTATGGGGGCGGCTAGGTGGCATAGTGGATAAAGCACCTGCCTTGGAGTCAAGAGTACCTGGGTTCAAATCCAGTCTCAGACACTTAATAATTACCTAGCTGTGTGGCCTTGGGCAAGCCACTTAACCCCATTTGCCTTGCAAAAACCTAAAAAAAAAAAGTTGTATGTCCCTTATAACATCTTCATGAGGTTAGAAGAGCAGATAATCTCCTCCCATTTTACAGATAAGAAAACCATGATTCAGAATCTTAAGTTTTTGATTTGAACCCATTTTCTAACTCCCTTCACAAGAGGGCCACTTACCATGCACACTGACTTTAGAGCGGGTCAGGTCAGTGCCAATATCGCAGGTATAGAGGCCAGCATCGTCCTGGGAGAGGTCATGTACCACAAGACCCCGGGTACGGTCAGTGTGCAGGATATCATATTTGTCACTGGGACCCAGTTCCACGCCATCCTTCCTCCAGATGGCTTGGGCCTTGGGATGGGAGACCTCACATTCCAGAGCCAGTGTCCCCCTCTCTTCTCCTGCCATGTCATCCAAGGGTTTGAGGAACACCACTGGTTTCTCTGGAGAGTCAGAGAGAGGATACACGTCAGATGCTTGCTGCCCTTTCAGAAACTAGTCAGTCATTTACCTTCTAATCTGAATCAAAAACCCATTTCCTTCTCATCCATAAAAGGATTTTCCTTGTTCTCTGATATAGTGGGGTCAGAGAACAAAGGGGGATATTCAAGGTCTTAGCTCAACCATCCCCTTTTAAATCTAGCCTTTCTGCTCCAGTCAGACTGGCTCCCTCACAGTCTCCCACATCTGCCTTGTTTCTCCCCAAATTCTTGTTCAATCTATCTCTGCCATCCCCACCACCAGCCCTTGTTCCTCCTAACTCTGCCTCACTAATCCAGTATAGCAGCCTCAATTTTGATTGTTTTTTAAGGTTGATGAAATACTTTTTTAACAGATGAGGAAACAGACTCAATAAGAGGAAAGGTATCTGCCCAGAGAAAGTCATAAGGAGTCAGGACTTGAACGCAAGTCCTCCAAGAGTGGATAGTGGAGAGCACCCTGGGTGTGGTCTAAGGAAGTTCTGAGTTCAAAAACTCACTTTGACACTTAATTACCCTGGACTTGAGTTTCCTCTTCTGTAAAATGGACCATAATCATAACTCTTACCTTATAGGGCTGTTATGTCAAATATGAACCATGGAACACTTTATAAACCTTATAGTGCTATACAAATGTCAGTTATTAATATATGATAGCTATCTCAGATTTACAATAATAATAATAGCTAAGGCTTGTGATTTGATTGTTGGAGGTTGAGGTCATCATCCCTATTTTACAGATAAAGGAAATGAAGTTGAGAGAGATTACATGACTTTCCCAATCAAGAAATATCTTGAATTCGGGTCTTGCTGACTCCAAATCCATAACAGTGAATTTTCCTCACAAAAGCTCAGTGAGAAGACCCTTGATCTGCATACCTCTTCTAGGAAGCGTTCCTAGACTCACCTCTCTCATATCTGATCCTCCCTTATCTACTTCCCAGTAAAATGTTCCTGGGATGATATTAAATAAGGATATAAAATGCTAATCATCAGTACTACCTGCCATGGATTTTTTATATGACTTTATATATGTTCTAGGTGTAACTGGTCTCCCCACTTATATATGAGCTCCCTAGGATATCTACAAAGTCTTTTCGTGTTTTTGCTGATGGCATACACAGCAGGTATCCAATAGTTGTGGACCTCACATCTTGAGTAAAGAGTCGAGTCATTTTTTGAGTAGCAGGGGAGTTTTGCAATCAGATATATTTGAGAATGACTTGGAAGCTCAACTCTCCTTTGTATGCAATTGAGAAGTCAGTGAAGGGGAAGTCCAAGGTTCTAGCCTGAAATGATGAGGTTTCACTCCAGTCTGAGGACTAGATTTGAACTTGAAATTTCTGAAGGGGATGGAGAGTGTCTCAAACTCAGACTGCCCTTCCACCTCAGCCAGGAGACTTGACACTGCTGAGAGGCTACCTAGACTGAAGGAGAAGTCCTTGGGATGGGGGTGGGGGAGGAAGAGAGATATCCCTCTCTAATAGCTCAGCCAAGGAGAGGTTGTTGGTGATCTCTACCCCATGAGGACCCTGTCTTCCCTCAAAGCACAACAGGGGCCCCATCAGAAACAAGGTTCTAAAAAGACGTAGGACAGCTTGGTCAGAAGGTAGCTCCCCTTCTCTACCCACAATCCCTTTCTCACCTTTTACCATCAGCTGAGCCGACTGTGACACCTTGGATGATCTCAGACTCACTATGCCTGTATCCGTCAAGCTCACCCGCTTAAGTACCAGTGTATGGCAGCTTCCCTTGTGGGAGATTTCATGGAAGCTGTCATTATAGAGTACAGTCCCATTCAATAGCCACTCCACCTCCTCGTCCTCATGAGATAGTTCGCAAGAAAAACTGGCGCTGCCCTCCTCTGTGGCCTCCACATCCTGAAGGGGCTGTATCACTGCTACTTCATGAGCTGCTCAGGATTAGGGAAGACACATTAGGTTAGGGAAGAAATTCAGGAGCCAAGTAAGAGGTGACAGAGAGCACCATTTATAGAAAGCACAAGAACCTCTCTTGCAAAGTCCTCCCTGAGGCCTCATGGAGCTCTGGAGAAAAGCCTGTACTTTGAATCCATGCTAACAAAATAGAGTCTGAAAAGGCTTCAAATTTGGGCCTGGTGAGGTTGGACAGAGAAGCAAGGGTTTAGCAGATAAAGAACCAGATTTGAAATCAGAAAGTAGGCTTGCCTCAGGCCCTTACTGATTGTGTAGCCCTAGACAAGTTACTTAACTATTCTGTACTCTGGGGGCCTTATCTTATCTATAAAATGCAAGGACTTAACCACTACTTAAGGTCCTTCCAGAGCCAACACTGTGAGTCTGTGACCATAAGTCTTTCACCTGAGGACCAATCAGGCTAAGTTCAGACACTCATCACCAAATTGGCTTCAGGGTGATGGATTTTGGGGATCAGAGTAATTCTTGAAGATGCTACCATGGATATGCAACAGTGACAGGGTCACCTGCACACCTAAGCTCATGGCTAAAGTAGTTTTCCAAAGACACATATCCTGAAAGAGGGAGGGGATTGAAAAGTAAGGATGGAGGGACTGGAGGCCTCTTTCCAAAATGTTCAGAACTCAGAGGTTTAAAGCAAGGGAGGAAGGTGTTAAGTTATTAATCATTCCTGCTCTCTGACCTACTTAATAGATAGGGCACACCCATACTTAAAAAATAATTTGTGCTCAGGGGACCTATATCCAGGACTCTCCTTACTGTGGAAATGTGGCAGCAGTGGACCCCAAACCCATCCCCAGGTTACCATAAAAGAATCTTTTAAAAAATTATTCAGAAAGCTATCCTAATTTCTTAAGATCAGGCAGAACAAAAATCACCAAAAATAAGTAAAATATACAAAGACTACCAGAGTCTAACCTCCATCACCTTTTTCAGAGAAAGGGACTAGAAATCATTCTAAAAATCAAGTCCAGAAGCCTCTTGACACCCGGCCAAGAGGCAGTGGACTATAGGTGTGAAATGAGGTATACATTTACAGATAAGAGTAAGTGCTAAAGCAAACCTAATTGTCACAATGAAGAGTTCTATTGAGTGTGGGATGGGGAAAAGGAGAGCCACTGAAAAATAAAATGGAAGAAAAAAAGAAAAGAAAATCCATCAACAAAATATCTTAAAATTAAGATTTTTTTAAAAAGCTAGGAATCTAGTAGCTCAAGGAGCAAGAACACATAGAACCTCATTAAAAAACAATTTGGACAAAAACCCTTGGGTGCTTCAAGTCACACTTTGTTTAATGCAAAGAATCAGCAACTCAAGGCAGGAGTGGAGAGAGGGTGACTCCACCCTGGGCTTAAGGCAATGAGCAGTCATGAGCCTGGGCAAATGACTTTGGAGGATGCTGGCAAATAGTTCTTCAGACTGTGGTAGGACTCTACCAGTCTGGTCTATAATCAAGGATGTGAGCAAAAGTCTTGTGCTTTCCACATACAGATACTGTACAATTAAGCAAGGACATCAGCACAGATCAGATGGCCACCCTGCTCCTGATTTCAGGATGACAGATATGAGAAATGGTAAAGATAATTCAATTTCTCTGCCAAACTTCTCAGGTAGAACAGGATAGAGGGTCAAGCCCATTCCCTGTGCTCCTGCCCCCACCAAGTACCATACCTTCCACAGTGACTGTGGCACTACTGTCAGCATTGCCAGCCTGGCATCGGTAGACACCGGCATCATTAGGTGTGAGCTTCAGGATCCGCAGCTCTGCCATGTGATTCTCCAGCTTCATCTTGTATTTCTCAGAGGGTTCAAGAGGGGTGTCACCCTTGTACCATTGTACTGCCTTAGGAGCAGGCTTGAAATCACAAGAGAGAACCACAGATTGCTTCTCCCGGCCAGTTTTGTCCTCCATCTTCCGAATCAGTAGCACAGGGATATCTGAAAGACAAACCATCTTAGAAATGAAGATGGCTTAGTGACCAATAGCCCAGACCTTAGTGTCTACCTCCCTTTCTGATAATGGGGGAAGAGATCCACCTAGACAATTGTGACAAATCATTGAACCTTTTGGTTCCCCATCTGTAATGCAATGTGCTACTCTTTCTATGCCTCCATTGTCATTCTCAAACTCTCCTTGGGACCCAAAGGTGATTCTGCATTCCTGAAAATTATGCCAGAGGAACAAACATACTAGATAGTTCTTGCCAAAAGGCAAAAGTTTTGCCTATAGGCCTGGTGATGGATTGTGGATTTGCATTCTGAGAATCAATCTAGCTCAATAAATGTTCTAATGGTTGTCACTAGCAAATTCATAAGGCAGAGGGTCTCAGTTCTAAAGATGGGGGAGGTCCTTCAGAGGTCCCTCAGAGCCCATTCCCTATGTTTCATGTGAGGAATCTGAGATCCAGGGAATTCAAGTGTTTTCCCTTACACAGAGGCAATATTTGTTTCCAGACCCCCCTCATTCTAAAAAATTCTAAAACAAGCTGTCAGGGAGAGGGAATTATTTTGACTAGAGAACATCATAAAGACTTTGGATCCAGATGGGAAGAGCCTCACACTGAAGATACCAACTTGAAGTACTCATTTTTTAGAAAGATAATGCCCCAGTCTGACTCTTAGTGAAGAGGTCAGGCATGGTCACAGGTAGGAAACAGTTTTTGTTTGTTTATTTGAATTGATATTGTAGTTGTTGTATTGAAAGCTAACTAAACCAGAAAGGAAATTAATCCGGGGGCTTTGGTCTCATTAGAACACATGGAGCTAACAATTCCTTCCTCTGTGGGTCTCAAAATAGAGAATCAGGCTATAGCAAGAGGAGAGGGAAAGTGTTCTAACTGAGGGGAGTTAAAGAGAAAAGTTCAGAGGCCAGTGCCATCCCTAATTATGCATCCATTCATCTCTGTCCATCTAAGACCTACTCATGTTCTGATGCAAATGTCTGGGTTCAAGTCTGGCTGCTTACAAAGTTATGTGACCCATCCTTAGGTCACTTCACTTTATGAGCCTCTTTTTTCTCATCTACAAAATTAAGAGGTTGAAATAAACACTCTCTACAGTCCCTTCAGTGAAAATGCCTGAAGTCAGGGGATGGAGTGTTACATCTGAAGAATAGAAAGGACACCAGTGTTTCTGAATCACAAAGTGTGTGGGAGGATGTGTGGAGGAGGAAAAGGTATAAGACTGGATGGGTAGGAAAGGGTCAGATTATAGAGAGATTTTGGAAGATTTTTATATTTGATCCTGGAGTTAATAAAGAACCACTGAAGTTTATTCAATAAGTAGGGTGATATGTGTTTTAGGAAGATCAATCAGTTTGACAGCTGTGTGGAGGACGAACTGGAGTAGACAGAGACCTAAAGCAGGGAGAATATGATTGCTGACCTGGAATGAATCTATGTATTGGTCTATCCTCAGACCTTAGAAAAAGATATTTTCTATACTGTAGAAACCCAATGTGAGAGTGTTTTGACATTCATGGTCTGCTCCTGAAGAGGAAAAGAATAGGGACAGGACTCTGGTTCAAAAGCTATAAACTCCAAGAAGTCCCTTCTCTTCAAGTCCTTGAATGGAGTGACAGCTAAGGCAGTTACTGTGGTATTATAATCAACCTGCAGATCATGGGACACAGGAGGAGTCAAAGGAGTTACCTGAAACAATGAGCTGAGCTGTGGATTTGGATTTGCCAATAGTGAAGTGCACAGGGCCTGTCATGGTGGAGCAGGTGCGGTGGAGGGTCAGGCGGTGGACTGTCTCCATTTGTTCAATGGTCACATCTCGACTAGTCTGCAGCACCGTTTTACCCAACAGCCACTTGGGGGGACGGACAGATGGTATGGAGGTCTCACACTCAAACCAGGCTGGAGCCGGTTCCATCACTTCCATGTCTTTGAGGTTCCGTACAATGGTAATCGATTGTTCTTCAGGGGACAAAAAAAGAGAGAAGTCAAACTTTATTTTCTCTGGACAAGCAAGTTTTCCATCTTCCCAAAGTTAATATTAAGAAACAAGGCTGGCTTTGCCTATAAATGAGACAAATGGTCACCCACTTAGGTACTGCCCTTTTCCTTATACAAAAACCCCTCCCCAAACTACCACAGTGCTTGAAATTTCACCCTTAGAGATTCATTCCTTTAGGTTAGTTCTGCTAACTGTAGACATCTTCTTTGAGGGTATAAATATTAAATTATTAGCAGTCATGAACACTTCAATGTAAATAATTCAATCAGGTTAGTGTGAATTAGGTGAGAACACTGTACTAAGAAAATAATAAGTTTTGTTGGAGGTTGGTGGGGAAGGGGGGGAAGATGTAAAATTGTGCACATCAGGTACTAAAGATGTGGTCTGAGTGTTAGAAGTAGTTGAGAAGGCTCTGAAAGAGGGAAAACAGAGAGGAAAGAAAGACTCAGAAGAACCACTCCCCTGGCCTGGCTTGGAAAGCCTCCCTATTTATTACCTAAAGACCCAAAGTTCAAGAGGAAAATCTCTCCCCCACCCCTGCGAACTGAGCCCACTATTTTCCCCTAGTACCTTCTACAAGGAAATGTGCGCTGGTTTTAGCATCGCCAGCATCACAGGTGTAAGTATCCTCATCCTCTGGTTGAGCATCTTTGATGATGAGCTTCCGATAGATGCCATCACTGACCATCTCATATTTGGGCCCAGCATGAAGCTCCACATCCTTCTTGAACCATCGCACCTGGGCACTAGCCCTGGAAACTTGGCATTCTAGCACTCCCCGATGCTTCTCCATAGCAATTTTGTCCCTCAGCGGGCGTACGATCACCACTGGCAGTTCTATGGATGGGGAAGGGAGAAGAGGGGAAGAGTCCCCAAAGGTTCATAAAGGTCCTCATTTCTCCAGTGGATGCAAAACATCCCCTTTCCTTCTTCCTCCAATGGACACAGATCATCACATTTCCTTATTTCTCTTTCTTCATTCTGCCACTATGGCAAAAAAAAACCCAAACTTTTTCTACCTACTTTTCTATCTGCCCTTATACTATCTCCCCCTTCATCTCCTTGTGGTTGGGCAATTAGCTTGGGAGGTAAATTTGTCCATTCATCAATAACCTGTGATTCTATGTGTGAAAACTCTCTCTACTGGCACAGATTGTAACTTATCTATAACTTAAAAGCATTGCTTTGCTTGATTTTGTATATTTATTATTATTTTGTATTCTTTTTTATGAGTCCAGGAAGTAGGAGGTAGAAAAAAACATTTTTGTTCACTGAAAATTATGTGTAGTCTTAGAGCTGCCCAATGTTTGGGGACTTTAAGTAACTTGATATAGGAACATCTAAAGTTTTCTTGAGTTTTCTTGAATCCAATGCCACTTGAGCATCTCCATTCTGCTTGGCTACTTTCACTACTTTAAGATGGGGATGGGTTTCTTTCACTTCTCCATATGTAGTATAACACTATTTTAATCTGGGCATAAGTTCTTTTTTGGAGTGACATAGCTTCCCCTTGTAATCTGTAATACTGGTCCACTCTCTTCCTTGATCCCACTCCTTACCTTTCACTCTGAGTTGAGCTCGAGATTCTGCATTCTCAGCCACAAATTTGATCTCCGCTGCATCTTCTACCATGACTTTCCGATAGAGTAAGCTGTAGGTCTTTCCTGGAGAGGAAGATTATGTTAACACACAGAATAGCCCCTGGTAGTTTCCTGCTGCCTCAGCTCAGAGATGTGATACGCCAACATATAAAATTCTGAACAAAAGACTCCATATGACTAGCAACCTGTTTGTTGCACCTAGGATCTGGATACTGGCCCAGAAAAGTTGAGTTAAGTTGGAAATTCAATTCATAAGCAAATTTAGTGGCACCTTTGTTCATTATTTTGCCATGAAGTCCCTTATGAGATAATAGCCAAATTGACAGAGTATTAAGGTCATGGGCTCTAGGAAATTTACAGCTTAATATTTTATTGAATCCAGTCAAGCTCATAAAAGTAGATCCCTGTCTCTATGAAGAAAGGGCTTAATAACTTCACTAAGTCAGCCATGGAGTAGATCAGACTCCATTTCACTCCCTCTTCTCTTTCCTTCACTTCCACAGCAATTATAATATTCAAAGTTCTCCAAGAGTAGATCTGGAGTGGAAGTAATAGATACCTTGCTTCTTCTTTTCCTATCCCCATCCCTGCTATCCACTCAATCACTAGTCTGAAAAATAAGGAAAACTGGCATAATTTCGCTGACACAAATCAGAAATGGAATCTTTTTTGTTTAAAAAGATGAAGATGGAAAATGTCTTTTTTCTCCCTTTCTTTACTCAAAACCCATCAATGGCTCCCCAGGTCCCACTGAACAAAGTCTGAATCCTGGTCTTCCAGGTCCTCCATAACCTGGTACCTCTCTTCCTCTAAACTGACCATTAGCCACCCAAAACTCCCACAACATTTCACCTATGCAAACTTTTGTTCATTATATTTCCCATGTCTCAAATGCCCACTTGCATTTCCACCTATTGAAATCCTTTAAGATCTACCTCAGGGACCACCTCCTCCAGGAAGCTGTCATTGTATTGCCCTATGGATACCACAACTACCCTCTACCTCTTTACCTGCCCCTAGAAATGATCTAATCTGCTAAGAGTGCTCACAGCCCATTGTCATGTTCTACATTTGATTATAATGGTTGTGTGTGTGTATTTGTGTGTGTGTGATGTGTCTTATGTGTCTTATGTGCCTTATGTCCCCAGTTAGAGTGTGAACTTTTTGACAGTAGGTCTGGTTTCTGTTTCTCCTTCCACATCCAGCACATGCCTTGGACAAATATAAGCTCTTCATAAATGTTAGTGCTTCATACTTCTACATATTTCTCCACTGACTCGGCTGTCTTCTCACCCTGATACAAAATAGTGCTCATCTCCCATTGGTGAGAGCCAGGAAGCACTACAGGATAGGGTCAGTTCAAATTCTTCAAAAGAGTATAGGATTCCTCTTCCTTGGATTAGTCTCTTATCCTTCCCCAGAGTCTGCCATTAGCCCAGTGTTGTGGGAATTTGGGGGGGGGGGGTTCTGAGCTAATAATATTCCTACCTTAGTTCTAGGAACCCTTGTACAAAAAAGAATGGCTATGGAGCTGGATATTATGAGAAAGTCACTCTTCTCTCCTCAGGTACAAGCTGAAGAATGCTGAGATTGGCCACAGATCCCCCTTTTAGTTTCTCTAGTTTCCCATCCCTTCTCCTCCAAACCTGCCTGCCTACTTCATGCCCCCAACTTTTGCCTACCTTCCTGGCGCATCCTGATGTTGTCCCCAGGTCGGATCTTGCCGTCATTCTTGTACCATTGGGTCTGCACTTCATCATGGGAGATCTGGCAGGTGAAGGTTGCACTCTCCTTCTCCATCACCTCCACATCCTCCAGGGGTTTTACAATCTGTATATTCCTGCCTGGAAGGAGAGCAGAGGGGTACAGGGATGCTGAATTTCAGAGAGGAAAAGGCCTTTAGAACCAAGAATGTCAGAAATTGCAGGATCTCTGAACATGTTGTCAGAAGTGATAAGGCACCTTAGAACATAGGGTATCAGAAATGGTAGGCGGACCTTGGAACACAATTATCAGAAATGGCTGGGACTTTAGAACACAGAATATGAGAGATAGAAAGAATCTTGTAACAAAAAGGCCACAGCTGGAAGAAACCTCAGAAAACAGAATGCCTTGGCCAGAAGGGACCTTAGAACATAGAAAACTGGAGCTGAAAAGGACTTTGAAACACAGAATGTCAGAGCTGGAAGGGACCTTAGAAGTCTTCTAATCTGTTTATGTGAGGAACTGAAGATCCACTTTTCTCTCCCTCTCCTTGAACCTAGACTCCCCATGCTTTTTCTTGACCACATGACCCCTCTGTTCTTCCTCCCTTGAAGACAATGTCAGCATGGCTCCAGCCTAAAAGGGCTATTGCTGATGCTAGAGCCAGAAACAGAGGGAAAGCATAATGCTCAGACCTCTAGAATTCAGCAACACACCTGTGACCACATATCTAGTTTAGCTTAAGCCCTTCTTACATGTGGTTTGCTTTTGCAAGATTGGATACCTTTGTGTTCTGCCCCCCAGCAAACAATCCTCAGGATACTGGTTGTTTTGATCCATTTCTCCTCAGGCATTAACAATCCTTTTCCCTTTGATGTTTTTTTTTAATTGCTGAAAAGGCACTTTGTCCCCAGGGAGGGTATGGATGTTCCTCATCCCAAGATAACATCCTCAATTCTCCTTCCTTTATCTGCCTTCTCCTTCCATCTTCTTTCCTTCCTGCCTCTTTTTACCCAACCTCTTTACTTCTTCCTTCTCTTTGCTCCTCTATCCCCTTTCACCTCTATGATTCTTTTTGCAATGATGCTCTAGTTCCAGCAAAGTTTTTTTGTTGAATTCTCTTAATTTATATTTGTAGCATGAGGATTCCTTGTCTGTTAAGTTATAAAATGCAGCAAGCTTCTGATATATAATGCTAGCCACCTAGTTGTAACTTTTTAGGTATTCAAATAAATGCTAAATTTTTGCAACTGGCAATCATCTGTTTACAGATGACTTATATTGCTTATATCATTTTATTGCATAATCTGCATTAATTATATCTGGGCTCCTTAAAGATATCTTTTGTTTAATTTCTGGTGGCAATGATCTGATTGAAAATTGCTATCATAAACCATCTCCATTTCCATAAGTAAATCTGTATGACACTACCATTTGTTATTATTGCTATAATAATTATTATTCATTTTTAAAATTTTAAAGCTTTTGGCATGGCAGTGAGGTAAAGTGACTTGACTAAGGTCACACAGTTAGGTAATTATTAAGTGCCTGAGGCCGGATTTGCACTCAGGCTCCAGAACCAGTACTCTATGCCTCCTAGCTGCTCCAATAATTATTATTCATAAAAAAAAACCAATATTTCTATAGCACTTTCCTCACAACAACCCTAGGAGGATGGGTTGTTTAAGTTCTCCTATCTGTATTTTGCAGATGAAAAAACTGAAGTTCAGAAAGAAGTGGTTTACTCCAAGTCACACACCCAGAACCTTACCTTGTACTTGCAGTGTGGCTGAAGTCTTGGCATCACCAGCATCACATACATAGGTACCTTGGTCTCCAGACTCACACTTGTGGATGATAAGACTCCTCTTGGTCCCCTGGGAAACAATTCCCAGTGCTTTCCCTGCTCGAAGCACAATTCCATCCTGGAGGATGGATAAGCATCAAAATTAGACCAAGGAGCCATTAGGACACTAACATGCCAAAACAGTCAGGATTCCCTCTCCAGCCCCACCAATGACCCTTCTTCTTTTGGGCTGCTTCCCACATTTCTGAAACTAATCCTTCTTCTTCCATTCCTAACCAACATTATTTTCAGTATTATTCCTTCCCTTTGTGCTCAGGGCTGGCCCTCATCCCCATAATCAGCCTTTCCCATGGACTCACACAATTCTAGAGTTAGAAGAGAACTCAGGACCTATTAGACCAACTCATACACAATAAAGAGTCCTTGGCAATCAATGGTCACTCAGATTTGGCTTAAAGCCCCCCCAGTGAGAGGCAACTCACTAACTCCAGAATCTGCCCATTTCAGTAGAAAGTAACCTCCTTGAGGACAGACTCTATTTCAAAAGTCTCGTCTTTGTTTCCCAGAGTAATAGATGATGTGTGTTCTGAATAAATGCTTATTGAATTAAACTGAATGTTGCTTAATTATTAGTTGTTAAAAATTTTATACCTATGCTAGATTTGCTTCTTCGCAATGTCGGTGTCAATTCATAAATATTTATTAAGTGGCTACTATGTGAGAAGCCCTAGAAATACAAAGACAAAACTGAAATGGGTCTTGCCCTCAAGGAACATTCTACTGAAGAAGCTTACATTCTCCCTGACTGCTACCTATTTCTCCTAGTTCTGCCCTCTGGCTCAAAGCAGAACAAGAACACTCCAAGTCCAGCCTCTGTGCACCTTCCCATATTTCTTTGCCACCAAACATGTAGTATATACTAATAATAATGACAACAACAACAACAACAATAATAATAATGGAAGAAGTTGATGTAGGGAATAGAGCACTGGACATGGAATCAGGAAGACCCTAGTTCAAATCCAACCTCAGACATTACTTGTATTACCCTCAGTCTCAGTTTCCTCCACTGTAACATGAGGATAATTCAGGATTGTTGTGAGAATGAAATAACAGGTACAGTTCTTTGCAAAATTTAAAGTATAATATAAATACTAGCTATTATGATGATGATCACTTATATAATGTAAATGCAAAGACGATTAAAAGGGAGATGAAGTAACTGAAAATCTAATGAAGATGGACAGGATCAATGCCAGGAAGAAAAGAAGGTAAAGGCAGTCCAGAGCTGAGAAGGTGGCCTGAGTCACTTGGAGAGAGAGAGATGTGGTCAATGAATGTCAGGGATTGAGGGGGAGTGGTGGAAGAAATAGGTCCAGGGATAAAGGGTACCTTCAACCATTTGACATCATGGTTCTCCCGGGATAATTCACACTCCAAAATGACCTTCTCCTTCTCTGTAGCTACAATGTCCTGCAAAGGATGGCTGAACTTCACAGGAAGCTCTGAAATATAGGAAGAGGAAGAATTGATTGTTAGATAGACACTTTCACCCCATTCTACCCTAAAGAAGTGGGGAAATGGTGCTAATTAAAGGGGCTAATGGTGCTTGACCCTATATAATTGAATTTCCCTACTCAACTGATTTCAAAACTTTAGAAAAGTCATATAAACTGGGCCAGCTAGGTGGCACAGTGGATAAAGCACCAGCCCTGGAGTCAGGAGTACCTGGGTTCAAATCCAGTCTCAGACACTTAATAATTACCTAGCTGTGTGGCCTTGGACAAACCACTTAACCCCATTGCCTTGCAAAAAAAAAAAAGTCATATAAACCATACTTGCCCCGATTTATTTTAATCCATAAAATGGAGCAGGGGGAAATCACTTAAAAATTTTCTATTGTTCACCAGAAAAATAAATATGAGGATACCTTTCCCCAGGCTATGAAAATATGACTATAGGCTATAGTGTAGACACACTCTTCCACTACAGTCCTACTGCAGGCTGGATGTATGAACAATTCCCCTTCACTACTACCTTCCTCCAAAACCAAGACCAAAGATGACCATACCAGTGACAGTGAGTCTTGCAGATGTGTGGACCCCTTCTGCCTTGAAGGCTATGAGTCCAGCATCCTCCAGGCCCAGGGAGGACAGAGTCAGCTTGTGAATCACACCCTGTGCTGTGATAGAGCAGTTCTGCTGAGATTTGAGTTTCAGGCCATCTCGGGTCCAGGTGCCTTCCACATCACTGTGCGAGAGTTCCACCTCCAAGGACACCATTCCCTGTTCCTGCACCTCTATGGCCTGCAGGCCCCGTACCAACCGGATCTGGCGCACTACATGGAAAGGGAGAGGGAGAAAGAACTAAGATAGACCAAGCATCACTAGGAGAATTCCATGAGAAAAAAAAATGGCTCTTCAGAATTTTCAAATGAGCTAGATATGTAACTTGTCTATCCTTGGAAGTCAAACAGATGAACATTGCAAAAGTTTGAATGGAAGAAATTATAACCAGTTTGGGGATAGATGGCTGGGGGAAGCCATAATATTGAGAAATAACTGGGGGGGATCCAAAGGGACCAAAAAAAAAAGAACCAAAAGTATTAAAGAGAGCTTTCATCTAAAAGTAATAGTCAGGGCAATGTGGTACTTCTAGGATGGAAACAGTTGGGAGACCTGGCTTGTTGTGGGAGAAAGTTACAAGGAGCTTGTTATAACTTATAATTAATAATATCTATTATAATAAATATAACTATAATATCTAAAATTTATAATTGTAATATAAAATTTCAGTTTGTTAAAGGAAAGATTTCCTAACAATTAAAGCTATGTAAAAGTGGAATGGTCAGCCTTGAGAGATAATGATTCTCTCCTCATTAGAGGTCTTTGGATAAAAGTTTGATAACTATGTGATGGGGTGTCATCTTGGGGGTTCTTCTCATGTATGAGTTAGATGGATGCTAAGATCTCTTGCAACTCTTAAGAACCTGTGATGTGGAGGACATTCAGTGTTCTCATAGGAAAGCTGAGGTCTAGAATAGAAGCCAGGGGGTTAAAGGACAATATTTAGACAGGACTCTTGGGTGCAGCAGCCACAACACTGAATTTTTAAAAACTGAACTAAGTCTCCATGAAAGCAGCATATCATCATAGATAAAGTATCAGAGAAATCTGGTGTGGCAGAAACCCACCCCTGCCACATACTAGCTGTTGTCTGCCTATAGATCAGTCGCTTCACTTCTCAGGGCAACTCTCCAAGACTTTAAGTTACAGACAAGGTGCCAGTCTTCCTCAGTGGAGGAAGATCCTAACCAAAAGTTCATGCCAATTAAACAATAAGAAATTGCAGCCCTACAACCTCATGTCATGAAGTGATAGGATGTACTGCAAAAGAACGGGACACATATTTGAATGCTGGAATTCTCCTACTTTGAAAAATCTCCCTATATCCCCTGAGCTTATAGCGCATGTGTTGTAGGACTGCAGAGAACTTAGAGCAATATGGTACTTCTAGGATGGAAACAGTTGGGAGAACTGGCCTATTATGAGAGAAAGTCTACTCTTTTTTTTTCTTAAGTGGGGAAAGTGAAGAGGGACCCTGAGCACATATGGAGAAAGGAGTATGGTTAGAATGCTCAAATATTTCATAAGCCACTTCATCCTGCCAATATTTCCATGGTGTTCTTTCTGACTGTTCTAACATCCCTGGATTTAGATCATTACCATGGATTTCTTCCTTATCTTCCTTGGTTATGGAGCAAGGCTGACTTGTCCTACCCCATCCTCTTGGTTGGACCCTTTATCCCCAGGATGCTCCTTTCCTCTAGGGTCATAACAATCACCACATCACCCAGAGAAATATTACTCAGATGGTAGAAATGAAACAGAGTCCACTGTTACCAGTCAAGAACTAATGACAGAGACCATAGCCCCATTTTGTTGTCCTACTCCACACACAGACCCATCATGTAGCCTTCCTCCCCCAAATTAATCTCACTTACTCTCGACATTGAGCTTAGCCTGTGTCTTATCATCTGGTGTCTCGCAGCCGAAAAATCCCCGGTCAGAGAAGCTCACATTCTTAAGGAAAAGGCTGTGGTGAGTGCCTTCAGCCCGGATCTCCACGTTCTCACTGGACACCAAGGCTGCACTGTTCCGAGTCCATCTCACAGAAGAACAAGGCTTGGTCAGTTCCACTTCTAACGTCACTGAGCTCTTCTCTTCCACTGTCATTGGCTCCAGCTTCCTCTTGAACAGTACTGGAGCCTCTGGGGGGGGTGAGAAAAGTAAAAAATGTCAAGTGAGCAGCACCCAAGAGGTCATCTCAAGAGTCCCCCTGACTCCAAGGGGGCTGGACACACAAGAGGAGAAATGATTTAGAATTGGACATAACTTTTGAGATCATTTAGTCCAACCATCTCAGTTTAATGGATAAGAAAACTTGAGTCTCAAAATAAGAAAAGGATGTTCTATGGTATATATATTTCCTTTTTTTTTTTTTTAGATTTTTCAAGGCAATGGGGTTAAGTGGCTTGCTCAAGACCACATGGCTAGGTAATTATCAAGTGTCTGAGGTTGGATTTGAACTCAGGTACTCCTGACTCCAAGGCCAGTGCTCTATCCACTGCGCCACCTAGCTGCCCCCTGTATGGTATATATTTCTTAAATAGACCCCGTGTTTTGTGTGTGTGTGTGTGTGTGTGTGTGTGTGTGTGTGTGTGTGTGTTTTAAATATACCCCTTCTGAAGATGGGCTACTCCTAAGTATCTCTGTTTTGATATGTACAATGCCATCCATATTAAAGTTCTCAGCCCATTACAACTATCATACTGTATTGGTCCTCTCAACTGGTCTCTCTGCCTCTAAGTTCCTACCCTTTAATCCATTTTGCAACTGAGATTATATTTCTTGTTCAAAAATTAAATTTATTTTTTTCCAATTACATGTAAAGATGTTTTTCAACATTGATCTTTTTGGTTAAGATTTTGAGTTCCACATTTTTCTAGCTCCCTCCCCATGACAGCAAATCAGCTGATATAGATTAGATATATACAGTCATGTTTAATACATTTCCATCTTAGTTATACTGTGAAAGAAGAATCAGAACAAAAGAGAAAAAACCATGGAAAAGGAAAAAAAGATAAAACAAATTTTAAAAAGTGAAAATATTATGTTTTGGTCTGCATTCAGAAGCCATAGTTTTTTCTCTGGATGTGGATGACATTTTCCATTACAAATCCTTTAGAACTGACCTTGATCATTGAACTGCTGAGAAGAGCAGTGCCATAATTGATCATCACAATATTGATATTAATGTATACATTGTATAAGATCATATTTCTAATTGCTTTGCACAGTGTGTGGTACACTGTAGGTGCTTAATGATTTCCCTCCCTCCTTCCCTGCAAATGTTTCCAAGTACCTAATGTGCAATTCTGATCACATCAATCCCATCTTCAACATACTTGGCTCCCCACTGCATCCAGGTTGCTTAGCCTGGTATTCAAGGAAGGCCCTCTACATGGGGTCCTAATGGAAATGTCCCCACTTCTTTGATCCTCCTCTATTGAATACTCAAACCCTCTTATGTGTTCTATTTGGGTTGATTTCTGATTGACATATGCAGATAAGCCTGGGGTGGGGGTGGGGGTTAACTCCTCTATTTGCATAAACTCAAACCTTATTCCAGAGGAAAAAATAACTGGACCCTTTTCCCTGCTTCATTCTCCAAGTCACCATCAGGCAGAAGCCTTCCCTAGACAGGTCTTGGTTAGACAAGTATTACAAATATACCCCAGGAAGGGGACAAGATGTAACCCCTGAGTAGTCACATTTACAAGAGTCCTCATGTATCCTCCCAGTAGTGTTTGTTTTGATATCTTTAAGTTATAGATAGGGAAGTTTCCAGCTACAGCTAACCAATCTCAACCTTGTTTCTATGACCAAGTAGTCATCCACCCAAGTCATCCTCTGCTCTTCCACCCTACCTATGCCTCAACAGACCATGTCTGGGGGACTAAATTACCATTTTTAGAACTCCCATCCTTGGGCCAAGTTGGTCTCATTGGTTAATGAGCTACTACAAATTCTCATGGCCCACTATTCCTAGAGAATTCCAGCCATGCTTCATACTCAAGTCAATTTTCAACCTCCCCACTCTGCTTTCTGTCTAAACTCGAAAAATCAATAAAAATGAATATTGAGTGTATCAATCCACTCCCCTAAGGCTCTACTCAACATCCCAGTGACTTCTCAAACCAAAACCCCCTTCCCTGGCCACCATTCCCTTACACATATTCCCTAGCTGGAATATAAGCTCATTGAGGGCAAGGACTAGGTTTCTTTCTATATTCTCATACTCAATGTGTAGCACAGAGTTAGTTGGTCCATAGTGAATGCTTAATAAAATTTTTTCATTCATTCTCTTCCTACTTTGAATCAGAAGAAAATTATTATGGTGCCCTACCAAACTGTCAGCCTAAGTAAGTCAGGATTTATTGGACTTTTCAATCCACTAGATAAAGTCTTCAAAGGCCTAGAGTATTCTCCATGCTATGAGGGAATAACAACAAAAGACTGAGTTCAGTTTGAGAACCACTTCCTCCATGAGGTCTTTCTCTGGATTCCCCCACCTATTTGTGTCTTTTTTATCCTCCGAAACTTACTTATATTGACTGTGTAAATAATTTTGTGCATATTTATATTTGTCACCTTCAATGGTATATAATTTCTGTGAGCACATGGACTTCACATAATAGGTATTTAATTATTTATTTTTAAGTTGGTGAATTAAATATATTAAAAAGTCTAGCTCAAATCTATCTCTCCCTATGTCCTGATTGGGTCACCATACCCAATCTTAGACTGATTTGACTAGATCAGCTTGCCAAGCAGGGAAGAGAGACTTAATTGCTAGCAGCATTGGTTTGGTTTCTAAATCAGCCTCCAAAGAGAGCTTTCATTGATAAGAGTAGCAGCATCTGCATCTAGACCAAGCCACATACAGTCTCTCACCTCGGACTCTGAGGTTGGCCGTTGTGGTGACCCCTTCGGCCTCAGCCGTGATCTGACCAGCATCCTCAAGGGTCAAGGCGGTGATGACAAGATTGTGGGTAGCATCACTCTGAGAGATGACATATTTAGCTCCAGGCTCCAAATTCACACCATTTCTACTCCAGACTACAACAGCACTGCTGGGGGCAACCACACACTGGAAGGTGGCCTCACAGCCCTCTTCAGAGACTACACTGCTCAGACCTGATGTGAACTTGACCATTCGGGGAACTGAGGAAATAGAAAACCTTTTGTGAGGTCCAAAGAGTGAAGGTCATCATTTAATCTCCTTGCAACATGCTACTTCCAGACTAATAAGATGAGTACTAGTGACTTCCCTCTGAACAGGGAAATCTCCAAACTGCTCTTTCTCTTGCCCAAATAGGTGTCTTAGTATGGAAAGTAGAATGGATTTAGAATCAGAGAATCTGGTTCCAGTATTTACTAGCCAAGTAACCATGGGCAAATCCACTAACTTCTTTTTCTCATATATAAAGTGAGAGGATTGTATGGGATGAAGTCTGTGTCCCATGACCCAACCCAAATGACTGTACCCTGATTCTGTCTTTGCATGATACAGGGGAGGGACACAAAGAAGAAAACTCAATCCAAATCACTGTACCCTGGTTCTGTCTTTGTATGATATAGGGGAGGAATATAAAGAAGAAAAGCAGTATGCTAAGTGGTTAGATCCTTGGGGCCAAAAGCTCCAATCCATTCTTGGAACTGCGCTTCTGACACTTATTTACTGCGTGATCCTGAGGAAAATCACTGCAACTTTTGGAGCTTGTAATTTCTTCTGTAAACTGAAGACAAAAATCCCTGTACTACTCATTTCTCACAAGGCTGTCGTAAGGTAAGGGCTTTGTAGACCTTTAAGCACTAAGTAAATGGGAATTATTATCTACACATCCTGAGTCTCTGCATCATTCTGACATCATAACCGTCATAAGAGTCAATTGTTGTATGATGTGCTTGATATAAGCAGTAAAAATTGAGAAAGTTGAGCTTTGCTGCCTTAGCCTGCTCCTTCAACCTACAACAATAACACTTGTATAATAAGATACTGGCAGGCCAACACACACACACACACACACACACACACACACACACACACACACAAAACACACACACACACACACACACACACACACACACACACAGACACTTTATAGTTTCATAGGACCGACAGCAGAGGAAATTGAGGCCCAGAGAATGGAAATAATTCTCCCAATATATAAAGGAGCCAAGACTGAATCAAGGTACCCTAGATCCAAATCTGAGACTCCTTTCACTCTTTTTTCACATACTTTTTCCACTCATCATTTAAGTGGAAGAGAGTGACCAAGGTGAGAAGGCAACCAGCTCCAATGTCTTGAAAGTCTCTGTGAAGAATGTTGAAACCCCAGGGTAATATGTATGTAGTATTAGCTGCCAAGGACAGAACGGGTGTTGAACCTCAACCTAAACACGGGTTGGTATTTAGGTGCACTGAGTAAATTTCTTTTAATTCTCATGATTCCCCTGGCAGATGGAGCCAAAGTCATGAGAATTCTCCTGACATTTCAGCATACATTGAGCTTCGAGTCACCCCTGGAGCTGGTAACTTTTGCCTTCCATTTCTGCAATGTCATCCAAAATTATTTCTTAAATACTTACTGTCTATTGATTATTGCCTATGACATGATTAGGACAATCTCACAAATATCATACATAGAGCCATGGGTCCCAAGTAATCTTATAGATGCATGTTCATTCATGACCACACACACACACCAAACAGCCCCCATACCAATAGCTTTGAGCCAAGTGGTGGTCTTGTCATTGCGACTCTCACAGCAGTACTCCCCTTCGTCCTCAGCTCTTAGTCCCACGATGGTGAGTGTGCGCCGAGGTCCATCTGCTGACATCTGGAATCGCTTGCCAGGACGAATCTCCCTCCCACCACAGTACCAAACTACATCACCCAATTCCTGGCTCAGCTCACAGGACAGCACCACTGTCTTTCCAACCTCTCCATTCACTGGTTCCAGGTTTCGAGCAAACTTCACAGGGACCTCTATGGACAAGTAGGAGAGAGGGCATGAGGTGACAGTGGATCTGTGTACTAAACAGAGATTGGAGAACCAATTTCCTCTAGATCCCTTATAAGTAATCCCCTTGGTATGTAGTAGAATGGAATGAATATTAAACATTGCCTTCATTCAGGACTCTCTTTCCATGTTAAGAGTTTGCCATTTTACTTGTTTTTATCCTTAAAGTGGCATCTGATTGATTGGTTCATCAGGGAAATTGACTTCTTGTAAATAAAATTTTAGAATAACAAAAAAAAGTAACCCCCTAATCTTCTACCCACCCCCTACCAGGGAAGGCTCAAGTAGCATCCCCCTCTCTGGCTTGCCCAACTCACCTTCTACCTGAACAGTGAAGTCTTGCTTCTCCTTATTGGCCCAGCAGGTATAGATGGCAGTGTCTTGGGTCTGAGCACCATACACAGTGAGGGTATGGATAGTTCCTTCACTTGAAAACTGATAGCGCTTGCTGCGTCTGATCTCCAGTCCATCCTTAAGCCATGTGACAGTGGCTGTGGCTGAAGTGACTGTTGCTGACAGAATGATGTCCTCATGCTCCCTCACCATCAGTGGCTCCCTCTTGGCAGGTTTCTCAGGTGCCTTTGTTTCTGGTTCTAGTTGGGGAAGAGAAAGTACCAAAGGCTAGATGAGAAATCACACCCACACCACTTCTTTGGCAAGTTAAACATCCACAACTCCTCTTCCTCTGTTTCCGGGTTTGAAGTCTGACTTTAAATCCAACCCTCACATTTTATGGATGAGGAAACTGAGACCTAATGAGATTAAGTGGCTTGCCTGTGGCCATACAGGTAATAAATATCTGAGATAGGATTTGAACCTAGGTCTTCAGAGCCCTTGCTCCTGTTGCTGGGCTACAGTTTCTACCCTGCCCTCTAGTCTCTGAACTGACTCTGACATTATTGGGCAAATGGTATTAGCACTGGGAATCAGGCCAATTTAGGAAAAATTTCAGGAGACCCTCCTGTTAGACCTTAGTTTAACATTAGGAAACTCATTATTGATGAGTCCATCAGTGAAATTGTTCTTTAAATTTGAGGCATATTTTTGGTTCCATAATCACTATAGATGCTTTCTTCCCAGAAGCTGAATCAATAGATGCCAAGAAGCCTTATCTTCCAGTGCTCAGGGTCAGAGACTGTGGTCTCTTGTCAAGGCTGGGGATTATAGAAGCAAATGCCCTCCACTTCTCACTCACAGCCTCCCTAAGGATGCAGGTCATTCATCCCCAAGTTCTTTAGTCCAGGACCCCACACTGAGCAACTCTGGAACTGACCTTTAATGTCCACGTGGAAGGTGACCTTCTGACTCCCCGCCTCACAGGTGTACTCCCCAGCATCTGCCTTTCCTACTTGCTGTACCACCAACTGCCGGCTCTGGCCCTTGGCCTCCACGTGCACCATCTGGCTGGAGCTCAGTTTCTTCCCATCCTTGTACCAGGTCACCTCTGTCTGGGCCTGGGCAACCTCACAGGTCAGAGTGGCACTGCCACCAGCCATGGCCTCCACCTTGTTCTGAGTTTGCTGCTCCTTGGCAAACATCATTACAGACTCTGATGGAATGAATATAAAGGAAAAGTGTGATTGGGGGGGAGGGAGAAATTCTTTAAGGAAGTCTTCCTTCTCTAAATTCTTACTTTCATAACCTTTCTATACCTATCCTGAAGGTCTGCAGTCCAGTTCATATGGTCATTGGGTGACTGGAGCAGGAAATGAAATATTCCTGGCATATACATATAAATGTGTATATGTATGTATTTATAAATATATATGTATATGTATCCAGTCCCTACTTGACCACCTATCCTTTTTAATGTACAGGAAGCATAACACTGTCTATGAGGCTGCTAGGTTACACTCTACTTACTAGTTGACCTTGCCCTTAAAAAAAGTCCTTTCTCTTCTCTGGATTTCAGTGTTCTGATATGTTAAATCAGATCATAGATTTAGAACTGGAAGGAACCTTTGTCCAACTTCTCCATTTCTCAGATAAAGAGACTAAGGTTCAGAAAGGTTAGGAGATCTGCCCAAGTGCACAGTCAGAAAGCTTTGCTTCCACTGTCACATATGCTTCATGGGACTCCTTTTAAGTAACACTATTATGTGACATATATGCAACACCTCTAAGTTTACAAAGTACCTTAGACATACTAACTCTCTGAAGCCTCACAAGAATGGTATGAGGTCAACACCAGAGGTATATTTATTTCCCAGGAGGGCTGTCCTAGATGAACTCTCAGCTCCCTCCTGCCTCTAATCTCTTCTCCAAGCCACCTCCTCAATGAAGCCTTCCCTGTGTACCCTAGTCTACACTGATATCTCCTTCCTCTCATCTTCCATGGCCCTGATCTCTCCTTTGGCATTGGGAGGCAATACAGCAGAGTAAAAGTGTTAAGATTCAAAGTCAAGAGACTTGGGTTGACATTTGGCCTACAAAGCTTCATAGCTATATGACTGTGGGCAAGTCACCCAACTCTCTAGGTTTCAGATTCCCCATCTCTTAAGTGGGTATAATAATAAACCCTTCCCTATCTAACTCAAGGACTATCAGGAGGATTAAAATAAAACTGTACATATGAAAATGGTCTGATTATTAAGTCTGATAGAGATATAGAGGTAGAGATTGGCCTTGGGATTTCCCTGATACAGACAATGAAGAATATCCCCCTGCAATGTATTGGGCTGTCTGGGGCACTGAGAAGTTATACAACTTTCTCAGGGTCACAAAGGACATTTAGTATGTGTATTCAAAGTCTTCCTTGAAATCCAAAGTCTTCCTGTAAATACATTATACTACAATATATATTATAAGAGATTATGATTTTTTGGTCATCTGTTACATGTGATACACTCAAAATTAAAACATTATTTTTAATCTGCTAATTTCAATCTGTAGCACAATTTATTGTTTAGTCATTTTTCAGTTGAGTCTGATTCTTCATGACCCCATGGGGGGGTTTTCTGGTCAAAATACTAGAGTGGTCTTCCATTTCCTTCTCCATAGAATTTGACTATTGACTTAACACTAACTACATCAACCACTTAGAGAACGATTGTTGCTAAATGGTGAGGTCAACTGACAAGAGAATTTGTCTCTTTTGTCTTTAGTGAGTGCCCCAATTAACCCAATTGCAGGATTAACAGAATTGCTATTAATGAAGCCTCATGAGCTGAGAATTCACTCAGACCCTCAGATTCTTTTTTCATGTTAATCTCAATCCTATACTATTCAGTCTGTTTTGTCTGTTAACCCAGAGCACATACATATGATATGCTAGCAATCATAAATTGAAGCTCAAAGGGGCATCAAGAATTAGCTCCAAGAAATCTGGAACTACGCCCAAAGGGCAACAAAAATGAGCATACCCTTTGATCCAGCAATACCACTATTGGGTCTATACCCTGAAGAGATGATGAAAAAGGGTAAAAACATCACTTGTACAAAAATATTCATAGCAGTCCTGTTTGTGGTGGCAAAGAATTGGAAATCAATGTCCTTCAATTGGGGAATGACTTAACAAACTGTGGTATATGTATGTCATAGAACACTACTGTTCTATTAGAAACCAGGAGGGATGGGAATTCAGGGAAGCCTGGAGGGATTTGCATGAACTGATGCTGAGTGAGATGAGCAGAACCAGAAAAACACTGTACACCCTAACAGCAACATGGGGTGATGTTCAACCTTGATGGACTTGCTCATTCCATCAGTGCAACAATCAGGGACAATTTGGGGCTGTCTGCAATGGAGAATACCATCTGTATCCAGATAAAGAGCTGTGGAGTTTGAACAAAGTTCAAGAACTATTCCTTTTAATTTAGAAATAAAAAACAGATATCTTTTTGCCTGATCTTGTTATCTCATATTTTTTGTTTCTTCCTTAAGGATATGATTTCTCTCTCATCACACTCAATTTGGATCAATGTACAACATGGAAACAAAGTAAAGACTGACAGATTGCTTTCCATGGGGGGTGGGGGGGGAGTAAGATGGGGGGGGATTGTAAAACTCAAATAAAATCTTTAATAAAAGAAAAAAAGATTTCTCTCCAGTCAGAGCTAAATCATGAGGAAGTGACTCTGTAGTGACTGACCTTTGATGTCCAGATGGAAGGTGACCTTCTGGCCCCCGGCCTCACAGGTGTACTCCCCAGCATCTGCCTTCCCTGCCTGCCTCACCACTAACTGCCGACTCTGGCCCTTGGCCTCCACATGCACCTTCTTGCTGGGGCTCAGTTTCTTCCCATCCTTGTACCAGGTCACTTCTGTCTGAGTCTGGGCCACCTCACAGGTCAGAGTAGTGCTGCTACCAGCCATGGCTTCCACCTTGTTCTGAGTCTGCTGCTCCTTGGCAAATACCACCACAGACTCTGGGAAAGAGAAAAAAAAAATTGAGATACAAAATGATTTCAATGGCATTGTCACGAGGAAGAAGCATTTCAGAAAGTCACAAAATCTTAGATTTGGAAAGAACCTCTAAGGTTACCAACCATGTGAGGTCCTTAAATAGGAATTTCCTCTAAAGATAATCTACAAAGTATTGTTTTAGGATTTTGCAAGGCAATGGGATGAAATGATTTGCCCAACGTCAGCTAGTAAATAAATATCAAGTCAATCTGAATTTGAACTCAAATCCTCTTGCCTCCAGCTGATGTACTATCCACTCTATCACCTAGAACTATAAAGCATTAAAGGAACATCTATAAATCACCTAATCTTAAATGCTTTAAAGGAACAAAGTAGATAATTCATTTAAGGAGAATTAAGAGGAGAATTGAATTATAAAAAGCACCTTGAAATTCTAAGAGCCTAGAATGAGAAGATCTGAGTTCAAATTCCAACCCTGAGATATTAAAAATTGCATCCTTGGGAACTCAGGGAAGTCTGGAAGGATGTGCATGAACTGATTTTGAGTGACATGAGCAGAACCAGAAGAACATTGTATACCCTAACAGCAACATGGGGGTGATGATCAACATTAATGGACTTGTTCGTTCTATCAGTGCAACAATCAGGGACAATTTTGGGCTATCTGCAATGGAGAATACCATCTGTATCCAGAGAAAGCATTGTGGAGTTTGAACAAAAACCAAAGACTATTACCTTCAAATTAGAAAAAAAAAACCATTATCTTATTATGTAATTTTGCTATCTCTTATACTTTCTTTTTTTCCCTTAAAGATATGATTTCTCTCTCATGACATTCAGCTTAGATAAATGTATAACATGGAACCAATGTAAAGACTAACAGAATGCCTTCTGTGGGGGGTGGGGGGAGGGAAGTAAGAATGGGGAGAAAATTGTAAAATGTAAAATAAATAAATAAATAAAATCAAAAAACAAAAGAAAGAAAAAAAATTGCATCCTTGGTAAATTATTTCTCCTAGTCTCAATTTCTTCATCTTAAAAAATGGGGGTATTAAGTGCTGCAAAAATCTATTTCTCAGGATTGCCATGTGAAATATGTAAGATGAGGTACAATAAAAATGCTATATAAAAATCAGGTATCTGTGAAACATCAAAGAACAAACCACATATTTGGACCATAAAAAAGTGGGTTGTCACTAACAGTTACATACTGCTATCTGGAATAGAATATAAACCTGAAAAGTGAAAGCAGGAGAGGTGGGATATGGTGTGCTCTGTGTCTCTCTATATGTCTGTAGGTCTTGGTCTCTTTCTTCTCCTCTCTTCATCTCTCATCTTCTCTGTCTCCTCTCTCTCCTTCTTTCTCTCTCTGTCTCTTTCTGCTGTCTCTATTTCAGTCTATCTCTGTCTCTCTCTCTCTCTCAATTCTCTCTCTAAAGGAGTGGGATTGATGGCTCTTATAAAGGCTATAGAAGGTAGCAGATCAAACACTATACCTGAGTTAGGAAGACCTGAGTACAAATTTTGCCTCAGATATTCACTAGCTAGCAAGACACAACCTCAGTTTGTCTCAGTTTCCTCATCTGTACAATGAGGATAATAATAATATCTTTCTCCCAGGGTTGTTGTGAAGATTAAATGAGATAATAATTGCATGATTATGGAGCTTTCTCCTCTTTCTTAGAGTTGATTCTTCTCTCAGTGAGCTTGGGAATCCTGGGAAAGGTATCTTTATGCTATACAAATGTTACTGCAGTCAAACTCCCATCAAGTTTTATCCTTTGCTACTTTCCCAGAGGTCCTTACTAAGTTTATGTGTGTACAGTTAAGAGTCCCCTCCTCATGAACCTCAGCCTTCCATGTTCATCTCCCTTCCATTTACATGTTTTCTCTATATGGATAAATGAGAGATCCTCAAAAAGTATACCTAGACCCTTTGGGTCTCTGAACACGAGAGCTACAGAATAATTTCCTTATTTGGATGAATGTTTCCAGATTTCTCTCTGAGTGGAAATTTCCTCAAAGTAAATACTGTATTCTCTCCTCTGCTGCCTCACCATGGCAGGAAGATAATCTTGGATTTGCAGAGAGAATTCTGGAGGGGCATAATCACAAAAGCTCTTGAAATGGAGTAGAGGAAAGCATAAGATTTGGAACCAGAAAGCCCAAATTTGAATCTCACCTCTATTCTTTGAGTTTCAGTTTTCTCTTTCTTCATTTATAAGATTTATTCTACCTATCTCACATGGGTGTTTATAAGGAAGATGCTCTACAAAGCTTAATGTACTATATAAATGCAAATTATTATTATGAACAATCTTAAAAAGTTTTGCATGTCATAGGAATTGCTGAGAACCAGCCTAGCAAAAATCAGAGGGGTTGATCACCAGAAGACTTGGCAGAGAGTGATGAAAGTAGGGGGCCACATTAATTTCTGAAGACCATCTCCTATGGTAAGGAAAGTAGTGTCTATGATCTTTGCTAGTGAAGATAGGGCCACATCACTGAAACTGCAGGTCTTTCAGAAGCTGAAGGGAAGATGAGACCAAATGGATTCCAATGCCTCTAAGGAACATCAGAATTGCCCAGAAACTGACCTTTGACATCCAAGTGGAAGGTGACCTTCTGGCCCCCGGCCTCACAGGTGTACTCTCCAGAATCTGCCTTCCCTGCTTGTTGCACCACCAGCTGCCGGCCCCGACCCTTGGCCTCCACATGCACCTTCTTGCTAGGGCTTAATTTCTTCCCATCTTTGTACCAGGTCACCTCTGTCTGGACCTGGGCCAGCTCACAGCTCAAGGTGGCACTGCCACCAACCATGGCCTGTACCTCATTCTTTGTCTGCTGCTCCTTGGCAAACACCAGTGAGGGCTCTGGGAAAAGATGAAGCATCAGAGATAACAGCTAAGAATTAGGAAGGCTTCCCTCTGGTCCCCTAGACCTGAGCAGAACAAAGGCAATACTGGGGCCCCAAAACATGAGCAACCCTCATTCCCAGACTCCTCAGTATCCAGACTGGATATGATAAAGAATTGACTGTTTATATTCAAATTGAAACCTCAAAGCTAAGGAATTTTCTAGTTGTAGTAAATAATTATTATGATTTTTCTCCATTCTGGTTTCCCACTATGCTATGCAAGAAACTCTGGGTCCTCAAAGGTTCTGCCAGTGATTCAAGTATGCATTTATGTCAGTGTCTATAATCCAACAACTAATCTAAGTAAATGAGGAGAAACTCTCACTTAAGCCTCTTGTTGAACTTATGAAATAGGTGCTATTATTATTTTACAGATGAGGAAACTGAGTCTGAGAGAGGTTTATTTGCTTACCCAAGATCATATAGCTTGTGTCTATCTGAAGTAAAATTTGAACCTGGGTTCAAATTCAAAACCTGGCTGAGTGTCTATGAATAGAAAGTATTTGAACTGACTGTATGGGAAGAATGTTAGATAAAAGATGGGCGAGGCTATCCTGGCAGGAACATGCTGCAGTTTTCACTGTAAGAATTAAAATCTCAGAAATGGTCAGATGCTTCGAATCAGAAAGTGTTAATAATTAAAAATTAAATTTTAAAGTGAATGAATACATTCCACACACCCCAGTACGCTGGTACCTTTAAGGTATTGATATAACTAGGGGAAGGAATCTGATGCATTGAGAGGGCTCTTTAATGGCGTCTTTATGTGATGACATGGACAAGCAACATACGGGGACAAGAGAACATGAGACCCTGCAGTCATTGAAGGTCTTAAAAATGTATCAAACAGCGACACCTTTTGGTCAAGTACGAGATGACAGAGGCTCGCTACAGTTGCTAAGGTTACTCAGAAGCCCCAGGGAAGATGTGACGGTCTTGAGACAGTGAGGTTAAGTGCCTTGCTTCTGATAAAATAGCTGGTATGGGCCAGAAGTCATTCTCTTTTTTTTAAGGTTTTTGCAAGGTGAATGAGGTTAACTAACTTGCCCAAGGCCACACAGCTAGGTAAATATTAAGTGTCTGAAGCCAGATTTGAACTCAGGTACTCGTGACTCCAGGCTGGTGCTCTATGCACTGTGCCACCTAGCCACCCTGAGAAGTCACTCTTATAATTTATATAATACTCTGACTGCCCTCCTGACAATTACCCCAGGTGGGGACGTAAATGTACATTTTTAGACCCATTTTACAAATGAGAAAACTGAGGCTCAAAGAGGTAGATTGACTTATCCAGGGTCACACAGATAAGAAGTGCAGTAATCAGATTATGAACTCAAGTATGCTCTAACTTCAGGTCCAGAGATTTTGAGCTGGAAAAAAAACCTGAGAAGTCAAGTCCTTTCCCCTCATTTTTTGTTTTTAGGTTTTTGCAAGGCAATGGGGTTAAGTGACTTGCCCAAGGCCACACAGCTAGGTAATCATTAAGTGTCTGAGGCCGGATTTGAACTCAGGTACTCCTGACTCTAGGGCCAGTACTCTATCCACTGCACCACCTAGCTGCCCCTCTTTCCCCTCATTTTACAGCTAAGGGAACCGAAGTTCAGAAAGGTTAGGTAACTTTCTACCTTTCCAGTCTTCTTACATCTTATCGCCCCAGCACACTCCATGAACCAGGGACACTGGTCTCCTTGCTGCTCCTTACACAAGAGCCCTCTTGACTTCAACCATATTCTCTTGTTATTCTCATGGCTGAAACTCTTTCCCTCTTCACCTCCACCTTCCTCCCAGGCTTCCTTCAAATTCCAGTTAAAATCCTACCTTCTGCAAAAAGCCTTTCCCAACCCCCTTTATAGAATGCTCCCCTCTTGTTCATTATCTCCAATTTATCCTATCTATATATCGTTTGTATCCCCAATTAGGTTGGGGATACAACATGGTAAGGGATTCTTCATTTTTGGTTTTTTTCTGGTATCCTCAGCTTTTAGAACAGTTCTAACATATGGTCGTAGTTTAATAAATATCTCGAACTTGCCCATATTCATACAACTATTGAATGTCAAAGGCAGAATCTGAATCCAGGTCCTCCAGCTGCCCCTCAGCACTCTTGCTACTGCCCTATGTAGACTCTCTATTTCCATCATATGTGATAGCAAAGATTAGGGAATTCTTGTAAATACTGGTGTTTGACTAGTCTTGGGCCTCCACGTGCTCCTAGGGACAGCCCAGAGTACCATATATAATCCTTCCCTGAGCAGCCAAAATTATAAAGACCTCTAAATTGCAAGATAGGAAGAAGATTCATGCTGCTTTTAAAGAAAAAACAATTTTGGAAGATGTGATTTCAGAGGCTAGATGATGAAGTATGTTACATAGCTCCTGACAGGTGAACTCAAGGTGCAGTAAGAGACAAATTTTTGGACATGGTCAATGCAGAAATTTGTTTTACTTGATCATACATATTTGTTACAAAGATTTTGCTACTTTTTTCAAGTATGGGTCAGGATGGGATGGAAGAGGGAAGAAGAGAAAATAGACTTAGTTTTCTGATTAAAAAACTAGTTTAAAAAAAGGTAAAATCAGTAAAACACTTTTTAAAAAATTAATATGTGTGTGTGTGTGTGTGTGTGTGTGTGTGTGTGTGAGGGGGTGAGAGGGAGATACTAAGGGGCAGCAGGATTTAAGAGACTGCCTCAGTTTTTCAGGTATATGTAAAGAAATCTCAATAACTCAGAACCAAAAGGTTATCTAGCCTATGTGTGGAATTAGAATGCTTCATGACCCCTGGAGAAGCTGACCTTTGATGTCCACATGGAAGGTGATCTTCTGGCCCCCAGCCTCACAGGTGTACTCCCCAGCATCTGCCTTCCCCACCTGCTGCACCACCAGCTGTCGGCCCCGACCCTTGGCCTCCACATGCACCTTCTGGCTAGAGCTCAGTTTCTTCCCATCCTTGTACCAGGTCACCTCTGTCTGGGCCTGGGCCAGCTCACAGTTCAGGGTGGTACTGCTACCAGCCACAGCCTCTACCTTGTTCTGAGTCTGCTGCTCCTTGGCAAACACCACTGGGGGTTCTAGGAGAGGAATGAAGACATAGAGGGATGAATAGAGGATCATAGAATTAATTCATTCTCTAGAAACTGAAGACTTGATTCAAAGTAGTTCCCTAAATAAATGAATAAATAAATATGTGTGTATATATATATATATATGTATGTGTATGTATGTATGTATGTATATTCACACCATGCTGGATGACACTACTACAAAGTACGAAACTATAGCCAGGTCTGACAAGCAATAAGTGAACAGAAAGAGAGAAGAATTCTGGGAAATTCAAAAGTCTGCAAGGATTAGAGGAATGGTGATTTGAAAGAACTCACTCCACAAATAAATTTAGGATTGTAGGCTAGTGTTGTAAGGTACTTCAATCTCATCTTATCCATCTTAGTCTTTTTGGCCACAGAAGACAAAATCAAGAGCAATGGTCAGAGGTTTCAGTGAGGTAGACTGAAATTTGATTCTGAGAAAAATCCCCAGAGCTAACCAAAGGTGAAATGGGTTGCTTTTGAGTTGTAATGGATTCATCTTCATTGAAGATCTCAAAGGAAAATCTGATCCTCTTTGGATAAATTGACAAGGGGATTCATGTGTTAGCGGATCACTGTGGTCCCTTTTAACTCTGCAGGACCATAATCCTATCATTCTCTTCTATTTAACCATATAAACTATTCCAAAAGTCTTCATGAAGTTTTAGCTATTAAAGTTATTTTTTATAAATATTTTGTTTTCCAATTATATACAATAGTAGTTTCTACTAATTTTTTAGTAAGGTTTTGAATTTTATAATTTTTCCTCCACCTTCCCTTCCCTCCTTCTTCCTCCCCACAGAAGGCAGTCTGATAATCTTTGCATTGTTTCCATGCTATGCATTGATCAAAATTGAATAGGTTGAGAGAACAAAACATATCCTTAAGGAAGAAATAAAATATCAGAGATAGCAAAATTATGTAGCACATAAGACAACTTTTAAAAAAATTGAAGGTAATAATCTTTGGTCTTTGTTTGAAACTCCACAGTAGGGCACAGTGATAGAGCACCAGCCCTGGAGTCAGGCAGACCTGAGTTCAAATCCAGCCTCAGACACTTAATAATTACCTAGCTGTGTGACCTTGGGCAAGTCACTTAACCCATTGCTTTGCAAAAACCAAAAAACTCCACAATGCCTTCTCTGGATACAGATGGCATTCTCCATCATAGATACCCTAAAATTGTCCCTGATTATTGCACCAAAGGAATGAGCAAGTCTATTAAAGGTGATCATCACCCCATGTTGTAAAGTTATCTTTTAAAGTTATTTAACGAGTGAGATAAGCAGAACCAGAAAAACATTGTACACCCTAACAGCAACATGGGAGTGATGTTCAACTTCGAAGGACTTGCTCATTCCATCAGTGCAACAATCAGGAACAATATTGGGTTGTCTGCAAAGGAGAGTGCCATCTGTATCCAGATAAGGAGCTGTGGAGTTTGAACAAAGTACAAGGACTATTCCCTTTAATTTAGAAAAAAACAGATATCTTATTGTCTGATCTTGTTACCTCTTAGACTTCTCTTCTCTTCTTTAAGGACATGATTTCTCTCTCATCACACCCAATTTGGATCAAGGTACAACACAGAAACAAAGTAAAGACTGACAGAGTGCTTTCCGTGGGGGGGGGGGGGGGAGGGAAGCAAGATTGGGGGGAAAATTGTAAAACTCAAATAATATCTTTAATAAAAATAAATTAAAAAATAAAAAATAAAGCCTTAATAGTTTAAAACTGCACTAAGACTTTTGGGACACTCTGTATATGGGGTACTCCATCATTCATGTTAACTGAGGAGAGAATGATATCACTTTAACTTCCAAAACTCATCTGAATTCAGCTTTGGAAGGTGAGTTCTGAATTAACTGTGTGTAGCAATTTCTCCATGCCTTAGACTCCAGGTATCCATACAAACTGCAGGTGAAATATGGTGTGCCTAACCCAAAGGTGTGGTCCATCTGAGATATTTAGCATTAAAAAAAAAAAAAAAGACTCAATTCATTGAATAGCACAAGGCAACCTGACCACCTACAATTTCTGTCTATGTGGTCAACTCTGGTCAATGTCTGCTTTTCCCAGACTCTTAGAAAAAATTAAATTAAAATATACATATGTAAACACTAATTGACTTTTCAAAGAAATTGATGGAACTGCTTCTACATTATTGCTTTTAAATCTTCTGTATTTTGGTAATAGCTTGACTGGTGATTCATACAAGATTGAGTTTTCTGCTTAGGTGATCGTTAATTGAAAATTAGCTGCAAATTAAAAGAAAAAAATCCTAGAAAAAAGTACTTAAGAAGAGAGAGAAGAAGCAAACAAGTTATTTTCATTTCTATCTTATTAGAGTTAATTTGTTTGTTGATTGGTAAGGTCCTTATTTCACAGTTATAGAGAATTTCCAGGGAGGAAAAAACACCCTCTTTCAATGCAGAATCTGTTTTGCAGGTGACAGTCTCAGAAAGCTACCCGAGGACACAGATGAATTGACTTGTCTGTAGTCACAAGGTCTGTATGTGCCAAAGGCAGAATCTGAAGTCAGGTCTTTTGGTTCTGGGGATGGATCTCTATCCACTTTACCTCACTGTCTCTCAAAAGGTAATATGTGCATTTTTAAAAATTTTATTTATTTAAGGCAATGGGGTTAAGAGTGACTTGCCCAAGGTCACACAGCTAGACAATTATTAAGTGTCTGAGGCCGTATTTGAACTCAGGTTCTCTTGACTCCAGGGCCTACTACTACACCACCCAGCTGCTCCCAATATGCTGCAATAACAAAGTTTTGAGTTTGTATAACAAAGTTTCATGAAACATAACCTAGCATGAGTGGAAAGGGTACTGGATTTGGAATTAGAGGTTCAAATCCTTCCTTAGTACCTGATAGCTTTGGTCAAGTCATCTAGAGTCTTGATTTCCTCACAAGTAGCAAAATAAGGAACACAGTTAGGCAGTGCAATTGATAGAGTACTAGACCTGGAGTCAGAAAGACTGAGTTCAAATCCCAGGCTCAGATATTAAAAGCTGTGTGACCCTGGGTAAGTCACTTAACCTTGTTTGCCTCAGTTTTTTTCACCTGAAAAAATAAGCTAGAGAAGGAAATGCCAAACCACTCCAGAATCTTTGAAAGGAAACCCTAAAAAGCATTACTCAAAATTGAGCACAACTGAACAACAACAACAAAAAGCAGAATGAGGAGATAAGATTAGATCTATCATGCTATGTGCACATTTTTTGGTGAATACTTGTTTTTGTGGGGGATTGCTAAGGGTAGAACAATTTAAAGAAGGAAAAAACTAACATTGATGTCCCTGCCTAGGATTCATATCAGGATTTAGATCATCTGATCCAATTTCGTGGCTTTAAAGATGAGGAAAGTGCAATGCAGAGAGATCAATCAATTTGTCTGGATGGTAAGGAACAAATCTAGGTCTTTCCTAGTCTTTCTAAAGCACTAAATTGCCTCACAACTCCAATTTCCAGGTTGGTGACATAAATAAAAATCTATCTTTATATACACACCCAAATCAGAAGGTATTATGATTCCCCAGATTCCAGGTAACTAACCTTTGACTTCCAAGCGGAAGGTGACCTTCTGGCCCCCGGCCTCACAGGTGTACTCCCCAGCATCTGTCTTCCCCACCTGCTGAAACACTAGCTGCCGACCCCGGCCCTTGGCCTCCACATGCACCTTCTGGCTGGGGCTCAGTTTCTTCCCATCCTTGTACCAGGTCACCTCTGTCTGAGCCTGGGTCAGCTCACAGCTCAGGGTGGCACTGCTACCAGCCACGGCCTCTACCTTGTTCTGAGTCTGCTGCTCCTTGGCAAATACCACTGGGGGATCTAAGAAGAAAGGAATACATATGGTTAGAGATAATATTCTATTTCCCTCTCCACCCAGTGGATCTGGGTCAAGAAAAACAAATTTGAGGTAATGAAAAACCGACTCCTTTTTTTAAATTCCTCTCACTAGACCTTAGCTTCTGCAATTTCATCCCTGTTAAACCATTCTTTTGCAGATTTCTTGCTTATGTTTGTATTATAAT
This sequence comes from Macrotis lagotis, assembly GCF_037893015.1. Classification (NCBI taxonomy): domain Eukaryota; kingdom Metazoa; phylum Chordata; class Mammalia; order Peramelemorphia; family Peramelidae; genus Macrotis; species Macrotis lagotis. The sequence goes on along the minus strand of NC_133665.1, from coordinate 102,422,942 downwards.
CTTTGGAAGACATATCTCCAGATATGGAAGTTTCTTGTCATTCTGAAAGGCTGTGGAAGGGAGAGAAGATCTGAATCTCACAGAGCCTCAGTTTTCTCATCTATAAAAATGGATATAATTATATTTGCATTCCATACCTCAAAAGTGAGTGTCAAGATCAAATGAGATAACCTATATAGAATATTCTAGAAGCTTGAAAGTGTTAGATAAATAGATGGATCATTGAAAAAGAATTTATCAAGTATGCCTGGAACTATGCCCTCCTCTAATAAGGAGGAAGGAGAGAAGGGGAGACAATATATAAAAATCATAACTAAATCATAAACAAATAGAGGAAATGAAGCTGAGGGTTAGAGTAGGGAGGCAAGGTCCTAGCAGCTAGGAGGACCAGGTAATGCCTCCTAAAAGAGGTGGTACTGGAGTTAAATCTTAAAAGAAGCAAGAAACGAGGCGACTAGGTGGCGCAGTGGATAGAGAACCAGCCTTGGAGTCAGGAGTACCTGAGTTCAAATCTGACCTTAGACACTTAATAATTACCTAGCCATGTGGCCTTGGGCAAGCCACTTAACCCCATTGCCTTGAAAAATCTAAAAACAAAAAAGAAAAAAAAAGTAAGAAATGCTAAGAGTTAGAGGGTGGGAGGGGAAGCATTCCAGGCACAGGGAACAGCAAGAGAAAAGACACAGAGGTGGGAAATTTTGTGTTTGAGAAACAGTGTATGTTACTGGACCACAGAATATACATGGAGTAGAATATGTTATTGGAAAAGTAAGAAGGTGGGCGGCTAGGTGGTGCAGTAGATAGAGCACTAGCCCTGAAGTCAGGAGGACCAGAGTTCAAATGTGGCTCAGACCCTAATAATTGCCTAGCTGTGTGACCTTGGGCAAGTCACTTAACCCCATTGCCTTAAATAAATAAAATTTTAAAAAAAAAGGAAAGGTAGGAAAGGGGCCAGGTTGGGAAGACCTTGAAATGCCAAAGGAAGGCTTCACATGTGATCCTGGAGTCAATAAGAAATTATTAGAATTTATTGATCTATGCTTGAGGAAAATCACTTTGACAGCTCTGTGGAGGATGTGAAGAGAGATTCAAGTCAGGGGGATTCAGATTATTATATGAAAGGCAAAAATGATTCAGTCTGAGCTCACTCAAGCTAGAAGTGATGAAGATGGCAGCTGAAGGAGTAGAGAGAAGGCAGTGTCATTTCAAGCTCCTTTGTCTGGCATTAAAAGCCCCCCAACAAGCTAATACCATCCTCTTTTTCCAGTTTTTTCCTCATACCTCCACATACTCCATGCCTTTCAAATGGACCCTGGGCTCTTGCCTTAACCTGCAAAGTTAAGTTCCTACCTTTCCTTTAAAAAGCCTCTCTCAATGCCATCACCTCTAAGAAGCTTCTGCTGATCCTCTTGGTGGTAAAGGTCCCCTTCACTGTACCTCACAAGCAACATTCAAATTGGATCATCCATGCTGTGAGCCAGTCAAACCCAGTTTCACAGGAATAGCCATGGATGAGAAGGCTTAGCTAACCTTCAAATTGGGTGTGGGCTCCCCTCTCCAATTGCTTCCCTCCTGTGGCACAGTTAGAGTTAAGTTTCTTGGAACCTTCCCCCCCTTGGGACCTTTCCTTATGAAGCAATTCAGAAACAAGAAGGAAAAAAATAAGCATTTATTAACACCCTACTGTGTTATGCACTCTGAAGTAAGCACTTTACAAATATTGTCTCATTGGATCTTCTCCACAGGAAGAGAGATATTATTATTCTCATTTTTAGGTAGCAGTTAAGTAACTTGTCCAGGGTCACACAGCTCATAAGTCTTCCAAGTTGGATTTGATGGCAAATTTCAAACCCAGCATTCTACCCTCTAGGTAAATATAGGGACATAGAGGGAATTGACTAAAGTCAAATGTTCTTGGCAGTATACCATGTCACTATCTTCTCATGGCTTTAGGGTGATGGAGATGTAGGGAAGAGAAGGGGATGGGGGAAGAAGAGAGATGATCATTAGTGCTCAGGATGTGGCATAGTATATGAATGAAGTACTGGCTGCCCTATCTAGACTAGAAGTGATACCCTACTTCTCACCCTGAAATGCAATGAGCCAAGCCCACTGATCAAGGACTGACCTTTGATGTCTAGACGGAAGGTGACCTTCTGGCCCCCGGCCTCACAGGTATACTCTCCAGTATCTGCCTTCCCCACCTGCTGCACCACCAGTTGCCGGCCCCGGCCCTTGGCCTCCACATGCACCTTCTGGCTGGGGCTCAGTTTCTTCCCATCCTTGTACCAGGTCACCTCTGTCTGGGCCTGGGCTAACTCACAGCTCAGGGTGGCACTGCTACCAGCCACAGCCTCCACCTTGCTATGAGTCTGCTGCTCCTTGGTAAACACCACTGGGGGCTCTAAGAACATGACAAACACAGAGTCAAAGCTGCTCTTCTCAGGAAACTGAGTCACTTTACCAAATAGACCAGACTGTACCAATATTTGACACTGGCACTTGCTGTTAAAGGGTCAGTGGTCTAATCAGATGAACTAAATAAATATTCAGAGAATAAGAAAAAGGAATTGCAAAAAGGGAAGGAGATCCCTGGATGTGGGAAAATTTCATCACAGCCAGTAGGAAGAACACAAAGAGACCCTCTGGAATCAGGACAGTTCTAAAAATACTGAGAAGGAGAAGTGATTCCCTTGAAGGATATTTAATAGAAAATGTGTTTGAAGAGACTGAGAGTTAGATGAACTGACTGACACACATCTTATCTCATGGACATTTTCTCTTTAGGTTTGCTGAAAAATAAGATCAGTTCCAATGCACAGATGTGAGAGGGGTCCCTTTTCCCCTTCCTCTTTATCTCACATCACATGAGTTCTACCATCTATTCCTTCATCTAGTCTCACAAGAAGAGGTGGTCCTACTCGCCAATGCTAGCCCTATGCCTGTACAAGTGAAACTATTCTAGCTGTCTTCTCCAGTTATCATTCTCATTCTCTCACTTAACTTTATTCCTTCCCTGTCCACAAGGTGCTTTCCTACTGCCTTTAGACATGGCCCTAACTTTAAGATTCACTTGATCTGTCCATTTTTCCTAGATATTATCTCATATCTCCCCTTCCTTTCTGTGTCTAAACTCTCTGAAAAGGTCATCTACAACTTATGAAGGAGAAAATATTGCAAGTAGAAAGAAAAGATGCAAAAATCATGGAGACACAGTCAGAATCACATAAGATTTAACAACCACCACTATAAAGAAATTCAACATATTTAGATATGAACTCATTATCATTCTTCCCCAAACCTTTTATCTTCTAAATTTTTCTATTACTATGGAGACCACCCACCAATTTTTCTAGCCACCTAGGCTCATAAGCTAGGTATCATCCTCAACTCCTCACTCTCTCACACCTGTACATACAAGCTACATTTCAAGCATCTTTCATATATGTCCCCTGTTTTCTCCTCGGACACTGCCTATCCTGGAAGCAGCCCCTTATCACCTCATATCTGAACTATTGCAGTGGTTTTTGGCTAGTATCCCTGCTCCAAATCTCTCCCCAATCCAGGCTATCCTCTGTTTAGCTGTGATCTTCCTAAAAGAGCAGGTCTGACTATGTATCCCCTCCCATTCAGTAACATTAGAACATCACCCAATGACTGACCTTTGATGTCCAGGTGGAAAGTGACCTTCTGGCCCCCAGCCTCACAGGTGTACTCCCCAGCATCTGCCTTCCCCGCCTGCTGCACCACCAACTGTCGATTCAGCCCCTTGGCCTCCACGTGCACCTTCTGGCTGGAGCTCAGTTTCTTCCCATCCTTGTACCAAGTCACCTCTGTTTGGGCCTGGGCCACCTCGCAGCTCAGAGTGGTGCTGCTACCAGCCACAGCCTCTACCTTACTCTGAGTCCGTTGCTCTTTGGCAAACACCACTGTGGTCTCTAGAGGAAAAAAGTTAAGGCCAGAGAATCCAAATGAATTATCATTATATGCAGTCTAAATCTGTAGTACTGGGTAGAATAAAGGCAACTCTGGGTTCTGAAGGAACATATTCATTTTTAATCCAACAAACATTTATTAAATATAGAATACTTTTGTTTGGTGGTAGAAATCCAGAGATAAATAAAGCACAGACCCTTCTCTCAAAAAGTTTAATATCTAATTGGGGAGGGAGTAGGCAGAAAGAAGACACAGAGGAATAACTGATAAAATAACACGACTAAAGTGTAAAGATAAGACCCATAGGAAGTGTTAGGAGGGATTTCAGGAAGGAAAAATTACTTCACATTGAGGAGAATGGATAAGGAGAGGATCAGGGCCTCAAAAGAAATCTAGGAAGGACAGCAAAAGATGGAGGTGGGAAGGGAAGGGTTCGGTCCAGGCAAGGGAGATAGAATTAACAAAAGAATGGATGGAGACAGGGGAGAGAACAGTTCATTTTGGTGCAAAAACAGAATAAATGAAGGAGAATAATGTGAGATAAGCCTGAAAACATCAATACCATCCATTGTCAGGACATTCTAAATAAATTTTGTTTTGTTTTTTAAAACAGTGAATAGCATAAGACATTAATTCACTTTACAGAAACAAGTGACTTGGGTTTATGAAATTTGGGGGCTGGAGGGTTTCAAATGACAAAAGGGATTTGCTATAGCTTCCATTAGTTGTAAAAAAGTATAGAAAGGGGGAGTTTAAAACTATCACTAAAATTTACCAACATAATATTCCATAAGGAGCCACTGTCATCTCCCTGATTTTAGACACCAATCTTCTAATAGTGAAGAATGTAGCCCACACATGCATTAGCTCTGAAGGTTGCCCTGGTGACTCATGCTAGCTTGTCCGTTTTCTAAAATGACCACATCTTTTCACTAAATTATCCTGTAATTGTTCAAAACATACTTTTAAGTTAATCTGAATGATTAATACTTTTTCTTCACTTTTCCCTCACTCTGTAGCATTTGCCCACTTCCAAGGTGTAAATTTTTAGGCACAGCTAGGTGACTCAGTGGATAGAGCAACTGGTCAGGAATTCAGAAAGTCCTGAACTCAAATCTGGCCTCAGACATTACTAGTTATAAGACCCTGAACAAGTCACTTTGCCCTGTATGCCTTCATCTGTAAAATGAACTGGTAAAGGAAATGATAAACTGCACCAGTATCTTTGCCAAGAAAATCCTAAATGAGGTCATGAAAAGTCAGAAATGATTATACAACAATTTATAAAGACTCATAATGATAATTTAATATCCAGTTTTCAGGAGGAAGAACTAGTTCTTGCAAATACATGGTCCGAGGTACCTAAATGTAGAAAGGTTTTGACAAGTTAAAGAACAACTGGAATAGAGGGAGGATTAAAGGATTTAGGAGAAAGAAATTGGAGATGTTTAGCTTGGAAAAGAGAAGACTAAAGGAATACAAGATTGCTGTCTTCAAGGAAGTATTAAAAGGGACCAGAATGGCTATTCCCGAATTTTGAGGTCAGAACTAAGAGCAAGGGGCAGATGTTACAGAAAAACAATTTTAATCTCCAATTGTTTTTTAAGCTATAATAAATTAAAATTGCACTCAGACTTTTGGGACACCTTGTATAAAATGTATGTAAGGGAGAAAGGGATGGGGTAATATCTAAATAATTAAAATTATTAGAAAGGGGAAAGAACTGCCTTGGTGGATAGTGAATATCTCATCAATAGAACTCTCCAGAAACTCAATGAGTAATTTTTAGATCTGATTGTTAGATTCTGGCACCCTCTGGTGGAGTATGAGATTACAGCCAGTTCTGTTAGATAAGCAAAATCACAAGAATTAAGTTCTAAGAGAGGACTGCAAGAGTAGGATAAGAGAGACTCCTGATGTGATGAATTTTCCCAATGGCTGGTGGGAGGAGATCAGTGAGAATTCCAGAGCCTAGAAATCTAAAAATGTTTCAAAGAAAAAAATGAATTGCCAGTAACAACTACTATAAAGTTTTCTTTTTGTACCAGGAGAGGCAGTTCCATTAAGTGATCAAGGTCCTTCCCTGCTCTTAACATTTGAGGTTCTAAAATCCTTCCCTGCTCTGACATTTTTGAGTCCTATGTCCTTATGTTCCTTCCAAATCTATGTTCTAAGCTCTAACATTCTATGTTCTTTCTACTTTTAATAGGCAGACTATGGGATTATTTTCTCTCATAACCTCATCCTTATCCAAATGTCCAAAGGATTTTTAAGGATATCTATTGCTGCTTCTGTTCAATCATTTTCAGTTGTGTCTGACCCTTGGTGACCCCAATTGGGGTCCAGCTCATTTTAAAGATGAGGAAACTGAGGCAAACAGGATTAAATGACCTGCCCGGGGTCACACAACTGAGAAGGGTCTGAAACCAGATTAGAAATCAGAAATTCATATTCCTGACTCCAGGTCCAAGAGATAGGGGATAGAGATCCCCTTAGTCCCCTAAGAGAATCTAAGGATTTCTATTTCTGTTTTGTTTTTAAGTATGAGAATACATGCTTGAATTTATCCGAATAGACAAATGGAAAGATGGATTCATTTAAATTTTTAAATTTTTTTTTATTTAAGGCAATGGGGTTAAGTGGTTTGCCCAAGGCCACACAGCTAGGTAATTATTAAGCATCTGAGGTCAAATTTGAACTCAGGTCCTCCTGACTCCAGGGCTGGTGCTCTATCCACTGCACCACCTAGCTGCCCCCTAGATGGATTCATTTTACAGAAAGTTCCTAATTCTTGACCCCAACTTTCCCACATATCCAATCAGTTACCAGGTCTTATTGATTTGACCTCTATGTTATCTCTTCCATCTACCCCTCCCTTCTGCTCCCAAAGTCACCTGCCTGGTCCAGGCCCTCATCACCTTTCAGAGACCCTCTTTCAAATCCACACTCCTCACAGCCTTGGAACTGATTTTCTTGAAGTACAGGCCTGACTAGGTTGCTCCCTCCACTTAATAAACTCCAGTGGCTATTATCTTTGAAATAAAATACAAACTCTTCTAGCATCCAAAGTCGTTCATAATTTAGCTCCAGTTAGTGAGGTGCTTAAAACATAACTGAGCTCTCTGGAGAGAAAAATGTATACATAACAGTTTATTCTGTATCATTATCGTTTTCTCCAATAATTTTCTAAAGCAACAAAACAGTACATCAAATCCTGATTTGTAGAAATTTCCAATTTCCAAGGTGTAAAAACTCACTGAAAATTTAGTGAATGACTTTCTTCAGCATACTCCTAGTTACAGCCCGTTTTTCCCTCCTTTTCTAGTCTTCTTCATTTGATCTATAATCATCTCATCTCCATGCCTTTAAACTGGCTATTTATCCCTCAAGAAGTCTCTCTTTCCTCACTTTTGCATCTTAAAGTCCCTTGCTACTTTGAAAGTTCAGCTCAACAGGAGAACGTTGTATTCAGTACTAGTAACATTGTGTGCTGACCAACTATGGTAGACTTAGCTCTTCTCAGCAATACAATGATCCAAGACAATTCCAAAACTCATGATATAAAATGCTATCCACATCCAGAGAAAGAAATGAAGTTTGAATGCAAATCAAAACATGCTGTTTTCACTTCTTTAGATGTGTTCTTTCTCATGACTTTCCCTTTTGTTCTAATTCTTCTTTCATAGCATGATTAATTTGGAAATATGTTTAACATGATTATATATGTATAACCTATATATCAGACTGCTTGCTATCTTGGGGAAAGGGGAAGAAAGTGAGTGAAAGATGGAGTAAATTTTACAAAAATGAATGTTGAAAACTATATGTAATTGGGGAAAATGGCTTAAAAGAAAATTCAGCTCAATATTTACCTTCTATGTGAAGCTTTTCCTGTTGCCTCCCCACTACCTCTGCCTCTGCCTTTTCCCACCCCCTGATTATCCTGTATCAATTTTGTTATATTTATATGTAATTTTATGTGTGTAGGCTTCCACTGGTAGAATATAAGCTTCCAGAGGACAGGGACAGTTTCTGACTTTCTAGGACCTCTAGCATAGTTCCTAGAACATAATAGACACCTAATAAATGTTTGTTGATTGACTGATCAAGCAAACAATGTATGTACTTCTGTTTTCCTAATTTTCTTTTCATGAAAACAATAGTAATTATGCAACTAGACCTCAATCTATAGTCCCTTCTTCCAACTTCCTAAAATCAAGGCATCAGAAAAGTATCAGAAACCTCAAGACATTGAGATAGGACAAGCAGAAGGGAGATTGATAATTATATAATTATAAGATATTTATAAGTCTACCATAGTTGGTCAGCACAAGGTAATTTATAATAAGATAATTATAATATTTATAATGATAATTGTAAGAGTTCCTAGGATGTAGAGCCAGAAAAAACACTAAAGGCCACCTCATCTGATCCTTTTATTGTCCACAGGAGTAAACAGAGACAAATGGCAAGTCTTGCCCAAAGTTAAAGAAAATAGGCGGCAGGGATGAAATTAGACATACTCATATTGTAAAGCACATATGCTGATTGTAGATCCACTGTGTTCTTGCCATTGGACCATAAGAAGTCAGGTGGAGAAAGCAAAGGGTGAAGACATAGGTAGTCTCAGAGATTCTAGACTACAGTTTAACTTTCCAGCTCATGCAAACAGATATTCCCTCTTCAACTCCCCACTACATACACATACATACATATACTTATGTACACCTGGAACAGAAAACATTTTAATTTGCCTGATCTATAAAGTAGCTGACCTTTGATGTCCAGATGGAAGGTGACCTTCTGGCCCCCGGCCTCACAGGTGTACTCTCCAGCATCTGCCTTCCCCGCCTGCTGCACCATCAGCTGTCGGCTCCGGCCCTTGGCCTCCACATGCACCTTCTGACTGGAGCTCAGTTTTTTCCCATCCTTGTACCAGGTCACCTCTGTCTGAGTCTCAGCCACCTCACAACTCAGGGTGGCACTACTACCGGCCACAGCCTCCACCTTGTTCTGAGTTTTCTGTTCCTTGGCAAACACCACCATAGATTCTAGAAAAGAAAAGACAAAACCTGGGAGTCAGAGATATAGCAGGTAAAGCATTAATTCACTTTCTAGAAAGTAACATTTTGTAGGTAAGTGATTTTTAGACCAGGGTACAATATTAGATCCTGGCACCCTATAGAGAAATTGAGGCTCTAATTTATGAACGAGGCTATTATTATTTGCAAAGGGGCAAAAAAATATAATTATTATCATTTCTATAGGACCTTAATATTTATAAAGCACTGTTCTAACTACATCCACTTTGTAACCTCAATTTACAGATGGAAAAATGGAGGCTCAGAGCTATTAATTGTTTTGATTAAGATCACAGCTCCTAAGTGCTAAGGTCAAGATTTGAATTAATGTTTCCTGAGTCCAAGTCCATGATGCCTTCTGCTACAACTCTGGGGATGATAAATAAGAGCAGGATCAAGGGTTTCTCTTGAATTGGGAGAATTTCCTCTAGGTTGGTGAGAGTAGCACAGAAGGAATGCTAAGGCTAGAAATAGTTATAAACTTCTTAAAAAAACTACAAAAAGAAGTGGAACTGACTGTAGGACAATGTAAAATGTAAAATAATATGGTTCTCTATGTTGTCTGTGTTCCTTCCTCATTCTTTTTTTTGTCCACTTTGATTTTATGTCCACTTTAAGTAGAAAGAATATTGCCTCCACACTACAATTTCCAATATGCTTTGGAACAAACTGTTGTTTCTGTCCTTTTCTTTTCAAATGCTCTAAATTGGGGCAGCTACCTGGTGCAGTAGATAGAGCACCAGCCCTGGAGTCAGGAGGACCTGAATTCAAATCCGACCCCAGATACTTAATTGCCTAGCTGTGTGATACTGGGCAAGTCACTTAACCCCATTGCCTTAAGTCAAAAAATTTTTTTAAAAAGAGCTAAGAAATCAAATGCTCTAAATTAAGATACTAGGACATTTTTTCTTCTGTGGTGAAAATTTATGTATGTCTGATTTTATAATCAAGTCATGTCAATAAGCATTTATTAATTATTTTCCAAGGACCAGGTACTATGTAAAGGAGGCAAAGAATAGCCCCTGTGCTCATTGTGTTCCAACGAGTTAGGTAACACGCCAATAAGTATGTATAGGCAAGCTAAATACAGCATAAATGGGAGGTAATCTTACAGGAAAGGCATTAGAGTTAAGGATGCCTGAGAAAGTCTTCATGCAAAAGGTATGTTTTGAATTGAGATTTGGAGGAATGAGGGAAACCAGGGCAGAGATGAGGAGGGAGACAGCTAATGACAAGTCACAGAGATGGAGGTGGAATGTGGTGCAACATGGAACAACATGGAGGCTAGTGCCACTTGCTGTATTGTAAGGTAAATGTAGGGGAGGGGAAAGTGTAATTAGACAGGAGAGATATGAAGTGTCCAGCTTTTGAGGGACTCAAAAAAAGCAAACAAGATTGGAGATTAAAGGGAGCCACTAGAGTTTGTTGTGTAGGAAAGATCCATTTGTCAGTTGAATGGAAGATGGATTGGAGGAGGGAGAAATTTAAGGCAAAGAAACCAACCAAAATGATACTACAATTGTCAAGGTCAGTTGGTTGGTTTGGCTGGATGTTGACCTTCATTCTCAGAGAGGACCAAAATAATTTCACTATGTTAAAGAACAATGTGTCTGACTGTGGCTGATTAGACCAATGTGAGCTTAAACAGGTCAGGCACAAATAATCCCCATGAACATCTGGCATGGAGAAGTCTCTAAATTGGTTCATCTCACATTTGTTTTTTTCTTTTGTTCTTTCTTTTAGATATCTACAAGGCAATGGGGTTAAGTGACTTGCCCAAGGTCACAAAGCTAAGCAAGTTTAAGTGTCTGAGGCCACATCTGAACTCAGGTCCTCCTAATGCCAGAGTCCGGGCTCTATCCACTGTGCCCCGACATTTCTTTTGAGCTACTACAATTCTGCCTTGCTCATGGATCACAGCAGCCATGCTGGGCGGTCCTGGGCCAATGTCTCCCATGCCCATGTGTAAAATACATAATAATGGATGGAATTAATATAATCTATTTAAAATTTACAAAGTGCATTAGATATATTGCCTCATTTTATCCTCACAACATAATGAGGAAGCAGATGTTATTATTATCCACATTTTATAGATGAAGAAACTAGGGTTGATTAAGTAATTTGCCCAAGGTCACATAAAGTCTGAATTTGAACTCAGGTGTTTTTGACTTCAGTTCCAGCACACTATCCATCAAAAAAGCTAGACACTTAAAAAGCCTGGGGTTCTTCTGAAGATGACCAGCAACTAAGTCATGGGGACTAGACTTGTCAGAGGCACTACTGTCTGTAGAAATTGAGCCGAGAGGGTAATTCAGGGGAGACTCTTGCTTTTGAGGACTCCTTTTTTCTTTTTCAATTTGACTTTCTTTTGGAGTCCATGAAAAGAATTGAAGAAAGGATTTCTTTCTTCTTTTTTCCACTCTCCTCTTCTCCGTCCCCAAGCAGTTAATGGTGACATATAATAGAACATATGGCAGAGGCAGACCCAGAAGATGCCAGGACAATGTTTGTGCCCCTAGGTTTTCTTCAGAGATTTCTGAATGCCATAGGCATTTCAATCTCAAACTCTATCCTTTAGCCAGAGAAGGAATATGTCTTCAGGGTTCCTGAGCTCAAGTATCAGCCTCTTACGAGGAAGTGTTTAACAAAACTGTAGAACTCTTCTTGGAGAAGGAAGAGGGTGATCAACAAAAGTGCAGCCTGCAACCCTAAGAAACTCAAGATGTTCTATGGTGAGATGGATGCAAGGAATGCAGACCTTGCTAACACTGCCACTGCTGTGAGGTCCTTGGATAGCGAGGCCTCCTGAAAAGGAGGCTGCTTGTTTGTTTAACAGTCCTGCAAAGTGCTTACCTTTAGAGGAGACACAGATGGGCTTTCTTGGGGCTTTATTTCTTTCTGCATCTGTTCATGGACTGTTTTCCCAAAGCCAACATCTACACTGTGTGCCTTGGGGCTACTGGGGATCCCATTCTCCATTTTTAGGGAAATCTAAACAAAAGCTATATCTAAGTTTCATTTTGGGGATTTTCCTGAGGTAAAACTCTGTAGTGGGGATATAATGAGAAAAAGAAATTATGGGGCAGCTAGGTGACTCAGTGGATAGAGCACCAGCCCTGAAGTCAGGAGTATCTGAGTTCAAATCCGACCTCAGACACTTAATAATTACCTAGTTGTGTTGCCTTGGGCAAGCCACTTAACTCCATTTGCCTTGCAAAAACCTTAAAGAAAGAAAAAGAAGCTAATTCTCTTTTGATTACACCTCTAGGATTAGACCTGGATGATTTGAACCCAAAGTCAATGGAGGATATTGGGATCCCTGTGACAACAAAATTTTGAGCTGGAAGGGACCTTAGAGATAATAATAATAGTAACTAATAAATTCATAGTATTTTAATATATTTTCAAAATGCTTCATATATTTTATGTCATTTGATTTTCACAACAACCCTATGAGGGAGATGTCATTATCCTCATTTTACATAGAAGGAAACTGAGGTTGAGAAATTTTTAGCTCAAATTCTTCACTTCACAAAAGCCGAAGCCCAAAGAGTTACATAGAGAGTAAGTATAAAAGTCACACACACAAACACATACACAAAAACAACCCACACCCTGAATCAGGAATGCATTCTGCTCCAAATACCCAGAGCAACTGACCTTTGACATCCAAGTGGAAAGTGATCTTCTGACCCCCTGCCTCACAGGTGTACTCCCCAGCATCTGCCTTCCCAGCTTGTCGCACCACCAGCTGCCGGCCCCGGCCCTTGGCCTCTACGTGCACCTTCTGGCTGGGGCTCAGTTTTTTCCCATCCTTGTACCAGGTCACCTCTGTCTGGGCCTGGGCCAGCTCACAGCTCAGGGTGGCACTGCTACCAGCCACAGCCTCCACCTTGCTATGAGTCTGCTGCTCTTTGGCAAATACTTCCATTGATTCTGAGAAAAGGATGAACATACAGTGTCAAAGAGGAGGTGGTGGGGGATAGTGAGAAGAATTCTGGCTGAAGGGTTAGAGGATAAGGGCACAAGCCTCACCTCTGTAATAACTTACTCTCTATATAACCTTAGATAAGTCATTTAAGCCTGCCTGGATATGAGCGCCCTCGTTTGTAAGATGTGGACAAGATGACCCCTAAAGTTCCCTTCCATTTCTAAATCTCTAGTTCTGGCTTCCCAGAACTACAAACGGTAGCATTGGGTGGTGGGGTTAATGTGGAAGGCATTCCCAATCTATTGGTAGGAGAAATATGGATTCCAGAGCCAGGAATTTACTACAGAATTTTTAAAATGTTGAAAAGGTGGCGGGAGGGGGACCTTCTAGTCAAGATAACTGCTCAGTGAGGGGAAGAGGATACAGAGTAGAGAACATGTAAAATTCTTTTCAGTGATCACACTATGTGATTCGACATCCTTCTCAGAAAGCACTGGTCTTCTATGATGCCCATAATGGAGTGGGACTGGTTATTATTTTAATCCCCTTTTGACCCAGAGTCTTAACTCAATAGCTTTTATGTTTGTAGTAGTCTTATTTATTGGGTGATGTTAAGAAGACTGAATTAAATTTATAGAAAGGCTACAACCCTGTTTGTTCCAAATAGCAGAGAATGTGTGTACATTAGTTAAGTTAATTAGTTTTGTATTCAGGCTACACAAGTGATATTTTTTATTCTAGGACATGGTCCCTTCTAGGTCTATGACCCATATGGAAAGCAGCAGGATAAGCAGATAAGACATTAAACTTAGAGTCAGGAAGGTCTATGTTCAAATTCAGCCTTTAGACTCTTACTGTCTAGACGACTCCGCCTCTGTTAACTCATCTACAAAATGAGGGGACTAGACTCAGTGGCTTCCAAGGGCCCTTCTAGCTCTAATTCCTATATCTCTTCCCTCCCTTTTTCTCACAGACATGTCATCAAAGTCAGGTCAATATTGAAGAAAATAATTAGATCTGGAAATGAAAAAAGTGATATAAATAACAGATTGAATGACTGAATGACAAGAATGATTGAATAACAAGAAAAACAAAGATGAAGAAGAACAACTAGTTCCAAAGTTTTCTCAAGGTTAAACACACACATATATACACACACATTCAATGAATATGTACATACATATAGACACATGTATGCATGCATGAATACATGTGTTTACATACATCTACACACACACATCCTTGAACTGGAAGGCATTATGATTCCCCAGACTTAAGAGAACTGACCTTTGACATCCAAGTGGAAGGTGACCTTCTGGCCCCCAGCCTCACAGGTATACTCCCCAGCATCTGTCTTCCCCGCCTGCTGCACCACCAGCTGCCGGCCCCGACCCTTGGCCTCTATGTGGACCTTCTGGCTGGGGGTCAGTTTCTTTCCGTCCTTGTACCAGGTCACCTCCGTCTGAGCCTGGGCCAGCTCGCAGCTCAGGGTGGCACTGCCACCGGCCACCGCCTGTACCTCGTTCTTTGTCTGCTGTCCCTTGGCAAACACCACCACAGACTCTGCAAAAGGGATGAATACATAAGGTCAAAGACACATCCCAGTCAATGTGTCATTTTCCAGAAAGTGAAGAGGTCAATAATTGGTTTGTTAAAATATACCGATGTTAGACCCTGGCACCTTCTGTTGAAGTGTGAGACTACACCTCTGCTCACTCAGACAATGCAGTTATTCTGACAAAAGAAAAAGCTCTAGGAGTCATAAGAGTCAAATCAGGGGAAGCTTCTGATGTGGGAGATTGCCCCAAGGAGTGCTATTAGAAAAAAAAAAGGAGGGGTGTATTACAAAGCTCTAAGAAATACCATAAGAGATTGGTAAGCTGCCAAGAGATACAATTATTAAGTTTTTTCCTTTGTAAAATTGGAAGATTGGACCTCTTTAAGCCTTTCCAGTTCTGAAATCCTATGTACTATATTATAGGTATATAGATGGCACAGTGCCTAGATTAAAGAGTCTAGAGTTAGGAAGAACTGGGTTCAAATCTAACCTCAAACAATTACTAGCTATGTGACCCTGGACAATTCACTTACCCTCTCTCAAAATGCACTATCATATGCCCCTCACAACTCTGACATTCTATGAATTTATGACTAGCAGGCTATCATTGACTCTTCTTTTTGTTAAGGTTTTTGCAAGGCAAATGGGGTTAAGTGGCTTGCCCAAGGCCACACCGCTAGGTAATTATTAAGTGTCTGAGGCCAGATTTGAACCCAGATACTCCTGACTCCAAGGCCGGTGCTTTATCCACTACGCCACCTAGCCGCCCCACTATCATTGACTCTTACTGTCATACTATAATATACTTCAAAATAGAATATTCAATTCTTTTTTAAAAGTTTGAACACTAAGGATTGTTGTTACGATTCTGGGTATGGCTAAAAGTATCTGATTTTCTAACGGGAAAAAAATTTGACAGTGTGCTTGTGCACATCAATTCCATAAAGTCTGATTTATTCAATAAGAAGGCCAATAGAAAACTTGCCTCTAGAATAAGCCCACATTTGGTATATGGCTTCTTCTCTTCAAGCTCCCACAGCCATGGCATCAGAAATTTCTAGACAATGGCAGAGAAAAACTGGGGATGTTGAGACAAGAAGCAGGGCTGTGGTGGGAAGGGGTCAAAGGAAGTAGGCTTGTTCCTAAAGGATGAATGTCTGGCAAGATGTTATGTTAATCAGATGTTAGGGAGCCTCTGAATCCCCTCACAACAACTGTCTCTATGTTTCTCTTTGTCCGTCTGTCTGTCTGATTTCTCTCTCACACACATACACACACACTCACACACATACACTAAACCTCTGAATCAGAAGACATTTTCACCCTCTACCCCAGACAACTAACCTTTGATATCCAGCTGGAAGGTGATCTTCTGGCCTCCAGTCTCACAGGTATACTCCCCAGAATCTTCCTTCCCCACCTGCTGCACCACCAGCTGCCGGTCTCGGCCCATGGCTTCCAAACGTATCTTCTGGCCAGGACTCAGTTTCTTCCCATCCTTGTACCAGGTCACTTCTGTCTGAGCTTCAACCACTTCACAGTTCAGGGTGGCACTGCCACCAGCCACAGCTTGTACATGGTTCTTTATCTGCTGCTCCTTGGCAAACATGGCCACAGATTCTAGAAAAAGAATGAACACAAGAGTCAAGGACACAGAAAACTGATTCACTTTATAGAAAATAACATTTCTGGAAATAATAATCAGGCCATAGTGCCCCAAGGAACAACTTTGGGTGATGTGTGATACTGGAGGTCAGCTCTACTAGACAATGGATAGTTACATGAAAAAAGCTAAGAGTAGGATCAGGGGTACTTCTGAGGCAGGAGAATTTCCTAAGACTTATGAGGTGAGGACAAGAAGAAATCCAGACCTATGAAGCCCAAAATATGGAATTTCAGACTCAGAAAGGACCTTAGAGACCATCACAGGTGAGAGTCATTCATGCTCCCCTTGTGCACATTTGTTATTATGTTCATGGGTGGTGAATGTTGCATAAATGGGTATTGAATTCTGTATATGGCCCTTCACAAGTTTTTGTTAGGAAATGTGGTCCAGAAGTGCTAAAAGGTTGGACCCCCTGAATTCTAGTATAATCTAGACCTAAAAAACAACCCCTGTCTTGAAATAACCAAGAAGTCATCATTCTACTTTTGTGTGAAGACCTTCAATGAGGAAGAACCCACACTCTCCCAAGACAGCTCCTTCCATTTTTGGATAACTAATCCTCAAGAACTTGTTCTTTATGTCAAACTCTAATTTATCTCTTTGCAACTTCACTAGGTCTACCCTCTGGAATCAAATAAAACAAGCTTAATTCTTTTTCTATTTGACTGCCTTTCAAACAACCAAAGATAATGAATATGTTTCTCCTTATTTTTCTCTTTCACAATTAGAAAAAAACTCAAAGCCATTCACCAGTTGTCTCCTTCAGATTCCTTCTAATTTTAAATTTCTGAAAATGTGATGCCTTGGGGAAGCTAGGTGGCTCAGTGGATAGAGCCCCGGCCCCAGAGTCTGGAGGACCTCAGTTCAAATCCAGCCTCAGACAATAATTACCTAGCTGTGTTACCTTAGGTGAGTCACCTAACCCCACTGCCTTGCAAAAGAAAAAAGAAAAAGAAAATGTGATGCCTTGAACTAAATGCAGTACTCCAGAGAGTCTAACCAGTGCAGGGTCCAGAAAAGAGTTATTCTTGGGATATTCTTATCAAAGTTATTCCATTCTATATCAAAGTTATTCTTGGGAGTTCCCTTGCTCTTAAAAGCCAAAGATTAATTTTTTTTTGGCTGCCATGTGACACTGTTGGTTGATTCCTAATGAGCTCCAGTCCATCAAAACTCTTAGATCTTTTTTCCCAAAAACTTCTCTCTCATCTCCATCTTCCATGCCTCCTCAATCTTGTTTTTTGTGAATTTGACTTTTTGGACCCAAATGTAAAGTTTTATATTTAAAAATGTAATTTAATTAAATTATATATTTAGTGCTATGTCAATCAATCTACCAAATAACTATTTTACTGGAGCAACAAAAAGTCAAAAATATCAAGGGAACTGATGAAAAAAATTTAGGGAATATGGCCTAGCTCTACCAGATCTAGAACTATGCTATAAAGTGGCAGTCATCAAAACTACATGGTTCTGGTTAAGAAATTGGGTAACAGGGTGGAGGTTGGGGGGGAGGCAGCTAGATAGTGCAGTGGATAGAGCACTGGCCCTGGAGTCAGGAATACCTGAGTTCAAATCCGGTCTCACACACTTAATAATTGCCTAGCTATGTGACCTTGAGCAAGTCACTCAATCCCATTGCCTTGCAAAAAAACAGAAATTGAATAATTGATCAGTGGATTAGGATAGATTCCTAAGAAACAGGAGCAACTGACTAAAGTATTCTACTGTTTGACAAACCCAAAGACATTTGCCTCTGGGATAAAAACTCACTATTTGACAAAAATTGTTGGGAAAACTGGGAAATAGTATGACAAAAACTAGGCATAGACCCATACTTCACACCCTATACCAAAATTAGGTCAAAATGGTCCAGGATTTAGACATCAAGTGTGACATTATAGACCAATTAACAGACTAAGAAATATTCTCTGTCAGATCTATGGGAAAGGGGAGAAATTTATGAACAAGCAAGAAATAGAGTACATTACCAACTACAAAATGAATGATTTTGACTATATTAAATTAAAAAGGTTTTGCACTAATAAAACCAATGCTGCCAAAATTAGAATGAAAACAGAAAGCTGGGAAGCAATTTTCACAGCTAGGGGTTCTGATAAAGGTCTCATTTCTAAAATTGAAAACTGAATCAAATTTATAAGGTTACAAGTCATTTTCCAATTGATAAATGGTCAAAAGATATAAACAGTTTCCAAATAAAAAAATTAAAGTGATATATAATCATATAAAAAATGTTCCAAATCATTACTGATTAGAGAAATGCAAATTAAAACAACTATGAGGTATCACCTCACACCTATCAGACTGGCTAAGATGACAAAAAGGGAAAATGATCAATGTTGGAGAGGTTGTTGAGGATTGGGACATTAATGCATTGTTGGAAACTGATCCAACCATTCCAGAGAGCAATACGGAACTATGCCCAAAGAGAAATAAAACTTATCATACCCTTTTACCCAAAAATTCCAAAACTAGGCCTATATCCAGAAGAAACCATAAAAAAAATAGGAAAAGTCTCACATGTTCTAAAAAATTTATAGCACCTCTTTTTGTAGTGGCAAAGAATTGGAAATTGAGGAGATGCCCATCATTTGGGGAATGGCTGAACAAGTTATGGTACATGAATGTTATGGAATACTATTGTTCTAGAAGAAATCATGAATGGCCAGACTCTAGAGAAGCATGGAATGAATTACAGGAACTGATGCTGAGCAAAGGGAGCAGAACCAAGAGAACACCGTACACATAAACAACTACCTTGATGGATGCAACTCCTCTCAGCAGTTGAGAGAGCTAGGACAACCCTAGGAGACCAATTATGGACAGTGCTATCCCCATCCAGAGAAGAAAAACAAACAAAAACCCTACAGAATCTGATTAAACACTACATTCATTTTTTTAAAAATTCTCTTATGTATTTTTTTCCTATCTCATGGTTTTTCTTTCTTTTCTCTTAAACCCTAAAATGACTAATCTGTAAACTTATTAAACACAAGTGTGTATGTACAACATTCATCTGAATGTTCGCTGCTGAAGGGAGGGAGGTGGGAAGGGAGGGTGGAAGGAAATTAACTTAAAAATATACATATGCATGTGGATGAATATTAAAAAACTTTCATAATATGTTATTGGAAAAATAAAATATCAATTAAAAATATAGTTTACATGACTAACTTAAATCATATTAGTTTTATCCCATGATTCTAGCCTATAAAAAAATTTTTGGAACCCTGACTTTTTGACGTCTTCTATGTTCACAATCTCTACCAGATTTTATCCCCAAATCTGATAAGCATGCTATCAATGCTTTTCTCTAAATCATAAATAAAATTATTAAGCAGTTCAAGGCCAAGCACAGATCTTTGGTGCACTCCAGCAGATAACTCCTGCTAAAGTGACTTCCAACCAATATTGACTACTCTTGGGGTCTTGCCATTCAATCAGATTTGTATCCATTTTTACCCTGACACTTAACTCACATCTCTTCATCTTTTATATATTTTTTCCAATGCTTTGCTAAAATCTCATTTGCCCTTCTCTAGCCCTTCTCCAAATTTCTTTCCACACTTCAAATTTCATTAATGGCAGCTCAGCAATCACATCTGCCAGATGTTTCAATACCAGAACAAATATTTTACCGAGTCCAGGTGATATGAACTCATTAGAGGCAAACATGTGCTCTCTTTTTGCCTCTTTATTTAGTTTTAAAATTTTACTTTTTTGTTTATCCATTTATTATCTCTCCATCAACCATTTTTGCTCAATCCTTTCCTGTTCAAAAGTCAGTTTTCTTGACAGAAAAGAGAAAACCAAAATAAGATTTGAGCTGCCTTGACTTCTATCTACTCCAGTTTTTACTTCCACCCCCAAAAGTCACTTCTTTTGTACAGAGCAGATAAAAAACCCAACTTCTTCATTTTATTTTTAATGTTCCTCATCATCTTTTATTCCTTGTGAGCAAATATCACCCACCTTCACAGAAACAAATGATAAACTCTTAGGGCAAATTGAAGCATTCTAACACACACACACACACACACACACACACACACACACACACACACACACACACACAAACACTTCCTGCTCCTCCCCATGGCTAATGTGGAAATATTTTGTCGACTACATATGTATAGTATATTTCGTACCCTTTCAATGGGTAGGGGAGGGAGTGAAGGAGAGAGGTTGAGAATTTGAAATTGGAAATCAAAATTGTAATTTAAATAAACTCATTGAGTTTTAGCACATAATTCTTAGAGTAATATTCTTTAATCATACTTTATTAAAGCCTTTGCCTTCATCTTTTATCTATGAGTTCATATCATCTAAAATGTTTGGAGAGATCTGTAGGTATCTACATTAGCCTCTTCAGTGTTTATCACAGTGACTGGCACATTATTATATAAATATACAATAAATGCTTATTGGCTGACATTTTCTTCTTCATTTCAAGTGTTTCTGTCTTCAGAATTTTGCTCTTGAAGGTTTTTCATTCTTCCTAGGCTGACTTCCATTTTAATCATGTGTGTGCTTCCTCTGGACCCTCGAATTCACATCACTCTGCCCAGCTTTCCTTCCTTCTCTCTCATAAACACTAAGACAGAATAGTCACTTTCCCCCAAGTTTTCCATCATTGCCCATCTCAATTAGATCCAGAATAGAATTACTCCTGGTTAATGGTTCTACCTTTGAAGTCTTTTTAATTTTTTAAATAAATATTTTATTTGTTTTCCAATTATATACAATAGTTTCTACCTATCATTTCTATTTTCAATAAATGATTGGCTCCTCTTTTTCTAGCAGAAATGGAGCTCCATTAGATATTTGGATAACTGAAGTCTTCCATGATTCCTAAAACACATCTGTCTCTATAAAGAGCTTGGAGTGTTTGGCAATTCTTCATTTATATACTCTTTATGTCTAGCATACTCTGATAACAAAAGTATTCTTGCTTCTGTTCCATATACTAAATGTCCCCACATAGAATAAAAAGGGTGTTTCAGAAGTCTTAGTTTTGATAAAGTAAAGTATCATGATAGATAAAAGAATGGACAGATATATGGTAGCTACTGATGTACATTAGGAAAATATACAGGGTATCCCAAAAGTCTTAGTGTAGAACTGCATACTCTATCTCTGTCTGTTTGTCTGCCATACACACACACACACACACACACACACACACACACACACACACACACACACACACACACCCCTTGAATCAGAAGACATTATTCCATTCTCTCTCTCCCAGGGTGACTGACCTTTGACATCCAAGTGGAAGGTGACCTTCTGGCCCCCAGCCTCACAGGTATACTCCCCAGCATCTGCCTTCCCCGCCTGCTGCACCATCAGCTGTCGGCTCCGGCCCTTGGCCTCCACATGCACCTTCTGGCTGGAGCTCAATTTCTTCCCATCCTTGTACCAAGTCACCTCTGTCTGAGCCTTGGCCACCTCACAGTTCAGAGTGGCGCTGCTACCAACCACTGTCTGTACCTCATTCTTTGTCTGCTGCTCCTTGGCAAACACAGCCACAGATTCTGGAAAAAGGGATGAAACATAGGATCAAGAATCCAGGGTCCTAATTAATTTCCCAAAAGTTGTAAAGATAAGTTTTCAGATTTATCATTCAGACTTCATAATGTCCTAAAGGTAGACATTGGTACCTACTGTTGAAATATGACCTACAAGCCTGCTGTAACTATCCAGACAAAAGAAGAAAGAGATGATTTCTGGAATGACAAGTACAGGGAAGAGGGAACCTCTAAGGTGGGAGAATATTCAAAGGGCTAGATAAGAGAAAAGGGGATAATTCCAGAGTCAGGACTATACTAAAAATTCTAAAAATGTTATAAAATGAGAGTCTAATAGAGATGATTCATAATAGTGATAATGGTAGGATTTATAAATGGTTAGCATTTATATTGGGTTTTAAAGTTTGCAAAGTACTTTTTATAAATATTATCACAGTTCATCTTCACAACAAACCTGGGAAGCAGGATGAGGAAAACAAGGCAAAGCAATTTGCCTAGGTCATAAATCTAAGTAAATGACTGAGATCAGATTTAGGTCTCCTAGCTGCCTGAATTCCTCCATTTCCTAATTTGTAAAAGGAAGGAATTTGGCCAAGTGATCCCTAAGATTCCCTTCAGGAGAAGCATACTGAGTCCTATAACTGCTAAATTCAATCCAAAAGAACAAACATGTAATAAACACTATGTGCAGGAAGGATCCTAAATAAACAAAAGTGACACAAGACTATATATTTTTGTAATTCCTTCCTCATGGAAAGTTTCAAATAAATAGATAGTTTAAAAAAAATTGTTGTGAGAACACATCTAATTTTTTTTTAGGTTTTTTTTGCAAGGCAAATGGGGTTAAGTGGCTTGCCCAAGGCCACACAGTTAGGTAATTATTAAGTGTCTGAGACCGGATTTGAACCCAGGTACTCCTGACTCCAAGGCCAGTGCTTTATCCATCACCACCTAGCCGCCCCCCACATCTAATTTTATAGTGGGAGGTAATAAGAAAATTGGCTCTACTCTCATAGAATGAATCCAACTTTGCTTGAATAAATTTGTTCCATAAGGCAAAGCCTCTTTTTATTGTCTTCCTGGTTTGTTTGACTTGAAAGGGGTAGAGAGGCTGGTGGATGTATTAATTCTGAGTTAAATGCTTGGGTTGGGAAGGGCAAGAGAAGTAACCAAGATGAAGACCTAGTTAAGTGGTTAGGTGAAGACAATGCTGAGCTTGGAGTCAGGAAGATTCAAATTCAAATCTTGTTTTTGATACTTACTAGCTGTGTGGCCTTGTGCAAGTCACTTAACTTTTCTCGGACTCAGTTTCTTCATCTATAAAATGAAGGTGTTGGACCCGGCAGTGACTCCAGAGCTATCATCCCATGAGCAGTTTCCAGGTTATCTATCACATAGTTCTACCATCCATCAATATGATGCATTATGAAACTTCCCCCACTACAAAAGGTCACTAACCTTTGAGGCTGAGATGGAAGGTGACCTTCTGGCCTCCAGCCTCACAGCTGTATTCTCCAACATCTGCTTTCCCCACCTGCTGCACCACCAGCTGCCGGCTTTTGCCCTTGGTTTCTAGATGAACCTTCTGGCTTGAGCTGAGTTTTTTGCCATCCTTGTACCATGTCACCTCTGTCTGAGCCTGGGCCAACTCACAGCTCAGAATAGCACTTTCCCCGGATACCACCTGCACCTTATTCTGTCCCTGCTGCTCCTTGGCAAATACTGATGAAGGTTCTAGGGTAGGGGGTTGGGAAAGAAATGAGACAACCTTATTAAGTCTCCTGAGATCAGATCAATTCTGACTCTAGCAGATTTCCCCCTCCAATTCACCCTTACTTTCCAACTCTTCTCAAGAATAGGAAAGGGATAGTCCTAATTCCTCATACAGAAAATGACTAATATGTAAATATGTTAAACATAAATGTACACGTACAATGTTCACTAGGGAGTGGGAAGGGAGGGTGTAAGAAAATTGTGTAACTTATAAATATGCATATCGATATGTATTGAAAAATTTTCATAACATGTAATTGGAAAAATAAAAAACATCAACTTAAAAAATACAAAAGAAATAAGAAAAGGGGAAACAGACAAGTTTGGGCCTCCTGTCTCTTTCTCCCTATGCCATCCTCTTTTTAACACTCATCATCTCTTCTTTATGTCTTAAGTCTTACCACCCACAGGAATAATTTCATTTCATACATTGTGATTTCAATAAATAGTAAGAATCATAGAGATAGGGACAGCTAGGTAGTACAGTGGATAGAGCACCAGCCCTGGAGTCAGGAGTTAATAATTGCCTAGCTGTGTGAACTTGGTCATTTAACTCCACTGCCTTAAATAAATAATAATTTTTTAAGAAAAGAATCATAGAGATAGACAGGGACTTAGTATAAATAGACCTAGGGATAAAGGGGACCATAACTTAGCACATGGAACTGTCAGAGATGAAAGAAATCATAAATTCCAAAACATAAAATGCCAAGCCCAGAAAGAAACTGAATGACCTGCTAGTCCAATGTTTTGAGGAAACAGAAATACAGAGAGGGAAAGAATCAAGTGACAGGTGATCAGAGAGAGGGCTGGAACCAAAGATTTTAAATAGTTGTGTATAATAAACAAAGGGTCTAAGAGGACCCTCAGATAGGGGTCAGTATGGAATGGAATCCCCTTCCTTTATCCTCCCTCCCCCATTTGGATTGGGGTTTCCTCAGTTTGAGGGGTGAGAAAGAAGCAGAATCTGCTAAAATTATTAGCTTAATGAAATACCAGGGAAAGGAAAAACAGTAAACACTGAAGTAGAAGCTAACATTCAGCCTACCCCACAGTAACTCATATCCATTCACATATTTATCTACCCAATACCTGCTTAATTACTCTTAGTAATATTTGGTTTCCCTGTTTTCAGGGAACTCTGAACTTATTTGGCTTATGGGCTAAGAAAACAAGAGTTAGTTAAGAAGTTTAGCCATGAGTAGGATCCCTATGCCCAAAATGAGGTCTGTTTTCTATATTCTTTTATTAGAATGTAAGTGCCTTGAAGACAAGACTATTTTTGAGTTTTTTTCATTAAATCCTCAGAATCTGCACACAGTGAGGAGAGGGTAGTAACAGGGACTAGACCTGTGATTACTAATAATAAAAATCATTATAATGATTTATAGTTTACAGAGTACTTTATAACATGTTAACTCCTTTGAGCTTTGATTTGATTTCCTTGGTATAGGGCCTTTCTCAAGTGATACTATTCCCTCTACCAATATAGTTAAGGACTTTCGCTGTACCTTATAGTCTTAAGAGAACTGTCCAGGGTACTTGAGAGGGTTAGGTGATCTGCCCAGGCTCACACTGCTAGTATGTATCAAAGATGGCGTTCAAACTTAGGTCTTCCTATTTTCAAGGTTAGTACATTATTAACTGAACTGGACAACTTCTAATAAATAGTAAGGGTTTAATCAGTGTTTAACAATTAACTAATTGATTAATTCTTTCCCAGAAGGGAAAGAAGAGTAGCAGCTTGGAACCTTGGACCACCTCCACCTTCCCTCCCCAAGGACCTTCTCTTACCTTGAACTCGAACATGGAAAGTGACATGATCATCCCCAACATGGCAACTGTAAGTGCCCTGGTCACTCTGGGTCATACGCTGAAGAATGAGGGTCTGTCGAGTACCCTGGGTGTGGATCTCTGTCCTCTGGTCTTTCTTCACTTCTTTGTGCTCCCTTTTCCACACCACAGTCCCACCAGCCTCAGATACCTCACAGGACAGCTCCAGCTGCCCTCCAGGGCTGACAATCACCTCGGGGGGTACTGTTGGCTTGTTGATAAATTTCACTGCTTTATCTGTATGGGGAAGAAGAAAGGAGGTGTCAAAGGAGAGAAGATTCTAAAAGAGCATCCTTTCCAATCACTGGATGGACTTAATTTACGGTAGCCCAGGGCAGCTAGGTGGCATAGTGGAGATGGAGTACTAGACCTGCAGTCATGAAGACTCATCTTCCCAAATTCAAATTTGGCCTCAGAAATTTACTAACTGTGTGACCCTGAATAAATCATTTAACCCTATTTCCCGGGGCGGCTAGGTGGTATAGTGGATAAAGCACCAGCCCTGGAGTCAGGAGTACCTGAGTTCAAATCCGGTCTCAGACACTTAATAATTACCTAGCTGTGTGGCCTTGGGCAAGCCACTTAACCCCATTTGCCTTGCAAAAAAAACCCTAAAAGAACAAACAAAACAAAACCCTATTTCCCCTCAGTTTTCTCATCTGTTAAAACAAACTGGAGAAGGGAATGGCAAACCACTCCAGTATCTCTGCCAAGAAAACCTCAAATGAAGCCACAAAGAGTCAGACACAACTGAAACAACTGAATGACAATAGCTGGTGTATGATCTGAATAACAATGGAATTGAGTAAGAAAAATTTAAACAGAAAACTTCAAGTCAATAAAATGATTTATAAATGCCCACTATGTGCAAGGTTCTATGTACTGAGGTCCTAGGGCACAAAGACAAAAACACTCACTATTGAGAGGCAACACAATGATCATGGAGATGAGGTTGAAATCCAGAACACTTGGTATTCAGGTCCTGTCCCTTTACACATTCAACCTCTAAGTAAACCATCAGAATTCCTGGATAACTCTCTGAGACTTTAAATTGCAGATCAAGTGCTGATCTGAGTGCAGATGAATATATGAAACCATCCCTACCCTCAAGGAGATTCCATTCTACTAAGAGATATGGCCTAAATATATGTAAGTAAAATGAATGCAAGGTAGGGTTAGGGTTAGGTAGTTAGGTTAGGAAAGTGAAGAAGAGATCAAAGTATTTGAGGAAACCGTGAGGAAGAAGTGAATAAACAACACTCTCAGCTAGAGCAATCATAAGAGCAATTGATAAGAGGTGAGGAGTATGTGCATTCCATAGGTAGGGAGGGCAGGTTGAGTTTGGTCAAAATGGAGTGTGTGACATAGGAGAACAGGACACAAACTGGGAAGAATTACAGTGTTCTAGAACAGTGATGTTTCTTGTGCCATCACAAACATTACATAAGCCCAAAGCTTCTATATGCAGCACCCTCCTCTAGGGATCTATCCCAGGAGTAGCTCAGTTAGCACCATGGAGATAATCAACAATAGCTGGCTTCAAAGCTTCATTATTGTTTGTTCTTATCCTCTACATGATGAGTGAGGATCAATAGGAACAACTGCCTGGACCAACAGATACACCCCAAAACACCTCTTCACATACACACCACAGGAAAAGGAAATCCCTTAACAGTCACCATAGTCAGCACTGAACCTTCATCTCCAAACCTCTACCAGTGTCTTTTCAGCTCTTGATTCACTCACCAAATGTTCTGCTTATCAGTCAACAAATATTTATGAAGGGCCTACTAAATGCCAGATACTGTGATAAGCCTAGATCTGGTTTCAATGGTCACCAAACTCCCATCATATCACCATTAGTCCTCTAAATAATCTATGGGATGATCACAGTAAAGTCATAACTTCTCTAGGTTTTCTTTTCTTTCAATCAAATCATCTCTCAGAGTTCTCCCAGCTCTAAATTATATGATGACCTAGATCACAAGATTTCCTGCTAGAAAGAGTCTTAGGGGATCCAGGGGGTCTTAATCTAGAGTTTATGATTTTGGTTTTTTAAATATACATATATATATTGCTAATTCTTAAAATATAGTGGTTTTCCTTATAAAGTTCTATATTTTATTTTATGCACTTAAAAGCTTTATTCAGAGAAGTGATCCCCAAATGTCACCAGACTGGTAAAAAAAAAAAGTGAGATACGAGAGTTTGACCCCAATTCCCTCATTTAGTCATAAGGAAAGCCAAGGGCCAAAAAGGTCATTTTTATTACTTGTTCAAAGTTGTAAAAGAAAGCCAAATTGTACTATGGATTAAATGCTAAACCTACAGTTTCAAATAGGACTTCAGACATGAACTACCTGCCTTAATCTTTTTCTGCCTGGGTTTCCTCATCTATAAAATGGGAATAATCATAGGGAATAATCAATCTTAAGATTGATGTGAGAATAAAATGAGATGATTGCAAACCACTGAGCAAACCTTAAAAGTACTATATAAATGTTCTATGAGCAAGGCAGATTTGAAGCAGCTCAAAGGAAATGTGAGTTGCCTAAGTTTAGAGAATCCCCCCAAGTGTTCACATGGACTATTTGTGCCAAACCTGTGGTAGAGCATTCCAAGCTTGCCTTGGCCTGACACCATAGTTGGACACACTGTAACTTGTCTCTAACATAATGACATCGTTTTGGTCTTCTTCAGTAACAAAGGACAAGAACTAAATCCATTGCCCATACTAAGTCATATTCTCTCACTATTTCTTTTCCCTTGTAATAATAAAAAAAACAATAATATTATAACTAATAATCATGACTTTATAATAAGCCACAACTAAATTATTTCAATAATATTTAATAAAAATTATAAATTTTAAATTATTTTATTTCTTTAAATAGTTTTTATTAATAGTTGATTGTAGTAAGAAATAAATAATTCGTAATAATACTATTATTGTTGTTCAGGTATGTCCATGACCCGATTTGGGTCATGAAGATCCAACAAGATTGCAGTAAAGATACTGGAATGGTTTAGCCATTTCCTTCTCCAGCTCATTTTACAGTTGAGAAAACTGAGGCAAACAGGGTTAAGTGATTTGCCCCGAGTCACACAACTAATGAATGTCTGAGGCCAGATTTAAACTCAGTAATATGAGTCCTGGTTCCCTGGTTCAGCACTCTATCCACTGTACTATCTAGTTGTCCCAATAATAATGATAAATGTTAAAAATTATCTAGAGGGTGGTTTGTTTATTTTGTGGGGATTTAAGTACAATTTCACTGATTTAGGGAATTTCTATGAGGAGATTCCTCCTTATCTGCTCTATAGTTTATGGTCTAGAGCATGGGTGATCAACTTTTAGCTCTTCTAGGTTGCATTGTCCAACAAAAACTTGTCAAGGGCCTCATATAGAATTTATTTATGACTACAATGTAATCCATATAACCAATATGTATAAAAATAAAATGTAATAATGCCGCATGAACGGGCTTTGAAGGCTGTCTGTAGAGTGGACCACAGGTTGGACACAACTGGTCTAGAGAATGACTGGGAGCACTGAAAAAATAAGTTGACCTTCCCAGGGTCAGACAGCCACTATCTACCAGAGGCAGGTCTTCCTGACCCTAATGCCAGTTCTCTATCTATGCAAGCTGCCTCTCAGAACTGTACAGAGCTTCAGGGTTTGCAATTCCTCCATTATGTTTCCCCTTGTAGAATCAATGAATCTCAGAGTATTAGAAGAGATCTGAGATCTCTTATCTGATGGGAACCTCCTCTCCATATCCTCCCAGTCACTTGTGACTTGTCACTTGTGATCTTCTCTGAAGATCAACTGGAAGACCTCCAAGAATGGGAGATTCACTACCTCACACGATAGTCTAGTCCATTTTTAGACAGTTCTGATTCTGCATCTCTGCATCTTTTACCCAGAGAGCTCCTAGCTCTACCTTCTGAGGCCAAGCAGAGCATGTCTAATGTTTCCTATACCTGAAGACAGCAAACATGATTCTTTCTGTGGCTCTATACCTTTCCCAGTCTACCCTGTAGCAAACTATCCTTACTTGTATATATGTCATAGCCCCACCTCCCTTTAGCCTATAAACTCTATCAGTTCAGGGATTATTTGATTTTTCATTTCTATATGGCTGTCAGCACTTGCAGCTTACCAAATAGTAATAGTGCCTTCAAGAAAACATTTGTTCTGTGTCACATTGAACTAAACAGAAATAAATTGAATCAAATTCAATTGAAGACACCTTTACAACTGTCCTCCTGAGTCAGACAGGGCAAGAGAATAGAGTCTTCTTTAAATGAGTCACTTTGTGTGATCATTCCTACTAGACTTCTCTGACCAGAAGGATCCTCCCAATGTCACCCAACTTGCCTTATGTCACTATGAATAAATGTAATTAACCAATATATTCCCATTGTGGGTGAGGATGCTTCTATTTCCTCAGTCACCTCTACCTCTCCTTAAAAATCTCTTCTGCCAGAAAGCCCTTTCTCCAGTCTAACTTCAGTCTTTAATGCTGTATCCTAAGCCATTTTTCTTCTTGTTGAGTCTCCCATGGAGACTGAAAACAGCTGCTCTTCACTTGCCTTAAAATAACAGTCCTGCCAGGTTCTTCCCATTTCATCTCTACTCTTCCAACCTTCCAATCCACCCCCCAAGCCTGGCTCCAAGGTGACAGATCAGTCAGCTGAAAGGATCATGTTTCTAATAGTTTCTCTTTTCTGATTCCCTCAAGGGCCTTCTCAGCTGTCCTGGGAAAAGACTTTTGGTGACACAAAGTAACAGGTGGAAGAGATGAAAAAGTATAACTGACCATAGAGAAGATAGGTGAGCTGCAGGTTTGGGGCTAGAGGGCTAAGAAATTAGGAATTGGGTGGCTAGGTGGCACAGTGGATAAAGCACTGGCCCTGGAGTCAGGAGTACCTGGGTTCAAATCCAGTCTCAGATACTTGATAATTACCTAGTTGTGTGGCCTTGGGCAAGCCACTTAACCCCATTTGCCTTGCAAAAAAAACCTAAAAAAAAATAAATTAGTAATCAAGAGCCCTGATGACCCATTCTGGTGGTCAGGGAGATCTGTTAATGTTGCCTTCAGTGAAGGGAAGTGCTGACCTATGTTTAAAAGCCCTTTCTATGTGTTTAAAGATTCTGACCAGGTTTTATAATTGGTTTAGTTTCTATTTATTCTTTTTTTTAAAAAAAAAAGTTTTGAATTAAAGTTCAAGCTTCTAAAACTCTCTAAATTCTGTGTGGAAGAGAGGTTACTTTTATTAAGGGATCAGTGTATTCACATTAATCACAAAACACTACAAATAGCAGCTAGGTTCCCTTTGAAAACAGGGAGATTTATCTTTCCTTTAAATGAGTAAAACTACTGCCTCCCTCCTGATTGGGAAGTAAATCACCTGGCAAAGAATCTTGTCAGATAAAAAACTAACATAGAAGACATATGGTATTTTTGATTATAAACTCCAGATTCAGTTGTTTGTGAGGAAAGAAGCAAAGAAGAAGAGAGAAGAGGAGAACTAACAGAAATTACAAGAGTAATTACAAGGATATTTATTAATTTATTAATATATTTATTAATATTATTTATTATTGGGATGGCTAGGTGGCACAGTGAATAGAGCACAAGCCCTGCAGTCAGGAGGACCTGAGTTCAAATCCAGCCTCACACACTTAATGATTACCTAGCTGTGTGGCCTTGGGCAAGCCACTCTACCCCACTGCCTTGCAAAAACTTTTTTAAAAAAGAGTAAAAAAATTTATTTATTATTAAGATTTATCAATTAGCTGTAGAAATAAAAATTTGGCTAGAGCTTTATGGTCTGCAAAGCACTTCACAAATATTATCTCATTTGATACTCACAAAAACCGTGGGAGGTATTATCCCCATTATAGAGATGAGGAAAACTGAGGCAGGAAGAGGTGAAATAACTTGCTCAGGGTCAGGCAGCTAGCTAGTTAAGTATCTGGGGGTGAATTTTAACTTGGATCTTCATGACTAGCTACCAGCATCCTCTCCACTGACCAGTCTAATTGCCTTATGGAATAAGAAATCCTTATGGAATGAGAACAGGTCTATTTACCCAACTGAGTTCTTACATCATGGTAGCTAGGAAAAAACTGTTTAGAAGTAGTCTAACTCTAAATCCCAGAATAGTCAGCATTTTGGTTGAGGCAGAAAGAAACATTTTACTGAAATCTGGAGGAAGAAGGGAGAAGGATGAGAATCAGAGAAAAAATAAGCTATTTGCTTAAAGAACAGTGAAAAAAGGTCTGAACTGTGCCTTTATCAATTTGATTTTGATTTCTTTAAATCTCTAAATTATATTTTCTATGCAACTCTTACACTTTACTATTTTTAATGTAGCAAGGTAGAAGGGGGCAGTTAGGTGGCACAGTGGATAGAGCCACCAGCCCTGGGATCAGGAAAATATAGCAAGGTGATGATATTATATGCCCCCATTCTTTGTGGTGAGAGGTTTCAGGATGGCTATCTTTGTCATTAAGATGCACTTCTCTGTAGCAGGATATGAGACTCTGACTCCTTTCTGAAGGGCACAAATTGGAACACCCTCCTCATCTTGCTGGAAGGCCAAAGAAGAGAATGCCCCACAAAGAATCTCAGAAGTAAAGGACTCAAAAAAGGGACTAATACTGTTTTTACAACTCTATTGAAAGTCTGCCCTCCTGCTTCTTATTGGCCAATTCTTCAACAAAAAACATAATGAAGGGTCTTCAAGGGACCAATCAGGAGTTACAATTTTATTTACATAAATAAATTTATTTTTTTATTTACAACTAGCTCTATGCCTTTCAAGAAAGAAGGGGCAGCTAGGTGGCACATGGATAGAGCACCAGCCCTGGAGACAGAAGGACCTGAGGTCAAATTCAGCCTCAGACACTAAAGTTATCTAGCTGTGTGACCTTGGGCAAGTCACTTAACCCCATTGCCTTGCCAAATGAAAGAGAGAGGCAGACAAACCACAAGACCAGTTCTATGAGGTGCCCCTTTCTGACAAAGGTCCAAACCCTATAATTTCCTCATGAAAAATGGGGCATGTAATTGATGTGAAGTTCTCCTCATGACCACCCTGCTATATTAAAATAACAGTTTATTGATCAGGGGTTGCTCAGGTTAACCTCCTACCACATTAATAAGAAGATTTTTTTATTCTTATTTTTAAACTATAATTGATCAGAAAAGCATGCTAAGTCTCTCTCTCTCTCTCTCTCTCTCTCTCTCTCTCTCTCTCTCTCTCTTTCTCGTATAATAGTGGCTGGTAGGATGGCAATGCCATGACTAAGACCTATGACAGCAGTATACTCAAGTGGTGGCAAAAGTGTAAGCCCATAAAATTAAGTGATTATGGAGACCCCATAATCCCCAAATATCCAAATCAGTATGTCTCTCCCAAATTTTGGGTCCCTCAAAGATAAGGGCAGGCTCTGTGTTTGGTACTCTTTACCCTACTTACTGTAATGCCATATATATTTACAAGATTTTAAAAGACTTCCAGATGATGAGGCTAATGCAAATGGTAATGGTGATGGTAATGTTAATAGTAAGCACCAGAATGGGTTCCACTAAAGGATAAGAATATGAAAAGGAGAAAGGAGAATAAAAGAAAAAAGAGAAATAAAGGAAAGCACTGGCAGACAATTGAATAAGAAAAGAAGGGTTAAGATTAGAGAAAGAAAGGAAAAGGAAGAGTCCCTAAGAGTCAATGCACTTTTATATTAACCATTTGCCATATTCAGGGTCCATTTTTCCACCCAGATTTCTCCCTACTTTCCCACTACTCACCAGACACCTTGAGCTTGAATTCCAGTGTGTCTTCACCAACTCTGCAGGCATATGTGCCCTCATCCTGCTTGGTGACCATGCCCACCACCAGGCGGTGTTTTGTGCCCTTGTCTTCTTGGGAGAGACGGTGGGAACGACTGAGTTCATTGCCATCCTTATACCAATGCACCTTCACATGGGCCTCTGATGTCTCACACTCAAATTGGGCCTGGGCCCCCAACACAGCTTCCACATATCCTCCTGCTATCTCTTTATGCAGGAAATGGACAAGATCTGAAACCATATGGTCAACAAGGTAAGTGTCCTGAGAAACTGAAATTAGATAAATATTAGGGGAGGATCAGGAGTGATGAGGCAGTCGCCACTGAAATACCATTAGTCACCAAAGATGATTGCCTTACTATTTAGAGAGGTATTTCTCATTGCTCAAAATCTTGCTTTCAAATATTTATCATTATTAGAAGCCTTCAAGCCCAACCTCTCACCCAATGCAGGAATCTCCTGTTCTTCAATGCTGGTAATTACACGGACCTCACTACCTTATAAAGGAGTACATTTCATCATGGAAAAACTGTACAAATTTTTTCCCTCAATATCGAGTTGGAAATTTGCCTTTATAACTTATCTTCAAAACAATCTAATCTGTTTTCCCTAATATAAACCCTCCAATGCTTGAAGACAGTAATCATGTCCCATTAAAGTATTTTTTTTCCTGGTTATATGTCTTTTGCTTTTTCAGCCAAACCTCAGATGTGGTTTAAATATCCCTTTTCTAGGGACAGTTAGGTGGTGCAGTGGATGGAGCATAAGGCAACCTGAGTTCAAATCTGATGTCATTAATAATTACCTAGCAGTGTGATCTTGGGCAAGTCACTTAACCCCATAACCTTGCTGTTTTGTTTTGGGTTTTTTGCAAGGCAATGGGTGACTAAGTGACTTGTCCAAGGTCACACAGCTAGGCAATTATTAAGTGTCTGAGGTTGAATTTGAATTCAGGTACTGCTGACCCTAGGGCTGGTGCCCTACCCACTGCACCACCTAGCTGCCCCAAACCTATAGCCTTGCAAAAACAAAAAACAAAACAAAACAAAAGATCCCTTTACTATTCTGGCTGCCCTTCTCTGGACGTGTTCCACTCTATCAATGTCCTTCTGAAAATGTGACTTCCAGATCTCAATGTGTTGCTTCAGTTGTAGTCAGACCCTTCCCTGCTCTAGGCACAATGTCTCTCTCACTGTACCTTAAGATCTCATTCATATTGTTAGCAGCCTGCTTATATTATTGGTTGACCATCAATAAAAATCACAGATCTCTTATTATTGTTGAATGAAATTAATTATTAAGTATTCAAATACCCAATTAAACTTGCTTTGCAACTATTTACATTTAAACAAAATGCCTTCATGTGATTGTTCTGTTACTTTTTCTTGTATAATTTTTTTAAGATCAAAAATATTGAGAGGGATTTTTCAGTCTATTCCAGATTTACCAAGATGAAGTAAACATAATACTTAAACACACTCCTTGGAAATCATTGTTCAGTTGTATCCAAATTTTTTTGGAAATAAATCTATCCCCCTCCCCCCCCAACCTCCTTGCCCTCATTAAGGTTAACTACTTTCTTTTAGGAATCTCTGGAAAAGATTAGTAATGAAGTTAAACTTCCAGACAGTGTATTAAGAGGGTAACCAGACTTAGAACAGAAAATATCTTAGTCTGGTTAAGGTCATTTTTCACCATTGACCTGAATGAATCTTTGCAGAGTCAACCATGCCAAATTTGATTTTTAAAACTTCCTTCGTATTTTTTCTTTATTTCTCATGGTTGTTTCCCCCTTAGTTATAATTCTTCTTGTACCATATGACTAATATGGAAATATGTTAAAAATGACTGCACATGTATAACCCATATAAGATTGATTGCTGCTATGGAGAGGGGGAAAGGGAAGGGAGAGTGGTAGAAAACTGAAATCAAAAGCTTGCAAAAGGTTGAATGATGAAAGCTATCTTTGCACGATACTGAAAAATAAAACAAAACAAATAAATACATTTTCAAAAAAAAATGATTCTCCAGGATTCCTGGAC
Source organism: Macrotis lagotis (assembly GCF_037893015.1). NCBI lineage: Eukaryota > Metazoa > Chordata > Mammalia > Peramelemorphia > Peramelidae > Macrotis > Macrotis lagotis. The sequence goes on along the minus strand of NC_133665.1, from coordinate 102,387,702 downwards.
AGTTTATGACTCTCCTGTTTCCTGAACTGTTCCCCAAAACTCTGAATTGTTGCTCAAGCTCAACTATGAAATTTCCTTTCTTAAAGAACCCTGTAAGAGGCGGCTAGGTGGCACAATAGAGAGAGCCGTCAGGAGGACCTGAGTTCAAGTCCAACCTCAGACACAATAATTCCCTAGCTGTGTGGCCTTGGGCAAACCACTTAACGCCATTTGCCTTGAATAAATAAAATTTAAAAAAAAAACAGCCATATGATCTAGGTGGAGGGGCTCATTAGCGCCAGAGACTGAGGATCTAAAGCTGGCCAAAACCTGTGTCCCTCAGCTGCCGAAAGCCTCCGGGGAGGAACCGAAGCCCCGGCCCGCGACTCCGCGTCCAGAAGTCATGGGGGCGTCTTCCTTGCGGGGCGATGGGTCGAGTGACTTGTCCAGGGTCACACGGCCGGGCGCTCCGGGGCGTCCCGGGGCGGATCCGCGCCCCCCGGCCCCACGCACCTTGCACGCTGCGCCGGTGGGCGACGCGGGCCCCGGGGCCGAGGCGCTGGCAGAGGCCGGCGTCGCCCCGCGCCACGTCCCGCAGCTCGGACTGGGGCCCGCTGGCCCGCGCCCGGCCGTCCTGGAGCCGCGTCACGGCCGCCGGTCCCCCGGCTCGGCCGGGAGCCGCGCCTCCTCGTGCGGCCGGGCCCGCCTGGCTCCGGCTGCGGCTGCGGCTGCGGCTCGGCTCCGGCTCCGGCCCCGGCCCCGGCCCCGGCCCCGGCCCCGGCCCCGGCCCCGGCCCCGGCCCCGGTCCCGGCTCCCGGGCGGGGCGCGCGCGGGCGGCTGGGGGCGGGGCGGGGAGGGGGGCGGGGGGAGGCGGTAAGGTACCCCCCGAAACGCCCGCACCCTCTACTCGTGAGTCCCCGCAGGACACTTCTCCCGCTTCGGTGGAATCTCAGATCCGGCCCAAAGCCAGCGCTGGGCCATCCACACAGGAGACATCTTTAACCCCTTCCTCTCCCTCTCGTCTCAAACCTTGTCAACTTTACTTCAGCCTCGTCTTTCACATGCGTTTAGTGAGGATTCACATTTAGATAGTGTTTCATGATAAATAAAATGCTTTCTTCAGAATGGTCCGTGGAGTCAAATATTTTTACCCTCATTTTACAGATGAGTTGAAGGGACTTGCCCAAGGTCACACCGTGTGTACATCAGGAAAGGGAGAATGAAAACCAGGTTCTCTGACGATAAATCCAGGGCCCTTTCCATTCCGATACTGTGTATGTCTTTGGTCATGTAAAGCAGTATTCTACAACAGGGGGCACATAAATAATTTGGAATCTGAAGTGAATGGAGAAAGGAAGCCCAGGAGGGGCTCGGGAGGAGGGACCCACAGCCCCTACCTAGCAGATCTCCCTGAGCTCAGGTTTGCTGGGAAGGAGGCTGAAGTCCTACCTTTGACCTGCATCCGGATACTGCTCTCTATGCCATTGGTCACAAATTTGAGTTGGGCGCCGTCCAGGTTGGCGGGGACCGGGCTGATGGTCAGAGAGTGCTGGGTGCCTTTGCAACGAATCACATATATGTCACTGACTGGCAGGGCTCGCCCATCCAAGAACCACTCGCCAGAGGAAGCCATGGTGAGGTCCACAGTGAAAGTCACCTCACCGCCAGCTACCGCCTCAACGGCTCGCAGGGGCGTCTTCACAGCTAGTTGGGGTTCTGAGGGAAAATGAGAGGGTCAGTCTTGGAGAGGAGCCCAGATCAGTGACACAGGGAAAACCACTCACACAGTCTGCTCTCCCCACCCATCTCAACTAATTTATGTCCTTCCACAACCTTCAAAACACAGATCTAAGCCACCAGTGCCCCCACCTAGGAAGAACAACATGCCACCCCTAACAATAGCATTAATTATTTGGGCATCTGGGACGGCTAGGTGGCGCAGTGGATAGAGCACCAGCCCTGGAGTCAGGAATACCTGGGTTCAAATATGACCTCAGACACTTAATAATTACCTAGCTGTGTGGCCTTGGGCAAACCACTTAACCCCATTTGCCTTGCAAAGGGAAAAAAAACCTAAAAAAAATTATTTGGACATCCACCTAGAACAGATGTCTTAACCTGGAGTCCAAGGGATCCAAGGATAGAATCTAAGAGGCCTGAGAACTTTGTTGGGGAAAAATTTAATTTTTATTTATAATAATAACCCCTAACTAAAAATTTAGTATTTCCATTATGATACAGGTGAAAAAACATGATTCTGAAGACAAAACTGACGGGGGTCCAGGACACAATAAAAGCTAAGAACCGCAGTCTAAAAATATGCCAGCTCTGTAATGGACCCAAGAAGGCTAAAGTCCCCCTCCAAGTGGCTCTTCCAGTCCTGTCCTCCCTCCTCCATCCCAAGGACACCAGAGAATGATCCTGGGCAACTCAAGTGAATCCTAGATTGTAAAGAAGGTCCCTAGTGCCATCCACAGAGCCAGAAGACCTTCCACAACATCCCTGACCAGGGTCACTACAGCATTTGTTTGAACACTACAATGATGAGGAACTCCCTCCTGGAGAAGCTAATTCTGATTTTAGACAGTTCTAACAGATAACAAGAAGTTTTCTTTATGTACAAAATCATGACAATTCTGTTCTCCAGCCTGTATCACCTCTTAAGGAAATAAGGCCCCCAAAGAGCCATATGCCAGAAGAAATGTGTCCTAGGGCTAGGCCCCCAAGCCCCTTCTCAGAGACCTGAGGGGAACCAGTGACCAAACTTTGGGAAACACCTTCATGGCCCTCCTCTCCATCCCCTTCAGAAGTTTCTAGACACAATCTCCATTCTTCATGAGCTCCCCTTGCCCTCTTATCTCGCATCAATGAGAGGATAGGGTTGCCTGTATCTAGGGCACCTGGCAGGTTTCCAGGATGCCAAGGGACTGAGTGGGAAGAACTTGGGGGGCCTGGAGGAACCTGGTATGATGTCACTGGGGGGGAGGGGTAAGGGAGCAGAAGCCAAGAAAGGAACAAAAAAACATAATGTTAATCAGAACTCCCATTTCTAAGCCTCTTGACCATCTACATGTTTTTCATGACAAACCTCTGAGGTCGGCAGGCTAGGGAGTATCACCTCCATTTCACAGAGAAAGAAACTGAGCCTCCAGGCCATGAAGTGACTTATCCAGGGTGGCAGAGCCAGGATTTCAGGCCAAGGTCTTTTGGTTCCAAGTTCAATGTTTCACTGCTCTGTCCTCAGCCGCCCCTCCCACCTTTCCCCCATGGCTCCCCATTCACAATGAGCCACCACACTCCCTTACCCAGGTGGATAGTCCCTGGAAACTCGAGGTATGGGCCCTGGCCAAAGCTGTTCACAGCTGCCACTCGGAACTGATAGTCTCCGACCTCAAGAAGGCTGCCCACAGTCACCTCGAGGGCGGAGACTCGCTCTTCTTCATGGCACCGGGTCCACCTCTGGGTTCCCAGTCTCCTCTTCTCCACAAGGTAACCATCGATGCCAATGGGCCGGTCTAGCTGTGGCGGGGACCATCCAAGAGTCACGGAGCTGTCTGTCTTGGCTTTCACCACAGGGTCAGAGGGGGCTTGTGGAGGAGGCTTGCTGGGGGCTAGAGAGAAGGGCACCCACACACAAATACATAGAGAAGAAAGGTGTGTAAAGGTTAGTCACTTCTGGGGAACCCCCCTACCCTCACTCCAGAGATCAAGACAAGAAAGTCCTTCTTACAACCTGGGATATTTATGAGGTAGAATGGAAAGAAGTTAGGAATTCAAGAATTCTAAGAATTGGAGGTCCAACCACCCATCACTAACCACCCCTGAGCAAGAATCTTCTCTATAGCTTTTCCAAGGGACCTCCAAGTTTGTTCTTGAATACCTCTATTGATAGGGAGTTCACTACCTCCTAAGACAGCCAGTTCATTCCACTGTTAGACTGATCTCACAATGAGAAAGTTCTTTTTCCCTCACACTTATTACATTGTCTAAGATGACAAAAAGGAAAATTATCAATATTGGAGAGGATGTGAGAAAATTGGGCCATTAATGTCCATGGAGCTATGAAATGATCCAACTATTCTGGAGAGCAATCTGGAACTATACCCAAAGAGCAATAAAGTAAAATTTTGATCCAGAAATTCCACTACTAGATCTATATACCAAAGAAATCATAAAAAAAAACAGGAAAAATCTTACATTTTCAAAAATATTTATAGCTCTATTTGTAGAAGCAAAGTATTAGAAATTGAGGGGATGCTCATGAAGTGGGGAACAGCTGAACAAGTTATGGTATATGAATGTTGTGGAGTATCATTGTTCCATTAAAAGATCATGAATAAGGGCAACTAGGTGGCACAGTGGATAGAGTACCACCCTTGTTCTATCACTGAGACCATCCAGAATGAATCTTCTCTCTCTTCTTTATGACAAACCTTCCTCCTATAAGACAGGCTTTCCTCATTTTACAAAGAATATTTAGTCCCAGAGAAGAATTCAAGAGTCTAAGAAGGGCAGAATTGAGATTAGAAGCCAGGTACCCTTATTACCACATTTATGTCATTTCCACTAAACTGATTTATCCCCTGATACCCTCATGGTGCTCTACTGAGTAGTCCCTAACACTTTAGTATGAATAAATTTACTATAGGCTCCTTCCCAAAGGGAACTTGGAGAAGCCACCTCCCAGACCCAAAACCAGAAGGGTGACATCAGGGACTTTGAGAAGCCAGTATAGAAACCAAAGAGGGAATATGGTATAATAGGAATGGCACAGTGCTTGTCATCAGAACTAGATTTAAATCTCAGCTCTGACACTCACCAGCTAGGTATGTACCTCTGACTGAGTCACTTTCTGAGCTTATTTCCATATCTGTAAAATGAGGCTAATAGCCCAGGAGACTGTCTCCTTCTTTGTTCTCCTCTTTGTAATAGGAGTCATTAGGATTAGAGTTGGAGGTCCCACATCACACCAGGCAGGTGACCAGGTCAGGTTGTCAGTATGGGAGGACCAATCATGTCTGTTTCAGGAAAGAGAGGGGGAGACGAATAGTGGGAGCTATGGGATCATAGGATCTGGGATCAAATGGAGAAGATTTAGGTTTAGAGCTAGAAGGGACATCTAGCCAACTTCATTTTACAGATAAAGAAACAGGCATGATGAGGATCGAGAAAGGCAGGATTTGAACTCAAGTCCTCTGTTTCAAAACCAATCCAAACCCTCCACTTTTCAGACGGGAAAACCAAAGCTGAACGGGACTTGCCCAAAGTCTCTCAAGTAGTAAATAACAGAGCCAGGATTCCATTGGCATTCAGTCTTTCCTTCTCTAAATTCAGATATCTTTCTGGGATCAGTGTCCAGAAAAATCTAATGCTTTCAAAGATCCTCAAGGTGGGGGGAACCCCAAATGCTAAGTTTTTCACTTTAAATTCAGGTTCCATTCTGCAAGTTAGGAAGTTGGATCACCCAGAGGCTCAGGATGCCTAGATTCTACTCCCTGTCCCCTTCTCCTGTCTAAGGCCTCACCGGACACAATGAACTGGGTGGAGGTCCTGCACTCGCCAGCCAGGAAGGCAACCTCCCCAGCATCCTCTTGACAGCACTGTCTGATGGTCAGTGTATGGCAGGTGCCCGTGGATGTGATGGTCATGCGATCCCCAGCCTTGACCTCCTCCTGGTTCCTCAGCCATTGGATAGGACCAGCTGGCTCTGCCAGCTCCACACAGAAGATAGCTATGTCCCCAGAGAGTACCATGGTCTTCCTAGGGAGCTTCTTGGTGATGTTACCTGCAGGGAGCAAACAGGGATCAGGGGAGAGGGCAGAACATTCTAAGTCTGCTGTCTACTTTCTTGGGGGTCCCAAATACCCACTGAGCACCAGGAGCCACCAGAGATAGGCCCAACCCCTGCTCCAGCACATGTGGACCTACCTTGGACAGACAGCTCAGCAATGGTCCTGCTGCCCTCCTTCATCTCACAGATGTAGACGGCATCATCATCCGTGGTGACATTCTGTACAGTCAGCCGGCGCCATGTGCCTTCCTCTTCGATGTTGTACTTTTTGCTTTGCTGCAATCTGGTCTCTTCCTTGTACCAAGAGGCCTCTGTTGCAGGCAGGGGCACCTCGCACTGGAATGTGGCAGCCTCCTTCTCCCGGACCTCCAGGTCGTGCAGCTTCTTTTTGAAGGGTACAGTGGGCTCTAGGGGACACGAGGAGGGGGAAGAAAAGAGAGAAGAGATATTTGAGATACAGACTCTGAGACCAAGACATACAGAGGGAAATAGGCAAGGGAGATGTCCAGAAACTGACCAATGGGAGAAATGAAAGAAAGCGACCCCCACAAAATAAGGAGTAGGGGGCAGTCAAGGTAGTGACCCCCAGAGACTCAGAGAGTGAGGATGCAGATGAGACAAGAAGAAGAATCCAACAGGACAAACTCAGAAGGCACTGGACTGGAGGAGGATGAAAAAGCATGGCAGATGGACTGGAACCACTACTGCTGACCAAGACCATATGCCTGCCTCCTGAAGGAACTTCCTTCCTTCCTTCCTTGACCAGCCCAGCTTACACAGACTTTCCCCTCTTCTGAACTCCTAAAGGAGCTTCCATCCCTGGCCTATACTCTGGCTCTTGTGCTGGCATGATCCACTTTAGGGCTTCTTTCTCCTAATTCACCATCAGCTTTTCCAGGGCAAGGATCTGGTGTCCTCTCCTCCCTCAAACAGGGCCAACTTAGGAAAGGGTTGATTGACTAAATTGTGGATTTACTTCCATTCTCAATTTAATGATTTTTTTGATTCCTTTCCCTTTGAGCCCCAAGGGGCTCTTCCTCCCAACTTACTTCTAATGATTTCTCCAACTCCTTGAACCCATATCCACAAATGCCACTCTAGCTCAGGACCTCAGAGAATCTCAGAAGCCCACTGATACAATAATCCATTCTGTAACATCCTTACCAAGTGGTCATCCTATCCTTGTCTGAAGACCTCCAAAAGAAGTGAACTCAATCACTACCTCTAGAAGCAGCCCATTCCACTTTGGGCCAATACTAATTGTTAAGATGACTCTCCACAATACCCCTATGCCCCCACTCTGCCCTGCCTTCTGAAACTGAGAACAAATCTAACTCCTCTTCCATAGGACAAATCTTCACTTACTTGAACCCAACCATCACCTCAACAGGCAGCCTGGGAAATCATAATAACCTAATTAGTCTCATCAAACCATCCTCCATGTACTCTTTGAGTAATCTTCCAAGAGATTATTTCTTTCCCTTCTCATCTCCTCCCAGTGATTCGAGTATAACTTATGATCCTGGCACTCAAGGCCCTTTACAATCTGGTGCCATCTTTCTTTTTTGATATCACTTTTCTTCAAAGAATCTATGTTTTCAAATACTATTGGCAGTCTTCCATCCCTTGTTTTGTCCTTTCTCACCTCCAGATCTTTTCTACTGAAATTCTTTCCAAGAAATCCCTCCTCTGGTGGCCAACTCTAGTAAGATGAGCATCAGTTAATATAATTCTCAGAGAACACCCACATAATCCATCCCTGTGTCTCCCAAAGCTTACTCAGATCTGGTAAATTTCGTGCTCAACAAGCAGAGTCTTCTAGAATCCAGGCTCACCTCCAATCCTCAATGAGACATCAGAGGAGGAGCTAGAGCTGAATAGATGTGTCCTCAAACAATGGATCTTTATGTGTTTCTCTGTTGTTGCCTTTACTAAGAACTGAAAGTGTGTTGAAGGAGCTCCCTATTGTTAAGAAGTATCTAGAAAGCAGATTCCAAATTTCTGCAAAAAGACATTGATTCTTGTTGATGAGTGAACCCAGAACTTCAGAATAATCCAAGTCACTACCTACTTTGGCAATGAGAACCACACTTCACATAGGGAGTACTCATTCATGGATAAGATTTACACTCCAAAAAGATCTTGACAGCATAGAATGGCAACCAATTGACAAATGGTCAAAGGATATGCAAAGGCAATTTACAGATGAGAAGATCAATCCAGTCATATGAAAAATTGCTCTAAATCATTACCTATTAGAGAAATGCAAATAGAAGCTTCTCTGAGGTACCACCTCACACCTCTCAGATTGGCCAATATGACCTGAAAGGATAATGATCATTGTTGGAAGGGTTGTGGGAAATCTAGGACACTACTACATTGTTGGTGGAGCTGCGAACTCATCCAGCCTTTCTGGAGGGCAATTTGGAACTATGCCCAAAGGGCAACAAAAATGTGCATACCCTTTGATCCAGAAATACCACTACTGGGTTTATACTGTCAAGAGATGATGATAAAAGGGTAAAAACATCACTTGTACAAAAATATTCATAGCAGCCCTGTTTGTGGTGGCAAAGAATTGGAAATCAAGTAAATGTCCTTCAGTTGGGGAAATGGCTTAGCAAATTGTGGTATATGTATATCATGGAACACTATTGTTGTATTAGAAACCAGGAGGAATGGGAATTCAGGGAAGCCTGGAGAGATTTGCATGAATTGATGCTGAGTGAGATGAGTAGAACCAGAAAAACACTGTATACCCTAACAGCAACATGGGGGTGATGATCAACCTTGATGGACTTGCTCATTCTATCAGTGCAACAATCAGTGACAATTTGGGGCTGTCTTCAATGGAGAATACCATCTGTATCCAGAGAAAGAACTGTGGAGTTTGAACAAAGACCAAGGACTATTGCCTTTAATTTAGAAAAAATCTGATATCTTATTGTCTGATCTTGTTATCTCTCTCATCACATTCAATTTGGATTAATGTATACCATGGAAACAATGTAGAGACTGGCAGATTGCCTTCTGTGGGGGGAGGGAAGTAAGATTAGGGGGAAAATTGTAAAACTCAAAATAAATAAAATCTTTAAGTATAAAAATAAAAGGACAGAATGGCAAACTGAAGTTAACCAGATGGGAGAAAAAAAAAAAGAAAAAGAAACAAGATGGCTCTGACATCTACTTATTAGGTGACCAAAGCAAACCCCTTCTTTTCTCTAAGATTTCACTTCCTCCCTTGTGAAGTGATAATAATTAACCTACCTATCTCACAGAATTATAAAGAGGGCAGCTCTTCACAAGTCTTAAGGGGCTGTAAAGCAGCTAGGTGGTACAGTGGATAGAGCACTGGCCCTGGAATCAGGAGGATGGGAGTTGAATCCAGCTTCAGGCACTTGCCACTTACTAGCTATGTGACTTTGGGCAAGTCCCTTAACCCTGACTGCCTCACATCCAGGGCCATCTCCAATCATCCTGATTCCTATCTGGCCACTAGACCCAGATGGCTATAAAGGAGAAAGTGAGGCTGGTGACTTAACACAGCATCCCCTCACTCAAATCCAATTCATGTGCTTGTCATGGCATCACCTGTCCTGCTATCATGGTCTTTCTTCAAGAATGAAGGAGAAACAACAATAAGGTGCTGTGGAAATGGGAGTTCTTATAAATGTTAAGTCTTGCCCTCTACATTTAAAAAAATAGACTGCAGAAGAAATAGCTAAAGGGGATGTATCTAGAAACCATCTTAAGTGACAAAGACCTGAGTGTTCAAGTGGACCTCAAGGCCACTATGAGTCAAATGTATAACTTGGCAGTTAAAGAATTCATGCTAGTGGTCTTTTATCTTGGTCAGACTGCATCCCAGAGCTCATATATTCAATTACGAATACTTCATTTTAGGAAACACAGAGGTGGATGATGAGGATTAGGAAAGATTTTGGTACCATTTTAAGAAAGTATTGATCGAAACAACTGGGAATATTTAACCTAGAGAAAAGATGATAAGAAGGAAGGGATATGATCATTATCTTCAAGTATTTGAAGAGACTTTTGTACAGAAAAGGAGTGAGACATTTTTTGAAATAAGAGTTGGGCAAACAGTAGAAATATAAACTAGGTAGTAGATACAATGGCTAGAGCATTGGTCTTACAATAAGAAAGACCTGAGTTCAAATCCTGACTCAAACACAAACTATGTGAACCTAGACAAGTCATTTAACCCTCCCTCTACCTCAGTTTCCTCATCTGTCAAGTGGGGATCACCTAACTCCCAGGATTGTTATGAGGCCCAAAAGATGTATATGCAATGCATTTTGTAAACTTTGAAGTACTATATAAATATCAGCTATTATGTTAGTTACTAAATAACAAAAAAAAAAAAGACTGGTTTCAATTCAGAATAAAGGAAACTTACTGATTACAGGGGTCCAGGCATGAAAATGATTACAACAAGGAAGTAATGTGTTCTCCATCACAGTAGACTTCCTTTTAAGGAATATTGTAGAAGGAATTTCTGCTCAGGTTTGGGCTGGCTACAAGATCCTTGGGATAGTTAAGAGGTGCAGTGGATAGAGCAGCGGATCAGGAATCAGGAAAACATCCTCACAAATTCAAATCCAGCTTCAAATACTTAACTAGCTATGTGACCCTGGGGCAAGTCACTTAACCCTGTTTGCCTCAGTTTCTTAATCTGTAAAATGAGCTGGAGAAGGAAATAGCAAACCACTCCAGCATCCTTGCCAAGAAAACCCCAAATGATGTCATAAAGAATCAGATTCACCTGAACAACACCAAGGAGATCTCTAAGACCCTTCTGATCTCTGAAATCCTATAGTTTTATGAATGTCTCCTAAAGGCCTTCAAATGTTTACTAGTCTGCCTATCCTCCTTCCCATAAAGGCAAGTCATGATTGTTAAATTGTGAGCTCCTCAAAGACAGGGGTTATCTTGTGCCTTCTTATTTTATTCCCCCTGGGTAGCACAGCAATTAATTAATCAATTAATGCTTTAAAATGCTTATCGTCTGCACTTTGCATCAGACCTCTACCAATCAGCTTTTCCAATGGTTTCTAATTTTTCCCTTTATGTCTGGACAAGGCTGGGCAGTTTCTGTCTTACTCCCCAAGCAAACCTTCCAGTCCCTTCATCTCTGCCCAGATTTCTCCCACAGTTTCTGTTCTTCCCTCCCTTCCATACTCCATCTAAAATCAATCCCCCTCCTCCAGGAAGCTTTCCCAGAGTACTAGATATCAATCACACCACTGACTCTAACTTCCCCATAGTCTTAATGGCTGAGGCTTCTACAGTCTATCAAGAATGTTGTAATCACAAGGAGGGAGGGTGAAGGGAATTGACCTGGGTGTCAGCTTAGATCACTGATTTTGAGGTGTCCTGTTCTCTGTTCTTGCTTGTATTTCCTTATTTATCTCTTGCTGGAAGGGGAGGTGAAATTAGAACTACTGTCAGCTGAAAATTAAGGGACTGGATTGGATGATCTTTGAGGTTCCACCTAGCTCAAAATCTCCTATTTCTAAGATGCCAAGGGATCAGCTATGGTATGAATGGAACCCCATAAGGTTGCCAACCAATCAGAAGACCTTTGGATTGACTAAGAATGAGCCTGGGGTTGGGAGAATGGATCAATGAACTCAAGTCAAAGTGGGATGAATCCAAAATTTAGGTTGAAAAGAAAGTTTATTATTCAATGCTATAAGGAAGCTGCTGATCCAAGAGAAGGGGAAATAAAATCTTGGGCTTTGAGTCTAATTTTATAATAAAAATATATTATTATAAATTACATAATAATTTATATAGCATCTTATGGCTAGCAAAGCACCTGAAAGAGGTTATCTCACAATATCCCTAAGAGATAGGTAGTAACATTATCCCCATGGGGGGATGAGGAACCTGAAGTTTCAGAAGGGTTAAGTGTCTAAAAAGAGTTTAGTTAAACCCAGATCCCTTGATTTCAAATCCAACATTCTAGGCACTATACGATGTTGCCTCTAGTTTTGAAAGTTGAATCCTAATCACTTCTTGTGTATGCACAGCTAATGACCTTCCGTTGTTTATTAATATATTATGTACTCTCTAGCCCCTTATGAAGAAAGCCCTAAAAAAAATACCCTCACATTCTGGAGTGGGCAGCCTCAGAATGGAGGAAAAATGGAAAATGGAGACCACATCAGATTACTCAAAGATGACAGAGAAAGTAGGACCAATAATTGGGAATCAGGTGCAGGAAGTCTCTAAAACCAGGATATCAAATAGGGCCCAGAACTCAAAAAAGGTATAGAAATCCTGAAGTCTTAAACAACCATAGGGGTCAGAAATCAAGGATAGTATTTAGTAAGTAGTGGGAAAAAACCCTGGATCTGAACACCCAGGTCCCCCAGACTGATTCCAAGGAGACAAAATTGGGTCCGGGAAGAAAACACTTCTTCAAAGGCTCAAGACCCAAGGCAAGATGCTTGGATCCAACACTACCTTGAGCTACATTTGGATCATAACACAAGTGACTACAGATTTCTAACCAGCCCTAGTGGGAACCGTCTTCCAGGCAGAGGGCCCTTCCCATAATGGCAGGATTTTCAGGCTGCCATATATAGACTAAGAGTCCAATGACTGAGTCAGTTGAAATGTAGTAATTCACTCATCACCATTACCAGCCTCACTTAGCTATAATCATTCTCAAAGGACTAAAAAACTTTACAGAAAATTGTATATATCAGTCCTGGAGACACTTAGAACCTAGACTCTCCGGGCTGGAAAGGACATTAGAATATAGAACACAGACAATCAGAACTTTAGAACACAGACTTTCAGACCTGGGGAAGAACTTTAAAATCTAGAACAGAGAATGTTAGAGCTAGAAGGGACTGTAGAAATGATCTAATCAAGAGTCCTTAGACCATTTGTCTGTGAAATTGACTGGGGGGGGGCACAACTTTATTTTCACTAGCCTCTAACTAAAATTTAGCACTTCATTTAACTATTTTAAAACAGTTTGGAGAAGGGGCCCATAAGCTTTCCCTAACAAAGTGGAAGTCTAGTTCTAGGGGCAGCTGGATGGAACAGTGGATAGAGCACTGGCCCTGTAGTCAAAAGGACCTGAGTTCTAATGTAGCCTCAGACCTTAATAAATGCCTAGCTGTGTGACCTTGGACAAGTCACTTAACCCCATTACCTTAAATAAATAAAATTTTAGGGGCGGCTAGGTGGCCTAGTGGATAAAGCACCGGCCCTGGAGTCAGGAGTACCTGGGTTCAAATCCGGTCTCAGACACTTAATAATTACCTAGCTGTGTGGCCTTGGGCAAGCCATTTAACCCCATTTGCCTTGCAAAAAAAACCTAAAAATAAATAAATAAATTATTTTTAAAAAGTCTAGTTCTAGTCCAACATGCTATGAAATCTGAGACCCAGAATGTTGCAGTGATTTCCCCAAGAAGATCACATTGAAGAACCAGAACTAGAACCTGTATCTTCCAGCACTTAGACCAGGGCTCTCCCCACTACTGTGTGTGTGTATTTTTAATAGTTTGACAAGGGCTACATGCATTTTTCTCATGAATGACCATATCCCAGGAAAACCAGAGTAATGAGTCATATCCTTCAGAACATGCTGTGTAGATAGGGTCAGGAGAAGTCCTTTCCTGGGGGAAGATGGAAGCAATGCCCTGAGCCCCTAATCATTTGGACCCAGGATTGAGCCTGCCAGCTTAAGTGATGGCCCTGCCCTTTCCAATTCCTTCTCCCCATCCCTCTTTCCTTCTTCCAGAAACAAATCCATACCCACCCCTGACATGTGAGCTCAGCTATCCCTGAAGCAGGTGCAGCTCCCAGGACACCTCCCAAAGCTGCCCCTCCCTCCTCTGTCATTCTGTCCACTGCCACCCACAACACTGGATGCTTACTTACAGCCCTTTGTCAGAAAGACATCCAGGAAAGGAAAGTTGCACCATCTTTCCCAATGGCCCGTCCCATCACTTCAGCCTGGCTGAAGCTTGTCACCTAAATCCCTCCTCATGCAGCTGGAGCCCAGCCTCTTCTCAAACTGTCCTGCTTGAGCCTGGAAAACAGCTGATCCTTTAGAAGCCAAAAAGGCCCTCCTCCATAAGCCTGCAAGTCAAAACCAGCCTGCATTCAAACCTTTCTAAAATCCAGGACCTCCCTATTTCTCCAGTCTCATCACCCAGAAGCCTTCACTCTAGTAAGATCCAGGACCTTAAGAGCCTCTCCATATATACCATGCCCATCTCCCACCTTTTCTGAATTGCTCCCCCCCTCTACTTCTCCAAGTCTTACTCATCTTTTAAGATGAAGTTCAAAGTCCCCCTTTCTCCATGAAATCTTCTTCCCATAAATTTAAAGGGGTTATAAGTGATGACCTTCAAGATCCCTACCAGCTCGGACATTTTAGAATCTAAGGTCCTTTCCTGTTCTAACATTCTTTGTCCTAAGGATGTGCCCAGCACTGATATTCTATATTCTAAGGGAGGAGGAAGAAAAAGGGGGAGAAGAAAAGAGGGGAACAGAAAGGGAGACACACAGAATTACAGAAAAATGGGGTTGCAGTGAGTGCCAGGATCTTGACATCAGGAGACCAGAGCTCTAATTCCAGCTCTGACACTTAAAAAAACTTATAAAAATGCACTCTAAACCTTGGTTTTTCTCATCTATAAAATGGAGGGAAAACACTTCACAAGAGGGGACAATTTATGGGAAATTCTGGATTATAGAAATGTGTTATTGTTACTGTTATTCTCTATCTCCTCTCTGTTAGATGTATAGGAGGTCTTCCAGGGCTGATTATTCCTTCTTAATCTAATTCCCACCCACAGGCAAACAAAATGCAGAAGAGAAAGCATCAAAAGGGAAGAGATGATGCAGAGTAGAAGGGAGGAGGCTCTTTCCAGGTTAAGATACCATCCTTGACAGGAAAGAGCATTTCTTCCTGCTTTTAAAGCACCCTCCACATTCTAAAGCCTTATTTCTTTTTTTTTTCTTTTTTAAAATTTTGCAAGGCAATGGGGTCAAGTGGCTTGCTCAAGGCGACACATCTAGTTAATTATTAAGTGTCTGAGGCCGGATTTGAACTCAGGTACTCCTGACTCCAGGGCTGATGCTCTATCCACTGCATGTGTAGCTGCCCCACAAAGTCTTGTTTCAACCATGCTCTTCATCGATCTGAGAAGCAGGCAAGGCAGAAAGGACTATTCTCCATCTGGCAGATGGAGAAAATGGAGTCTCAGTGAGAGAGAGTGATTTTCCCAAACAAAAAACCAGGGGTATGGACTGGAACCTAGGTCTCCTATCTCCCACTCTGACTAATATATGCCTCTTTTTTTTCTCTATTACCAGATTTGACAGTAAAGGAAACTGAGCTCAGGAAATTTTATAGACATTAGTTGAATAGGAAGGGTTTTGGGGGGGGAAGAGACTTGTAGCACTATGTAGGAAAAGGCTGAATCTAATAAAAAGACAACAAGCGACAGGAAGAGAAGAAGGGCTCAGACATTCTATGCTGTGTGTTCCCTTAAATATTCTGACTTCCTTTTGTCTCTGGCATTTGAGAGTCTACATTCTGAGATCCCTCCCTGCCCTGAGGCCTTCTGTGTTCTCTATTGTAAAGTCCTTCCTAACTCTGCCTTCCTATGTCCCGGGGTCCTTCCCGGCTCGGCTAGGCCAGGTCCTGAGCTCCTTCCCGGCTCGGCTAGGCCAGGTCCTGAGCTCCTTCCCGGCTCGGCTAGGCCAGGTCCTGAGCTCCTTCCCGGCTCGGCTAGGCCAGGTCCTGAGCTCCCTCTCCATCAGTCCTGACATTCTGAGAGCATCTACTCCCTGCCTAATAATATCCCACAGCTCATCCTCTCCACTCCTGATCCCCATGCGGGTCTGAGGAATGGCAAGAATTCCCTTGTCACCGAGGGTGACTCACAGTCCCCAACAATGTGATGTGCAGGGGGGCTGGTCCCTCAGTCTGCGGCTGTCCCCCCCGACGTTGCCTCCCGGGTTTGGTCCGGATATGGGGCCCACGGGGCTAAAAGACAATTACGATAACTGCGCTTCTTGGGGGTTTTACCACTTTTCCTGCACCGTGGGTCTGCGGGGGTTAGTGGGAAGCCTGGCGGCCCTTGGGGGGGGGGGGCGGCTGGCCACCGTGGAGGGCAGCGGGAACGGAGCGCGGGAGGGGTGTCGGGCGGGGGCCCAGGGGGCTTCTCGGGACCCACGTTTCCCGCCCCCGGGCGCTCACCTCGGACCACCACCAGCACCGAGCTGTAGGTCTGGCCCACCAGGTTGGAGGCCGTGCAGGTGTAGAGGCCGTTGTCCTCCTGCTTGCAGAAGAGGATCTTGAGGACGAAGTTCTCCTGCGCGTCCTCGTAGACCAGGTGCCGGCGGCCCTCCGCCACGGGCCGCCCGTCCTTCTTCCACACGGTCTCGGGCTTGGGCTCGCCCGTCACGTAGCAGCTCAGGCGCGCGTGCTTGCCCTCCGTCACGGTGCAGGTGCGCGCGGCGCCGGCCCCCGCGGCCTCGGCCCGGCCCGGCCCGGCGCCCGCGGCCTCGGCCCGCATGTCCTCCCGCCGCCTCTGCAGGTGGCTCAGCAGCGCCCGCGCGCCCGGCGCCGCCTCCACCACGAGCGCGGCCTCGGCGCGGGCCGAGCCCGCGGGGTTCTCCGCCAGCACGGTGTAGGTGCCGCCGTCGCGCGCCAGGGCGCCCCGGATGCTCAGGGCGCTGTCCTCGCCCCGCGCCTCCACGCGCACGCGGTGGCCGTCGGGGGCCGCGGGCTCGCCCAGCCGCCGGCCGTCCTTGGCCCAGCTGACGGCCGGGCGCGGGCTGCCCTGCACGCGGCAGCGGAAGGTGGCGTCCTCCCCCACGCTCACGCGGATGGAGGTGGGCCGCAGGAGGAAGTAGGGCGCCAGCTCGGCGCGCGTGCTGTCCTCGCCCACCTGCAGCCCCACGGCCGCGAAGGCCTCGCCGATGGCGTTGCGGGCCCGGCACACGTAGCGCCCGCTGTCCGCCAGCGTCAGGTCCACGATGGTCAGGCGGTACAGCTCCCCCTCCGCCGCCATGCGGAAGCGCCCGCCGGCCGCCACCGGCGCCTGGTCCTTCTCCCAGCTCACCGTCGGCACCGGGTTGCCCGCGATCTGGCAGCTCAGGGTGGCGTCCTTGCCCACCGACACCAGGAAGGCCTTGGGCCGCGTGAGGAAGCGGGGCGCCCCGCTGAAGCCGCCGAGCTCCATGCTGGCCGCCTGCGAGAGGAGGGAGAGGGCAGTGAGGGCGCGGAGGGGCAGAGGGCCCGCCGGACGCGCCAGGCCACCTCACCCCGGAGCGGGCCCGGCCCGGCCCAGCCCAGGCCCAGGCCCAGGCCCAGGCCCGGCCCGGCCCAGGAGAGGGTCTGCCCGAGGGAGATCAGCCGGCTGGGGGGGGAGGGGGGTGGGGAGCAGAAGGGAGGAAGGAGGGAAGGTAGAAGGTGGAAAGGAAGAAAGAAGGGAGGGAGGAGGGAAGGTAGAAAGGAAGAAAAGAAGAAAGGTAGAAGGTGGAAAGGAAGAAACATAGAAGGGAGGGAGGAGGAAAGGTAGAAAGGAAGAAACAGAAGGGAGGAAGGAGGAAAGGTAGAAAGGAAGAAAGATAGAAGGGAGGAAGGAGGAAAGGTAGAAAGGAAGAAACAGAAGGGAGGGAGGAGGAAAGGTAGAAAGGAAGAAAGATAGAAGGGAGGAAGGAGGAAAGGTAGAAAGGAAGAAACAGAAGGGAGGAAGGAGGAAAGGTAGAAGGCAGAAAGGAAGAAAGATAGAAGGGAGGAAGGAGGAAAGGTAGAAGGGAGGAAGGAGGAAAGAAGGTAGAAAGGTCCTTTCATCTCCACAGCAGGACTCAGAGGATATTTATCCAAGGGTGGGGAGCCATTCTCTGGATCTCCCCCTCAAGCTACTTTCTCCTTCTCCACAAAAAACTGCCCCCCCAATAAATTATACCTCCTGTCTCTCCCTTCAAACCCAATCTGAGACATTTGCTTGGCCTTCAGAGTTGAGATTGCCCCCCCTCTGACTGGCAAAGAGAGAACCCAAATTTTCTCCTTCCATTTAGCAGTTCCAAAAATCTCTTCCAATCTAGCAACTAGGTGGTATAGTGGATAGAGCCCTGGTCTTGGAGTCAGGAGGACTGGAGTCTAAATCTGGGCTCAGACCCTTGACTTTTACTCATTGTGTGACCTTGGGCAAGTCACTTAACCCTGATTGCCTCACATCCAGGACCATCTCCAGTCATCCTGATTCATATCTGGCCACTGGACCTAGATGTCTTGGAGAAGAAAATGAGACTGATGATTTACCACAGCCCCCCCTCACTCAAATCTAATTCATGTGCTTGTCATGGCATCACCTCCCCTGATGCTTTGAGAATGAAGAAAAAACATCATCCAATCTTTAAGACTTCTCTCACTTTATTTTTCATGAGGTTTTTCTATTTTGGTGGGAGAGGGGATTATGTTTATTCTTCAACAAGACTATCTTAGTAGTGTATCAGAAGGGGAGAAAGAGAGAAAGAGACAGAGAGACAGAGAGAGAATAGAAAAAACATTGGTGTTGAGGTTGACCCACTCTGACTGGTGGAGAGAGAACCCAAATTTTTTCACAACAATCCTACAAAGGAGACCATCAAATATTACATAGGCAGTTTAGGCCAGTGGGGAAAAAATGTTGGGTTTAGAGTCTAGAAAGATCTGGGTTTGAATTTTGACTCCAACATTTGCCATTTTGTGATTATAACAAAGTCCCTTAACCCTCCCAAATCTCAATTTCCCTGTATATTAATTGAAGAATGATTACCTCTAGTACTCTGTTGGACAGAATTATTGAGAAGCTCAAATGACATAATGATTGCAAAGTGCTTTATAAACCTCAAAGCTATTTAAGTTCAATAAATTTTTCTAAAGTATATGTTCAAGATGCTGTCATTGTTAGAATCTAGGAATACAAAAAGACAAAAAAAAAACTTTCCTGACCTGACATAGCTTACATTCCACTTTTCATTCTCTAGACAAGTAAATATAAAGTAATTTGAGAGGGTGAGGAAACACCAATAATGAGAAATAGGAAATACTTCACAGGTAGGAGGTAGCCTTTGAACTGAACTTTGAAAGTAGTCAAGGATTCTAAGATAAAAGGTAAAAGAGAGAGAGATAGAAACTAATTTCTGGGCAGTGAAGATTGATTGTACAGCTATAGAGTGTTCTTGATGACAGGTGGAGTTCAGAAAACTAATAATTATTATGATATGATGATAATTTTAATATGTATGTAGCAGTTTTAGATCTGAAGCACACTTTTACATATTTTATTTGACTGTCACAAGTTTGAGACGCGGGAGCATTTATTATCCCCATTTTTACAGATAGAAAACTGAAGGAAATTGAAGCAAAGAGAGGTTAAATAACATGCCCAGAGTTACACTGCTAGTAAATGTCTGAGACTGGATTTAAATTCAGATCTTCCTGAAACCAGACCCACTTCTCTATTGACAGAGTGTATGAAAGGTTGGGTGGGATGGGGAGATGAATGAAAAATGTGTGGAAAAGTAGGTGGAAGTCAAATTGTGGGAGGTTTCTAAAATGTGAGGTGGAGGAATTTGCCCTTTTTTATCCTAAAACAAATAGAGAGCCACTGACAACTTTTGAGAAGAGGGGCATGCTCTGAACAAGTAATTTAGGATAATCAATTTGCCAATTTGTATAGATAATGAATTAAAGATTGAGAAGCAGTAAGCAAGGAAGTCAGCTACAAAATTATTGCCATAGACCATTGGGTAAAGGTGATTAGGGCCTGAACCAAGGGAGAGGAGAAATATTGTTGAAGTAGAATCAAAAGGACATGGCCAGGAGGCCCTAGAGTCAGGAGGACCTGAGTTCAAATCTGATCTCAGATACTTAATAATTGCCTAGCTGTATGGCACTGGGCAAGTCACTTAACCTCATTGCCTTAAATTCCCAACCTTAGACTATTTCTTGATGCTTCCCTCTCCTTCACTTTACATTTTTAATCAATTGCCATGTCCTTTTTTTTTTTTTTAGGTTTTTGCAAGGCCATGGGATTTTCCTCAAATGGGGAAAATAATAACACCTTCCTTGCAGGGTTGATGGGAGGACAAAATGAAATAATATTGGTAAAGCTCAGTGCATTGGTACATAGTAGGTGTTTAATAAGTGCTTTGTTCCTTTCCTACCATTGCTCCTAGTTTTGCCTTTTGGGTCGAGCAGAATAAATCTGGTTCTTCTTCCCTATGCTAGACCTTCTGAGCCTTGAAGACAATTATCATTCCCTTCCCAGTCTTCTCATCTCCAGGCTAAGATCCTGCTTAGGTTGCTTCAATCAATCTTGACTACAGCACAATCTCAAATATTTTCAGCTCCCTGATCACCCTTCTCAAGATGTTCTCTTGTTTATCAAGATCATTCCAAGGTGGTGTCCAGAACTGAACCCAACACTTAAGATGAGATTATGCTAATGTACAGCAAGGTTTTCAAAATTACTTCATCCTAGACACTATGCTTCTCTATCATATGCGCTTTTCTAAAATACTTTACTATACTCTTCATGCATATTAGCTTGCAGTTCATTGAGACCCTTTTTTTCCCCAAAGGAAAGGTTGTCTAGTGACAGTTGCCAGACTTGTACATGTGGAGTCTATTTTTTTAAACCTACAGTAAAACTTTCCATTCATCCCTAAAAGTTTCAACTTACTAGATTCAGCTCAACATTTAAACTTCTTGAGATCTTTCATCAGTCCTAACTCTATCAACCAGGGAGTCAACTATCCCTCCAAGTATTTGTAAATTTGAAACAGATCTTTACCTTCATCCAAATCATTCACATATAAACACACCCACAATCAAAAAGTTGAATTACACAGGGACAAAACCTGAAACATGCCATTAAAGGCATCCTTCTTAGATGACATGAGGCCTTTAATGACCATTTCTTAAGATATGAAGAGATGTCTATACCTCACTCCTTTGCAGAAGTGGCAGGTGAGGGTACATTATATATATTTTCAATGCCCCTTTTTCTCTTCTTTAAAAATACTATTTGTTATATAAGGTGACTCTCTGGAAGGGGGAGGGAGAAAGGATGCTGAAGATGGGGGGTGGACAAAAATGTATCTTCCAAAAAACCCTACTCTTCAAAAGTCAGTTTCTAAAGTTCAAGGTGGAAGAACATGATAAACAGGTTGTCTGAAAAAAAATCATGGGGGGCGCAGCTAGGTGGCAGAGTGGATAGAGCATTGGCCCTGGAGTCAGGAGGACCTGAGTTCAAATCCAGTCTCAGACATTTCTTACCTAGCTGTGTGACCTTGGGCAAGTCACTTAACCTCCATTGCTTTAAATTAAAAAAAAAAAGATCATGGGGTTTTAGTGGACTACAAATGAGCCAGAACCCAGCAGCCAAAAAAAGTTAATGTGGATCTTGGATTCATAAAAACAAACATGGTTCTTACTAAGAAGGAGTTCATAATCAGGCCACGTTTGAAATATGACATTCATCTCTAGGTGTTCCATTTTAATATGTACATTGTTAAACTAGAGGGTATTCAGAGAGGCCAGTCAAGGGATGTAAAAATCCATGATATATTAAAGTCAGTTGAATAAACCAGGGAGTTTTAGCATGAGGAAGAGAAAGTTGAGAGAGAGAGACATGATAACCCTCTTGAAATATTTGAAGGGTAATCAGAGGGAAAGAGATTTCCACTAGTCCCATTGGTCTTGGAGGATAAACCCAGGAGCAATGGGGAGAAAGTGAAAATTTAGGCTTGATATTCCCATAAATGGAATTTGTCTCTTAGAGAAAGAGTGGGTCTTCAAGCACAGATAGGATAGTATTGGACAAGACAACTTTTGAGGGTTCTTACCACTCTGAAACTCTGCACTTCTTTGATTCTTTAGTCCTGGACATTCAGTATGTTCCAAATTCACCCAACCTCTATTGTCCTCTGACTTGGCCACAAGAAGGATGAGATGCTTTGTACATACCTCGTTAAAAAACAAAAATAAAAAAAAATAACTATGGCATTGCCTTGATCCACTAATCCAGAAACCCTGTTAAAAGGAAGGAAGTGAAATTCATTTGGCATGATCTATTCTGGATAAAGCCCCACTGTGATCTAGGTAATCACAGCTTCCTTTCTAAATGTCATTAGCCATCCCTTTAATAAAGGATTAAGAATAACAACTTCCATTTTGGTAAGTTTTCCAAGTTCTTTCCTCACCACCATCCTTTAAAGTAGGTGGTGTAAGGTTTATTATCTGTATTTTGTTGATGAGGAAACTAGAGCTCAGAGAGGACACGTGATTTGTCCAAAGTCTCCCAGACAGCATTCAGGGTGTCTGAACTACAAGTCCATAAACAAAGCAAACTCACAAGGAGGTGAGGGATGTGAGGAGGAAGAGACATTCAACCCAAAGCATTTCTAAAGTCCACCCCCCCCACCTCACCATCACAAATCATCTCAAGACAGATGGGTCTCCTCAAGTCCCCAGTGTATTTCAGATCCATTTCCTGCCCTCCAGCTGTAAATCTTGACCCATGCTATTTCTCTCCAACTTCAGTCTTCCAGACAGTCCTTTCCCTTCCCGTCCTCTTTACCTATTCCATGTATATCTTCTCAGGAGATCTCTTTGACCACCCAAACCTACACTGATTGCCAGCCCATTTTTCTTAATACAGCCAATCACAATATAAATCCTTGCCTTCTAAGACCCCTTCATTTTTTGTGTGTCAATAAAGAAGGTCCCTTCCTCATTGAGGTTGCTAGTTTTACTAACATTGCCCAGTCTTACCTGCTTTGTTAATTGGTATACAGGTCACTGTAAATAAATTGATTTTACTCAGAATCTGAACCTCAGCCAACTTTATTAAACTTATTTGAGTTTAAAAAAAACCTTATTTGAGGCAATCTCCACCAGACTGGGAAATCCCAAAGGCAGGAACCATGTCTCCCATCATCTCAATGGACATTTGGGACTGGGGGGGGGGGGGGGGCGGCAGTATCTGAAGAAATTTTTTGAAGGAATGTGTTGGAGATAGAAGAGAAAAATTTAAGAAATCCAAGTGCCCTGAAGCTAAAAGGGATGTAGTGTATCAAATACCACTGACTCAGGGTGCGTGCTTTGGCTTTCTCCTTGGACAGAAGGGTTGGGTTGGTTGATTGGAGCACTCATGATTATCTCCAATTTGGTTTCTGAGAAAAAGCATCCATATAACTCATAGTCAAGCGAGGCCAAGAGTTTAAATGTGATTCTTTAAAACCTCAAATAGAGCTCAAACCCTCGTCACAGACTGAACTCTGACCCCAGTCATGACTAAGTCAGCCAACTCTAAAACCTCAAATAGTGATCTCTAAAACCTCAGAGCTCAGACCCTCATCACAGACTGAACTCTGACCCCAGTAATAACAGTCAGCCAACTTGGTACACTTGTGGACCCTAGGGTCAAACAAGTAAGAGAGTATGAATGGTTCTATGTGACCCATCCTACTGCTGAAGTACTAAAGCTCGGATCAGGCTCTGAGCAGGAGGATGAAGGGCAGGGGGAACAGCTTGCTATCATATTATTTTAATCCTATTTAATCCTCTCAGGGAGGAGGCAGGCTGAGTCCTTTGCAGCGGGGGTGTTGGCCTGGCTAAAAAAGGGGTTGCTGACTCACTGTGCTTCTAGTAGCTTCTGCTCTCAGAGGGGAGGCTGTGCACTGCTGCATGCAGGCTAATGATGAAGCTGGACCGATTTGGATAGGCCCCCTGCACCCCTGAGCTGAGAAGCAGCAGAGGCATCCCCCACATGAGGAATAGCACATAGTCAGGGCTGAGGGATGGCAACAGCTGTGGGTTTGGATGTAACATGCTCCTAACAGGCCTCCTCATGCCCATCTCTCTTTTTTTTTGGCAAGGCAATGGGATTAAGTGACTTGCCCAAGGTCACATAGCTAGGTAGTTATTAAATGCCTGAGGTCACCTTTGAACTCAGACCCTTCTGACTCCAGGGTCAGTGCTCTATCCACTGTGCTATCTAGTTGCCCCCTCATCCCCATATCTCACCCAAGGTTTCCACTCTTTCTCCTCTCCAACCCATCTTCAAACCCTTGTTAGATCAACTTATGCTTATGCATGGATTTCATCATCACACTAAAAGGGGGTAGAGAGCCCCTATAGATATCTCAATCAACTCTCATTGTGGAGAGGAGGATATTGAGGCTCAGAAAGATTAAATAATTAGACCATAGAGATGAGAGAAAAGGGACCAGGGAGGAAGAAGGGGCAAGAAGGAAAGAGAAAAAAAGAGAGGGGGGGGGAGAAAGAGGGAAGAGAGACAGAAGAGAAAGAGAAGGAGAGAAGAGAAAGAGGACAGACTGAAAAATCGAGAGTCAGAAAAGAGAAGAGAGGAAAGAGAGGGTGGGAGAATGGTAAGCAATTGGTAATATAAATTAAAGCAAAAAACACAACAGTCTCCTGTCTCAAGATGCTCACCTTCTATTTGGAAGATAGCAGGTTTTATAACTAATGATAAAACTAGGACTCCAAGACCCAGACCTTTTGGCCCAAAACAACCCCTCAGGTCTTTCCGCATTGCTTTCTCAACACTTCTCAAAACCCTTGAACAGCTTCCTATGGTCTACTCAATAAAGTTCAAGCTTTATTGGCAGTCAAGGCCTTCCACCATCTGATGCCAACTTACCTCCAGTTTCATATCCTGTTACTCTCCTTCATGAACTTAATACTTCAGGCAAACTGTCCCTCCTGCCACCTCCACCCCCTCCTGCCCTGCTCCTCCCTGCCCATTCGGTTTCCTTTTCCTAGGGTATCCTCCCTTCCCCCATTCACCTGTTGAATTCCTACCCATCCATTAACACCTACCTCAATCACAGGTTCTTACAGGAAGACTTTCCTGATCTGATTCTGACTCCCCGGCCCCCAGACTACATACAGTTCTTCCCACTTTGGCTCTTTAGCCTTCCTTCACCATGCTAGCTCTCAAAAAAAAGAACTTTTTGACAATGAAGACCAGTCATCAAGGAAATGCATTCACTGGTAGTGAGTCCCCTGACCCTGGAGAAGACTGGCAAAATATCTGCAATAAAATATCAAAGAATTTCTGGAAGCACCAAGAGTTTGATTGACTTGTTAAGGTTGTCATGAAGATTTCTGCTCTGATTAAACATCAAATGAGTTTCTTTCAGACTCCGTGACCCAAGAACAATTACACAATAAAAATCATAGAGGGTGAAAACTGCAAGGGACTTAATAATTATTTAGTCCAGTCCTTTCATTTTCCTAATGGAAATGGACTGAGAGAAAATGACTTGCCCAAAGTCACATGTTAGTTCCTGGAGAAGCCAGTGCTAGAACTGAAGTTTCCAACCTCCCACTGCAGCATTCAGTGATTATATGAAGAGTTAAGCATAAAAAGTGAGTACCAATATGTTAAACAATTATATTCATTATAATATCCAGGAAACTTTTCAACCTCTCCAGTTTGTGGTTGTGGCAAATTGTGCCCACCCACCCCCCAGCAGTATAGGGGAGTGGGAAAAGTAGGGGAAGGAAAGATGGATCCTGTTAGTGGATTTTTTTTCTCATTGATCTGTTCCTATATTTTTTTATTTGTCTAGGACACTTCTCTTGTGGAAACTTTGTCCTCCAGTACAGATGAAGACAATGTCTATAGCTTTCAGACTCAGAGATTCCAGAGTTCCAAAAAATTCAGTGATTTGTCCATGGTCACACATCCAGTTTTTTCTGAGTTAGGATCTGAAGCCAGGCTTTTCATATCTTACTATCTCTCCCCACAAGGACAAAAATCATAAACATCTAGTGCTAGGTGAAATCTTAGAAGGAAGTTTTTCCTTACATAGAGCCTAAATCTGATCCCTTTTCATTCTCACTGGCTGATGCTATCTTCTGAAGCCAAAGAAAACAAATCTGATTCTTCTTGCACATATCTGCCCTTCAAATACTTGAAGATGGTTATCATTGCTTCCTAAACTCAATTCTCCAAGCTGAATAAATAAATCGAGATTTAGAGAGGAGATACTACCATCAGGATTTGGATAGTAGCTTCTGTCATAATCAGTCACCAACACTCTTTGTAAAATATGGGGCCCAGAATTGATCATTGTCCTTCAGACACGGCTTGCCTGGGCAAAGGGCAGCAGCAGCCTAGTGAACAAAGTGTAGGGAAATCAGAAAGACTTGAGTTCAAATCCAACACTTATGTAACCTTGGGAAAATCATCAGTTTCCTCAACCATAAATTAGTGAAATAATATTTCCTAACTCATAGGATTCTTAGGAAAATCAAATGAGATCATTTTTGTAAAGTACCTAAGTACTGACAAATGGTTGTTGACCAATTAAAAAAAAAGCAATAAAAGCTTGCTCCCTTCCCCTTCCTAGAATTAGATATAGAAGAGACACTAGAGGTGATTTAGTCCAGGCCCTTAGTTTACAGATAGGAAGACAGAGGTATCAAAAGAGGAAGTGATTTGTTCACTATCATAGGTGTTGGTGGGTAGGAAATGAAAGAAGCAAAATTCAAATCCACATTCCTTGATACCAATTCTAGTGTGAGGCCCCCAACAATGCTTCCATTAACTGTGCTAGTTTTGGGATGGGTATGACTCACTGCTGACCCACACTCATCTTGAAGTTCACTAGAAACTGATTTTTCACTCAAATTGCTATTCAGTCACATCTTCCCCATTCTGAGCTTATGTAACTAGGTTTTTGTTGTGTTTTTTGTTTGTTTGTTTGTTTTGGTGGGAGAGAGGCATTGGGAACTAAGCGACTTGCCCAGGGTTGCACAGATCCCAAGAGTGTCTGAAGCTAGATTTGAACTCAGTTCCTCCTGACTCCTAGAAGTAGATTTTTATAATCCAAGTGTACTTTATCCCAATTATATAAATAATGTAAATAGACCAAGTGTAATTTATCCCAATTAGAAACGTGACAGCTACTGTCTATTGCTCCTGAGTTCTCTAACCTGAATTTACAGGAACCAGGGTTAGGAAAGTGCTTTCCTCTTCTCTAAAAGGACTATTAAAGGGAGATAAAATTCCTTCAAAACAGAGATGGTGGATCTGTGAGTTTCCACTCACTTCCAGTGGTTGAAAAGAGCACTGAATTTGAAGCCAAAAGAGGCTTGGAATTAAATCCTAGTCCTGATATGTGTGATCCCCTGCAAGTTTTACCTCTCTCTGACAGTCTCAATTTCCTCATTGGTAAATGAGAACAATGATAAATCTTTTGCATCAGTATTTATCAGTTTTTGGTATAGTTCTTATGATCATAGATTTAGAGTTGGAAGGAACTTTAGAAGTAATTTTGTCCAATTCCCTCATCTTAGAGATAAGAAATTAAAACCCACAGATGGAAAGTGATTTACCTCTAGGTCACATAAGTAGTAAGTGGATGAACCAAGATTCGGATTGATTCCTAATCCTATGCTCTTTCCACCAAGTCACAAAACATCCCTGTCTTTGATCTCATCCCCTCCTTTCTCCTTTACAAGATTGCCTAGTAATCAATCTCTCTCTCTCTCCCTTCCCTCTCTCCACCTTTGTCTCTCTCTCTCTCTCTCTCTCTCTCTCTCTCTCTCTCTCTCTGGCTCTCTCTCTCTTTCTCTCTTTGTCTCTGTCTGGCTCTCTCTCTCTCTCTCTCTCTCTCTCTCTCTCTCTCTCTCTCTCTCTCTCTCTCTCTCTCTCTCTCTCTCTCTCTCTCTCTCTGTCTCTTTCTCTGTCTCTCTCTGTATCTGTTTCTCTCCCTCCTTTCCTGTATCTCTGTTTTTGTCTGTCTGTCTGTCTCTGACAAGCAGCTGGAAAAAGCTGTCTACACTTCTTATTTCCACTTGTCTTATTTCTTAGTCCCTTGAAATCTCTCTTCCGA